>NW_018127928.1:109533-110511 GCF_001952655.1 Monopterus albus
GTGTTTGTGTGAAAAAAAATTATATCATATCTGTGTACAATGATAACTCCACATATACCAGCACATTTTACGTTTCAGGCTGTGATACAATTTTGTTCATTTCTGACTGGCTGGTACCACTGTTCTATATGATGTATTACAGTACACTGGTGTTTTGCTCTTCTCAGGGTCCCTGTGTGACACACTATTCACACAGTTATGTACAACCATTCATGCCATAAATTTCATTTAATTCCTTCTGTCAGCTGTGGCAGCTTTGGTCTGACTGCATCATTCTGTGTCACAAAAGGGTAACCCTCGACGACACCCTCCTGTCAAAGGCGATCGTACTGGGCTCTTGCTGTTTGGACTCTTGATAGCAGGCGTTCGGAGTCTCATCTGCTCATTCTTCTGTTCTAAAAGTGTTTTGATCCTTCAGACAAAAAATACATTATGTCAGACACATATGAAAAACAGCTGGATAAACACTCTGGCTATGTGTACACTAGTAAAAGACAAGCAAAGCATCAGAGCTGACTTCATGACTAATGGACGCATTTGTTAGAGAGGTCCAAAACAGACAGAGAAAACACTGAATGAATATAGTAAATGTCTTACTCCGGAGTGTCTTTGGCTGTTTTCTGTGGTGTTTTGTTCTTCTCTGGGTCCCTGTGTGACACACTGAAGCATTTAAGAAAAGCCAGTCAGTCATTTATGGGTGTTGTCAGAAGAGATCTGTTTCTCTTTGTAGATTCTTAATTTCAATAATATTTCACATGATGACAGATATTGAGTTGAAACTCACCTGTTCTTAAGTTTACAACAGTGAAGAGCTGTTGTGACTGCAGCAATGCAGACCAGGATCACAGTCACAGTGATCAAGCCACGCTCACTCCACACATCAGCGTCTGTGAAGAGTTTCTCACCATCAGCAGACATCTGTTTGACCTGAGGAAGCATCATAAACACCTCCAGCTGAGGAGCAGAGAGCACTCTGGC
>NW_018127928.1:117950-123481 GCF_001952655.1 Monopterus albus
AGGTGGCGAGATTCTTCTTCTCAGGTGAAATTTTCTGCCATGTGACTTGAACAACATCTTTAGTTTCCAGGAGCTGACAGTTCAGACCGGCCTCTTCTCCCACTGCTGCCAACACAGTCTGCTGGGTTTGTATCACAGCTGTCACACCTGAAGGAAAAGATGGTAAGTGTAACTGTCCAAATGACAGGTTTCATTTGAGATGTGGGTTTATGTTTGTTATTAATCATGAGTTATTATTACTATTGAGGAATTGGTTGAAATATCATGAATGGGATGTTAAGTGTTAGCAGAGATGAGAAGATCTGAGAAATGTATTACTTTTGTTGGTAGAGAAGTTTATTTTGAAGGGCAGTGTGTCAGCCATGTGACTGGAGTTGAGTGAGGGCGCCAATGTGGCATTATGGGACAGAGACAACATGGACTGAGAAGAGACATACAGCCCCAAAGTTATTTTCTGCACATGGTTTTAGAGGCGCAAACGGTGAGGTGTACATATGTTGTATTTGTGCTTAATGGTGTTCATGTGCCTGTATTTGTACATATTTAAGATTCTTTATCGTTACTTCGTCTGTAGTTTTCACGGTGTCTGAGGAAACACAGAGAGAGAAAAATAAAACTTTCTGAAGACATCTGTACGAAGCGTGACAATCCTTAAAACTAGAACTAAACCAGTGCAGCTACAGTAAGCCTGGGCTTTGACTGAGTGTGTGTGCACTTTAATGGGCCATTATTATTACTACTGCATTAAAGTCCTAGAATCCAAAAGTCCACCTCAGTAATGAAGTCAGATTTGTTAATGTTTTTTGTTTGGGTTTTTTTTTTTTTTGCAATTATATGACTTTAAATATGCATATATGAATTTTTAAACCACTGAACTGCAGAGAGAATAAAATGACCACCTAGCCTGAAGTGGAGTTGCTGAAATATGAGAGTTGATATGAAAATTTTAAGCCAGGCTGTTCTGTAACAGATCGTTATTGTTCAGTGGTCAAAATCTGACATTATACCAGGTTACACTCTGTAAACACATAGGTTAGATAACTCACCAGCCCATACGGCTGCAGGGAGGCTGCACCATCTAATGCATGCCCATAAAGGCAGGTGGCCTGGATCCTTCCACACAATTTGACAACACAGTCATGACATATTGCACTCTTGGAAATTCTATATCAGGATCTTTCAGCTGCTAGGATAAAATTCATCTTCCCCTGAATTACAGTAGTAGAGTTCTGGATGGACAAAATAAGCTCAATAAAAGACCTATATTTGCAGTCACATGGACCTTGTGACTGAAGTTTTTTCTTTTTCATAAAATATCTTCAGTTCATCAGTCCACACACAGGGTGGGGTGGGATGGGAGGAGGGTTGGGGCAAGTTCATGTGTTCTTTTCTTGTGTGTTCATGTGTTAGTTTAAAAAAAATACAGATTTTTTTTAAGTCATCATAAGTCACTGAATTGATTATCCAGCAATTTGGTTTGTTACAAAACACATGATTAAAGATATGTGGTTAAATTAAGGACGTAGACTTTCATACCAAAATCCTTTTATCTTCTGGGCCCAGGAGCTCAAAACCTTGAACCTCAATCAGATTTGGAAATCAAAAATTTGTGATCCAGGATCAGACAACTCAGCCAGATTTTGTCCTGGTATCTCAAAGCAAAGCAGCTACAGATGATGTATTATTTAAATTTACAAACCTTGTCATCCTATTTATATTGAAACATATTTTTAAACTAAATTTCCAATACATTTTGCTCTGGTATTCCACTAGTAATCCACCCCTCTGGTGGGTTCATGATGATTGAGATTCTTTTGATAAAACTGATTCCAATCCTGTTGTTTTGTTTTAAACGACCTGAGATGATTTGATCCAGATTAAGGCTTGGATTTGATTTTCTGATCCAATCCAAGTAATCCCAACCCTGCAACTTTGAGCCACCTGGATAGGGATAACACGTTTTAAATGCCTGTAGATAGTGACATATTAGATATTCCTATAATCTTCAAGGTTAACTTACTTTTCAAACATTTTTAAGTACCTTCTTTTGTCTTATTGCACTGTAAAATGGCTGCCATGATATAATTTTAGTAATTATCCTATTTTGGAAATACTCGTCATTCACATTTACAGTATATAATAGTCTTAAGACCGATACAAGAAACAGTAGATGTAAAATTTAAATACATTTTTTCTCAAGCTTCACAATTCTGTTTTAATTACATCTGCAGTGTAATATTTATATTATGATTCTAGCTCACACATTCTAAAATAGGCTTTATAACTAAAAAAAAAAAACAATCACATTTGCATCTCACAATAAGCAGCGTTAGATGCAGGGGTAGGCAGATGTAACAAGTTAAAGGAATTAGTTTGGGATTTTCCAAGCTGGTTTTAAAACAATATCGATATAACAGGTGCTGTGAGAGAAATTCTGCGGGCTAAACCAGTTGAGCTAATAGCAGCTGACGAGAGGGTAAATGCAAAAAATACATAATGTGCAGTTATTTATCAGTCAGCCAAACTAAAGATAATCAACTTTAAGATAATGTTCCTAACAAGGCCACTGTGATGAAAGTCGGCAGTTCGTCTGCAGCAAACAATTTTAACACCAACTGAAACGTGTTTCCATAACACAACTTATTTTTCTTACCGTTTGAAAAGACCGCCAACAGAAAAAGCAGACACAGGACCGCACCGTTTCCCATTGTTACTGAATGCGTGCTGAAAATTAAAACTCAGAATTATCGATACAGGTGTAATGTTGGACGAGACCAAGTTTCTGTGCAGGAGGGTGCGCGCTAAAAAAATCAAACTCAGAATCATAAACACAGGTGTAATGTTGGACGAGACCAAGTTTCTGTGCAGGTGGGTGTCATTGTGAAACTAACATAAAAAATGATCACTAGAATATTTATATGCCTTTATATGTGATATAACGTGATTTATCGAGTTGTCTAAAAAACAGAGGATTTTACTAAACATTACTATTTTGCTTTAAAACATTATTTACAGCGCCTAACTGTCCCCTACTGCACCGCGCGTTTGTTCAGTCCACTCCCTCACAAAGTACTGTCGTTTTCGTCCACCGTCACTATCAGTACATACTGTATATGAGAACAGTTGCAGTGTACAACAAGTTCTACAAGTAAATCATTTATAAATGTGGGTACATACTGTATATGAGAACAGTTGCAGTGTACAGAGGCTCTACAAGTAAATCATTTATAAATGTGGAGTGTCACTAATGTTCTACATCCAGATGTTCAGCCATCTGACATGGAAACGTTTCCTAAACATGAAAACTGACCAAAGTTCAAATGTGGTCCCCTTTCTTAGGCGACATTATGGACAAAGCACTGACACCGTTTCACGTATGAAAACCGTTTTGGAGATGTCAACTGTTCGTTTTGCAGCTTTAACGAATAGAAAGTGCAGCGTGTTCTTTTATGAAGAATAATCGGAGTCAAGTATCAATTTTAAACATTTATTATCACAATTGAATAGACTATCGAATAAAGCAATTTACAGAGCTCTGGGTTCCGTCTCTATCTGAAGCCCTGACCCTAAACAGCAAAACTGTTCAATCTGACTTCGGGACAGAGGAATGCCTTTCTTCCTGGAACCCAATCTTTTATACAATTTTTGAAATGTGCAAAAGCAGGTTGACCTGGTGCCTCTCGTGCTGTTCCATTGGTCCATCCATCCATTCCCAAGGTCCCTTCTGCTCCAATGAATAAAGACAGTTACCTAGAGAGGGAGGAAGACCTGACACTGCCTGTGTGAAAATAGCTATTTTACCAGGCAGCCGTTTCTTCTAGGCCAAAATCTGACTATAACCTTGGTGTAAATCTTAGTATCTTATCAAACCCTAACTCCCCTGGCTTCAAAGCTCAGAGGGAATAATAAGCCAAAAAGGCAACAAATCTAATGAAAGCCTGTGGGCTTGTCCACTATGGTAGGACTCAAGATTGCAGACCCAGGTGCTAGTGAAAAGAAAAGGGTTTAATGGAGCAAAAATACAAAGTAACAACATAACAGGGTCCATGTACATGTACAATCCGGGTGGAGTAGAGATGGTGGAGGAGACCAGGACGACCAGGGGAGTAGACAGGCTAATGGCAGGAACCAGGAGAGTAGGAGTCAGCTGCTGCTGTGTCCAGGATGTTTGTCTGAATGAGGCATGAGGTTAAAACTGTAATTTGCTAAGATCCTTACCATAAAGTTGGAGGCAGGTTCTACCTATCAGAGCACCGTCAGGGTCGGTGTTAAACAGACATGAATAGCAGCCTTCATCCTGCTGCGTTACATTTCTGACAATTATGGCGCTGCTCTGCAGACCAGTTTCTTTAAACTCTAGAGTCCCTGCGTCCTCATATGAGGACCGCACAGCTTGGGTTTCCAAAGCTCAGGACTCTAGAGGTTACACTCAATTTTGTCAGAATTCACCCATTGACCAGAGTATTTGCTGTAGGTGGCGAGATTCTTCTTCTCAGGTGAAATTTTCTGCCATGTGACTTGAACAACATCTTTAGTTTCCAGGAGCTGACAGTTCAGACTGGCCTCTTCTCCCACTGCTGCCAACACAGTCTGCTGGGTTTGTATCACAGCTGTCACACCTGAAGGAAAAGACAGATGCGAAACTGTAGGTGTGCGGGCGTACTTCCATTATTATATGTAATAGACTAAATATTAAAGCCCAGCGTAATGATGAGGTCGGATTTGTTAACGTTTTTCTCCCTTTGCGCAACATGAGATTAACTACGAATTAAACAGATTGATACATAATTACCGCTCATTATGGCGAACATAGGTTACAACTGAACGTACAGGAACCACACAACAGTTTTCAGTGTTAGTAAAACAGAACTGCATAGGACAATACAAGTGTTTCATCTCTTTCTCACCTTGCTGAAAAACTCCCAGTCCGAACACAAAGTGTAAAGATATAAACCCACGATTTACCATTTTCACTTCCTAGTGTTAAAGTTGCCGAGCAAAGTGTTACGTCACTCTGCGGCTGCGCGCTGGCCAACGGAAGCAGGTTTAAACACATTCACCAATAATGAAGCATCCACGGCCTAGACAAAAATATCGTTTTAACTATTAAGTATTTGTCGCTTTTTCCCCACATAACACTCTTTTCTTGGTCGGGCTTTTGGCAGGTTGGTGCAATGACAAGGGCTATTTTTTTTCTCAGGTGTGCAGCTGTTAAAGTGCTCACATGCACCTGGTACTGAACAGCGTAAAAAAGTAAGTAAAATAATTTATAAATGCTCATTTCTGCTGTGTGATAATGCTCAACCTTGAGGAGTTGTGTGCTATGATGTGTCTGTTCAGATAATTATGGAGGGGACTCTCCAGGCACATTTAGATGCACAAATAACACTTTACTATATATGAATGAGTCAAACCTAAAGTGTCTGCTCTCCCATTGTACATTTGCACAAAAATGCAGTTTAACAACTGGTTTAAAAATAATGCATAATGTGAGGAGCCTTCCTTATACATCAAATCAAATCAAATCAAAT
>NW_018127928.1:128301-128587 GCF_001952655.1 Monopterus albus
GCAAGTACAGAAAACAGGAAATGAGTATGGTTTACTGCAGAGGCAGGAAACAGCAGTCCGTCAAAGGTTCCCATATACATATAATGCAAAGCAACTAAATTACTGTACACAAGTGAAAACACAACATTAAAATATAATAATTTAACAGAACAAAAATAAATATATAGACAAAATTAGAAAGTACATTAAAAACATATTAACTAAAAGGTGTGATCATTTAGTTTAAAATGAATATAAAATAAATATAGTTTTAATAAAAGTAAAACACACCAGAAGTTTCATAATG
>NW_018127928.1:129191-146282 GCF_001952655.1 Monopterus albus
TTCTAAGCCTGAAGCATTTATCTTGAAGCTCCATAAACAAAGTTAAAGTGCTGAGTTTTGCTGTTTAAAAGAAATGTAAATTTCACAAGCTGTTTAAAAATTAATGTGGAAAATGGCTATTCAGTAGCGTCTTTTAGCTTAATTCACTGTCACATCTCTAAAGCACTAGATGCAGAGATTTATAATGCTTGCTTGTCCAGAGTTTAAGATGGTTGCTGAAAGGCCAAACCTCACTGATGCTTAAACGTTTTCACTTCTTCCGCCCTTAAACCTGCCAGGATGAGAGAATATTAGAATTCATTATAGGAGGAGAGTTTCACTGCTGGACATTTACTGCCTTATATGGTGTAAAATATCTCACCTTCTCTTCACTACAGCACCACCAATGATGCAGAAAGCACACATTGTAGCAGTAACTAGAAGTGCAATCCCTGACTGTGACAGCCCTTTATCTAGGAAAAAAAAAACATGGTTAGACTGGTTCAGTACAGGAATAAGGTAAGTGATAGTCCCCTAATAGAGGAAGGAGGAAAATTTTCACAGTAGCATTTTTACTTTCAAATGTTGAAACCAAACTTCCCAGATCCTATCTGATCATCTATTTGTTATGTCACCTCCCTAGAGAGCCAATGTTCGTCACCACAAGGCTATGGGGTTTTCTTTATATGAAACCTAAGCATAAGTGAAACTAAAACTATTGTCACTTCACAAGTACCTGCCAGCTGATTCAGAAACAACTAATGCGTCTAGAATTTGCATTTAGTCATACATCCTACACTGACTGCATTTCCCAAACTAGACAACACTGGTTCCTGGTTCTTCAGGTAATGCCCATTACATGAACTAGTTGTTAGGGATTTTCTTGAGTTCCTGGTTCAACAGTAAGGATTTTCTTGAGTTCCTGGTTCAACAGGACACTGATGTGTTACTGCTCTGTGACTCAAACAACAGGCAGCTCATAATAACCTTGTCTCTGGGATTTAGAAAATGATGACATTACTAGTGGGTAGGTTTGATTTATTTAAGCTGTTAATCAAACACTGGAAGTAGTCAGCACTGGTGTGCACACCAAATTCACATGTACCCATTACAAACTGGTTTTTATTCTGATGACACAACTTCCAATCAGTGAGCCTAATTAACAAAGGCGCTCACTGCTGGGAATAGTCAACAAAAGCTGATCTCTCAGGAAAACAGAACAAGAGTTAGGTGGGTCATTTTCTAAAGTACCAGACATGGGTTGTCAGTAAACCAGCACGGCTTCCAACTCAGTACCATCATTCCACTGTTAAATAGGCACTTCCTGTCAAGCATAGTTTCAAAGGTGCTTGCTGCTGGGAATTCTTGGGACACTGATCTTCTGGTGCATGAGAATAAATAACTGGGACTCCCCAGGGTAGCTACTGTATCTACCAATGAATCAGAGCTCAGTCTGAGGCACAGCCTGTTTAACCCCACACTGCAGATACAGTTCTACAAAACAAAACTGATAAGCTTACTGTCTTTCGGCTTGCTGTCAGGCCCTGGACCTGAAGAAAAAGGGATCCTCTCTCGCCTCTGCCCCGTTGCTCCACTGTTCACCAAACAGTCCACATATCCACTCCAGCCTGGAGGTATGTGCAGCGTGATGTTGCGGCTGCTGGTAAATGTGTGGTCACTGTTTGTTACTGTAGTGGTCTGTTGTTCTTCTGAGTTGGTGGCACCAGATGAAAGGTCCCACTGAATGGTTGGAGCTGGTCTTCCTGTGGCAGAGCAGCGAAATCCAACCACCAAGTCTTCTCCCTCAGGTCCACCTCTGGAAACGGGCTGAACCATTGTGTTCACATCAGATATTCCTTTATGGAGAATTGAAACTCATCATTATAAATCTGCAGCAATTCATATTATTTGATTTCTTGAATGCTTTAGTTACACTTGAAAGAATCACAGCCCTAGAAAGACTATAAAATAAACTTCAGAGCTCTAAGAAGAATGTCAAATTGTTGGGCTCTTGGTCTTCATTTTTGAATCTGAATTGAGACATCAGCTTTATTTGATTAATTTTCATTCTTTTATTTTTACATCCAGCCAAATGAAACTTACCTTGCACTGTGAGGCAAGCCTGCTTTCTTTTGGACCCATCGGGATACACATTGAATGAGCAAATATAACAGCTTTCATCTTCCCATGTTACGTTCTTCAGAGTGATGGCTGTTGAGTTGAGGGACGCTTCTGTGAAGATCACTTTTCCAAGGAAAGGCCCATTTATCTGCTGGCCAAACCGCTCGCTGTAGGTTGCCATGTTTTCAATTGACTGATCCTTGAAAAGCCTCTGCCATGTGACTTGGAGCACACCTGTTGGCAGAGCTGTTTGTTTAACATGTGCTGAATGACAGCAGCTGCTCAACGACAATACTGAGAAATGAACTGTAAACAAACAAGACAACTTTATAAAAGCATTAAGACACATCCTCACCTGCCGGAATATCCACTGCACACCTGTAATGTGCATCCCCGCCGTAGTCAGCTGTTGTATTTCCATATACTCTAATTTTCGAAGTTGTGGCTAACAACAGATGTGTCAGTAGGGGCAGATGTAAAATATCCAAAATGATCAGTTATTGTGTTATTCAATTCATGTAATGCATGACTAACAAATAAATATAGATAAGCTTTGACTTCAGGATGGTGATCACATCTATGAGTAAAGTATAGAGCACATTTGAGGGTTTTCAATAAAATACAAATGTCCTTCCAAGCCCTTTAAAGGGATACTACCTAGATAATGCTACATAATAATGTAGCATATTAATTGAATATAGGTTTAATATAGGTACCATTATAACATCTGACTACAAAGCAAGGCAGGGATCTTATTTGTAATTTAAAACTAACCTTACCTTTGACCAGCAAACAAGTAAATATCAGGAGGTGCAGCATTTTCTTCCTCAGCTGTCAGTACAGAGAACTTTCAGACTTGCTTCTACGCAGGCTTTTAAAGCCACGCTAAATGAAACTGAAAGGGGGGGGGAGGGGAGAGGAAGGGTTGCTCTGAAGAAAATTGTCTACAGCTGATTACAGTAAGTATTAAAATCTGCTGAATGCCTTGGGTCTATTGCAGAATTCAACAGTTCTCTGATGAAGTTTCCTTAAGTCTGTTTTTTCCCCAAAATCAATTAGTGAGACAAACCAGGACACTTTATAGGGTCAAGTCACTTTACTGTAAATGAGTCACTAATGTACTTCACTCGCATTTGAAACTGAATGACCCACACTACTGTTTCCTATTTGTTAATATTACTACCCTCAAGTCCAGTAAATTGTGTACTTACTGTACTGCATGAGCATCAGCTTTAGTAATCTCAAGTGGTCAAAAAAAACCCCAGCAGAAGTAATATTCTCTGGTGTTGGCCCCTTGTGTTTTGAGGTTTTAACACATGCACATCATCAAAGCGGTAAGTGTAATCATGCTCTAGTAATCTTGTGACGTGTTACTTTAGATAATTTGGCACAGTGTCCCAGCTCATAGTGGGGAAGTTCACCCTTAGTGTATGAAAAACACCGGTGTGTACATCTAAAATATTTAGTAGAAACAAGGCAAATATATAGTAGAAACAAATCACAAAGGCTTCTCAACACAAGTCACCTATATTAAAATGGAGCTGTATAATAAATGAAAAAGTGAATGTCCCTTATTATCATGACCATTTCCGCTGCTAATCAACCACTTTGTCTGTCCTCAGTCCACACCAAGTTGAGTTTTGGGCCAATAAGTGAAAAGTTCCAACATAAAAAGTAGGATTTTGATACTGTAGAGTTATAAACTCTTATGTTTTTGTCCAAGGATGCTTCATCCTGGCCTTCATTTAGGGGTAATTAACTATTTTTCAACCTTGTAGGCTGCTTCAGTTCTGTGAAAAGCTCATTTGACTTCATTAAAAAAGTGGTGCAATGTTATGCCCTTTAGCTGTAACGTCAGGTTTAGTAATCTGCTTACCTTATCGAAAATGTGCCTGGCAATATCCAGCCCTGTCCTATCAAATCACATCCCAAGTACAATGAACTTTTATAATCCCGAATTCTAAATAAGAAACAGCCTGTGACTTTGTCTTCAGGAAACCGGGCTTTGCTGACAGTATCTTTTATACAGTGACGGTACAGTGTGTTAACAGTAAATAGGGAAGAATGGGAGTGGGGTCACAGACTGAGACCCCGGGCCACATTTAAACTCAGTATGTTGTGATATATTTGGTCCTAAGAAGACTTTGAACCCTTATCATGGAGTAGATCAACTGTCAAATAATTTCATATAATAAAGGCTTGTCTTGTTTACAAAACAGCAAAAAGGGAACTTTGTGTAATTCCTCCTAAGTGGGGTCAGATAGGAAAGAACCTAACTGCTCCTCCAATGTTACAAACATCTCACAGTAAACAAAATATCTTAAATGGAATATCATTACATTCATTAATAATACAAATATTTATTTAAAATCACTTCCTATAATGAACAGTTCAGTGAAGTCTTCTCAAACATATATACTATTATCATTTTTATTAACATATTTATTCATGCTATAAAGCCCAGATAAGTGTTTGAATCATAATGAAGTGCAAAGCGCCAAGGTACAGGTTCAGATCATTATGCACATAGATGTTTTACAGAGGCACTGCATCATGCAGTACATATATGGTGCCATAATAATTAGACTTGAAAATAATTTTTAAATATATAGATATGACAGATAATGTGCAAGGTATGCTACGTGTTCTTCCTGGACATCTGGGAAGTACCTGTGCTACCTGCCAGCTGACACATGTAATTTTAAACCAGTACACAACACTAATGTTTCCAAGTACCCATTTTAAAGCTGTGATCCTGTAATCAAGGTTAGACCAGAAACTGTGTCTGTTTTTGGTCACAGGGGCCACTTCTCTGATTTTCAAATGTTATCTCTATTTACCAGTTATAGACAGTCATAGCCTGCCAGTCAGTCGCAAAAGGTTTCTGTTTTCTTTCTTGTAAAGTCTCCCGAGAGCCTGTCTGTCTGAGAGACAGAACTGAGGGTTAAGATGAGTTTGCCACCATTATCTGTCCTTTTACAAAGCTTTGACACTTACTATCAATACACAGTTAAATGTGCAGACAGAAGGGCAAGCCGGGCTGTTATAAACCTACTGAGGCAATCCCTGACCCAGGCTGCCTTTAGATCCTCAGCTCAAACTACACTGGCTTAATAACCAACTTCATCTGAATGCAGATGTCCACTCAGCTCTCCAGCCACCATCACTCTTTATCTGGTTTACCTAGTCTTACCTGTTCCACTGGTTAGCAACACCTGTGATATAAAGGTTTTCATACCTGACAAGTTCTGTCTGACCAAAGAAAAGAAAGTTTCAATATGATGTTGGGCTGAGGGTGGAGGCCTGGCATTTATCATCAGGGTGGCATCCACTACTAACTGCTTTTGTGTTGAGTGGGGCCCACAACAGAAAACACACTACTGAATGTTCCACCATCCCAGATCAACCCCCCTCTTTACAGGTGCCCACACACTCAACACATATATTCACTTCTGTTCACATCACCAGGCTAACAACATACAGTAATTAGCTAGCTGATGTGTTGCTACATCCAGCACCACGTTGCTCAACCCACCACACAGCAAAGTAATCAATCATCCTCGTAAACTGGAAACTGAAAGTCCAAACACAGAAGTGCTGCTTTGAATCTTTGATGTATAAATCAAGTTATGACTGAGGAAATGCTTCAGTTACATTAAACTAAGATGAATTAATCCTCTGCTTTAGTAATCTAACACCTAATAACTCCAGATTTGTGAGCATCAGCACTACAGTAGAAACCCATTTTAAAAAGTACTTATACCAAAGTACAGGTATATTATTTAGATTTTTGGTCCGATTGTTTAGAAATCAGCCTTTACTCCATCTTATCTTAGTGTTCTTTACGCTCTTGCCACTTTGGCTTGTGCTGGGCTCATGTGGCTCAAATGAAAACATATTCATATTTTTCATGCCAGACTGAGTGTGGTTGAAAAACACAGACCTTGTCGTGCAGAGAAATGCTGAATTTGCCACTACAGTGAGGATAGCTGACTAATTTCCCTTAAACTTCCCTTTGTCATGCTGAAGCACTCAATTCTCTTGAACCTTATCTAAGGTGCCTGACATGTCCCAAACCCTGATTAATGTAAGCAACAACAAAAAACAACTGCACAAAATGTAAGTCAGCTGCACATGTTTTATGTATGTGTTATGTGAGTGTAGAAGAGAAGTTCATACCACTCACCAAAGAGTCAGGGTCATGGCCTGCTGTAACACTTTCTGTGTAAATGAGAAAAATTTCAAAGTTAGTAGGGGAACACCAGATTGAGAAAAACAATAACAAAGGGTTATTGGCTGTCAAGGTGCTTTTAAAATGTAAACAAAACAACATCCACCTCATTCTTTAAAGTGTATCATGTCATTATACACGCACATGAACCCGTGGATTTTTGTAATATAATATAACAGTAACCGGTTGATATGCTAATGTTCAGTATTAAGCTTTAGTGTTGTTGGACATCTCTGCTGCAGCCTGCCTTGTACTTGTGATTATATAGGAATTTGTACTACATATTTTCATACAACAGAAAGTAACCGCCGTAAGAACCAAGGCAGTAAATAAAAACACAATTAACTCAGTAGAGACATTGAGACAGTTTCCACTAAACTGGTCAGGGGGACAAAGTAATTCAGTTCCATGTCCAGCAGGTGACATTGTTGTCCTTGGTTCCTCTGTGATCATCTGACAACCTACAAACTACAGTAGATGATGGTCAGTGCTTGTTTGCATATATTATTTGGTTGTTATCTGAAGGTTTACACAACAGTCACTATGGTGAATAAAAAAAACTAAACCGTTGCTGCATTTATATAATATTCATGTGTAAATTCAAATGAACATTTTTCACACAGAAAATGTCACAAATAAGTGGTCAAAATATGATTCCTGTATTGGTACAAGATGGATAATGAACAAAACAAAGCAGGGGTGGCAAAGCAGAGATAATAAAAGAGGTTTGTTTTAAATGAAACCCGGAGCAAGAATCAACTCAGTTTTAACCGTTTATTTATCAGTCAGATGATTCTGGTCATCATTATATATATATCAGACAGTATAATTCTCTTACTTCTTTTAAGTCATTAAACTCACTAAATAAAAACAGGGGAGAAAGTCAAGTTTGCAAGCTTCAAAATTAAACACCCTGATATAAAATGAAATACCTGGCTGCATATACATATTTCACAAAGCACAGGAGTGCCACCTTGTGGACAACTGGTCTTATTAGTAAACACTGAAACACAGATTGTGTAGAAATACTGTAGATATAGTGTGAGTTAAGCTCTACAAAAGTCTCCTGAATTAGTTTCCTCTCCAGTAAACATATTTGAATTATTAGTACTAATGTTAGAGTTGTGAAACTTGACCGTTGAATAAAGCCCCCTCTCTCTCCGTATGAAGGTGCTGTACGGCTCAATGTTTTGTGTCTCCTGCAGAGGGACATGTGTGTTTTAAAACTGATTCAAGTTAAATGAGCCACATAAATAAAGGCTATCATGTTTGTCTGTACAGTACCTGGTCTGGATGACTGCTCAGGGGTTCTGGTTGACCTCTGTAGTGTAAACAGACAAATAAAATTAGCTACAAGTCTTGATGATTATTCACTCCACACTGCTTAGTGTATTATATGCAGGACAGTAAATGAAAGACAGTCTCATCCTCAAAAGCTTCATATGAAACTAGATGTCAAGCTGTTGATATATGTATATATATAGCTGTTGACATATATGACTGCAGCTAAACATGTAACAAAAAATAAAATAAATTCTGAAATATTATGTGACTAACAAAATAGTAACAGTTGGTCAAACAAGACTACAACAACTGTTGTTACTGAAGATGCTACATGTAAATGAACTCATGCTCATTTGGGTTCAGCACAAAGGATGTGGCCATATTTTTTAAGTGTATCCAAGTAGTAGTTAAATAGTGATACCACAGTATAGTCTGTTACAAGTAGAAGAAGAGGTAAGTTACTTTCCACCACAAAATACTATTATGTTATGAAGGATTCCTAAAAATGATAACATGTTAAAAAACTGTATCTTCGTAGTATTATAATAGTTTCTCACCCATGACTGAGTCTTCTGTGGATAAAGCCCAGAATAACTCCAGTTATAATGATGACTGTAGATACACCAATCAAAGCACAGAGAACACTACTCATCCCTGTAGTACTGGTGGGGCCCTCTAAATATTGTAAACAGATGATCCTGGTCAGACAAATGACAGTGTCTTTGCTCTACTTCAACAAACATTAGCAACTCAGTACATTGTTAGTAAAATGGGAAATAAACACATTCAATTCAAAGTATTGAGTCAAATCAAATCAAAATGTATTTATATAGCACTTTAAAACAACGTTTGGTTGACCAAAGTACTTCACAAGGACAAGGTAAGAACTAAAATAAGATCAATACAGGAGGAAAACAACAGAGTAACATAAACACACAAATTACACAATAGTTAAAAGAAGGAAGCATCAGACAATACTATGTATTAAAAGCCAAAGTGAATAAATATGTTTTAACCAATGATTTAAAAGTTATCAAGTCCATAGACAATCTAATATTGGGAGGTAAACTATTCCACAATTTAGGAGCTGCAACAGTAAAAGTTTCCTGATACTTGTTAAAAGATGAGCCGCAGCATTTTGCACCATTTGGAGATGAGTGAGAGACAACTGATTAACACCAAGGTATAATGCATTATAATAGTCAAGTCTGGAGGTTATAAAAGCATGGATTGCAATCTCAAAATCATTAAAAGAAAGAAAGAAATGACTTAACTTAACTTAACAACCTGAGGTGAAAGAAACTAGATTTTACAATAC
The DNA here is from genome assembly GCF_001952655.1 of Monopterus albus. Lineage (NCBI taxonomy): Eukaryota > Metazoa > Chordata > Actinopteri > Synbranchiformes > Synbranchidae > Monopterus > Monopterus albus. The sequence continues at coordinate 138,125 of NW_018127928.1, forward strand.
AAAATGTGTTTACCTTCCACAGTGATATTGAGCTGGACAATGTCTGTTCCACCACCATATGAGCACTCACAGGTGTAGTTCCCACTATCCTCTGGTGTTAAACTGGTCAGGTGGAGGAATACAGTCTGATTCTCTGTCATGAGTTTGAATCTGGAGCCACATTCATGCACAAAGCCCCGTCCGTGATGATACCGCAGATCACACTCTTTTCCCCTGCTCCTCTCTGTGTGGATCTTACACACTATCAGTACGATGAAACTCATTGTTCGGTTGGTGCATATTGCAGAGACATAGGGCTCTCTCCCCGTGGTTGTCACAGGAGTTGCTGCAATCAATAAATCACAATCAATATCAAATACAGTCACAGAGGTAGCACTCCATGTATCTATCCATTTGGTAAACGGTGGTTTTATTTTTCAATGCACAAGAATGTGAAAATAAAAAATGTCATCTATACAAAGTCCCTTTACAGTACCATCCCTATTGATGCAAAATGTTAGTGGCAGAAGCAGAACGACCAGTTTCCATCCACCCATTGTCAAAACATCCAAGTAACAGCGCAGCAGCAGCTGCTGGCAGTGCACAGTATACTGTACTTAATATAGGGAAGTGGGTGGACACACCCCTTTGTACCAGTCTTCAACCACTTGATTTCAGATTCTTCTAAAACGGAAGAGCAAGACGGGAACACTTTTTTTTTATCTTAACACAGAAACAATGAGCAAAGGCACAAAAACAAAAAGAAAACAAGAAATACTCATTTATATCTTAATTTCAAGAACTTCATGACAATCTTCATCTTATTTGGTGAACTTAAGAAAAATCAGTCATGTTTGGAAGCAAAACCTGACACTGGTCAGGATAAGTTCTCCTCTGTCAGCTAAATATCCACGTAGCCTAGCTGTAGACCATCATATGGTTCAAGCAGGATCAGGAAGGATGTTTAATTTATTTGGGCACCTAAACTTCAACCTCTGCTCTCACAGAGGTACAAGCTGGTGTGAACTCTCCTGAAGAGGAAGTGCTTCTATAAGAGCGCTTCTGCTTTCATATTAAGATGCACTAAAGGTAAAACCGAGCGCTTGAATACAAACAGAAAACATTCAGACTTGGAAAACATCAGTGGGTTTTAGCTGTCGTGTCTGGAGGAATTCAAAGAAGCTATCGTGTTTGGTCACAATGTTATTAATCTAGTTCTCATGCCTCAGTCCTGAGGTCATCAAACATCAGGTCTATAGTTATGTGTTCAAGCTACAGTTTGAGCTGGTTCCATAAAGTCCAACCTGTATCGAGAATTGTCTGCACTGGTCTTCTACAGTGGTTTGTATGGTTAGTGAGAATTGTGTAGTACCTGCTAAAACTGTTTGCTTTGTGGCCACCACAGTTACTCAGAGGCCTGAGCTGGAGCTGTAAATACAGAGCAGCTTGGTTTCTACAGCAGATGTGTCACCTTCATACAGCACTGTTACAACCTGAGACAATTGTAAATGACAAAAGCATGTAAGACCTGACGGGAAGAATTTAAGTGTGTCCAGTACTTGTCAAACATTACACAGACATCTACAGACTGTAGCCAAGTTCATGTGACTGTCAAATGTTGCATTAAAATGTTTTGTGTGTGCAAAATGCAAGTATTACAATTTTTTGGGATATTTATTATTCAGGCAGCAGTTATACTGTTCCAGTGACTGAATTTATTTTTTAAATTGTAATAATTAACCACTTATAATAAGCATACTTTAGGAGTGCTTCTGCTTTCACATTAAGACATGCTAAAGGTAAAACAGTGTGCAAGTGCATGGTCCTCACACGGTGACCTGAGCTTGTGCTGTAAATAGAGCACAGCGTGGCCTCAGCAGATCATTACAGTTTACTGCATGTACCTCACCTCGTGCTTGAGGACACCACTGTGTCATCTTCATACAGCACAGTTTTGATCTGCCACAACTGTAAACAACAAAAACACATATTGCTTGAAGCCACTATCACGAGTGATAAGAAATGCTAAATGCTAAATGCTAATGCTAAACAAGCTGAACTCTACAGACTGTAACTGAGTTCCTGTGATTATCTTAAGTTTTTGAACAAGAATGCAAAAATCACTTTGTTTGTGTGCACAATGAAAGTATTAATATTTTATGGAATATTTACTCTTCAGTTAGCAATTATACAATACTATTGGCTTTATTTTTTATTCAAATAATTAATCACATACATTTTACAAATCATGGCATTTCTCCAAGGGTTTAAGGACTTTACCAAACTACAGTCACTAGTCCACTGTGTCAGTAAGTCAGTCTTGAATCTTTGGTTTTAAAGCCTGGTGTCCCTTTCATTTATTTCCTTCCTGATTATCCAGATGGACAGTCACTACTGTACATTGCTTGCTGAAACTGTCTTGGTGCTTTTTGGACTATGAATTGAGGATATAGTTTGGTAGAGATCACTTACTGGCTGCTGAAGGCTTGTGTAGACATCATCTTGGGTCTACAAAAATAAATACATTTAAATAAATCTTAATGCATTGTGTTTTTAAAGCCTGATTAAATCATGCTGGCGGAGACACTGTCACTTCTGGCTAACACATTTTCTGAAACCTTTAGCTCAAGTTGAACATTTCATCTAAATCACATCCACTCAGTCGCTTCTTGAGTTCAAAGGTATAAAATTAAACATTACTCACCAAAGCACTGGGAGATTCACATACAGATAATCCAGATGCAGCTGACCTTGAACAGCATCTTTAAATAAGAGAATATCAGGGGTGTTCAAACACAAATTCATGCACTGACTGGATATAAAGATAGAACTTAAATGGTATAATAATAATAGTCAGGAAATTAGAGGAAGTGCTTCTAAAAGGATTTTCTGCTTTCATATTAAGATGCACTAAAAGTAAAACCGAGCGCTTGAATACAAACAGAAAACATTCAGACTTGGAAAACATCAGTGGGTTTTAGCTGTCGTGTCTGGAGGAATTCAAAGAAGCTATCGTGTTTGGTCACAATGTTATTAATCTAGTTCTCATGCCTCAGTCCTGAGGTCATCAAACATCAGGTCTATAGTTATGTGTTCAACCTACAGTTTGAGCTGGTTCCATAAAGTCCAACCTGTATCGAGAATTGTCTGCACTGGTCTTCTACAGTGGTTTGTATGGTTAGTGAGAATTGTGTAGTACCTGCTAAAACTGTTTGCTTTGTGGCCACCACAGTTACTCAGAGGCCTGAGCTGGAGCTGTAAATACAGAGCAGCTTGGTTTCTACAGCAGATGTGTCACCTTCATACAGCACTGTTACAACCTGAAACAATAGAAAATTGTCTACAATTGTAGCAGTCGTGTCTGGAGGAATTCAAAGAAGCTATCGTGTTTGGTCACAATGTTATTAATCTAGTTCTCATGCCTCAGTCCTGAGGTCATCAAACATCAGGTCTATAGTTATGTGTTCAAGCTACAGTTTGAGCTGGTTCCATAAAGTCCAACCTGTATCGAGAATTGTCTGCACTGGTCTTCTACAGTGGTTTGTATGGTTAGTGAGAATTGTGTAGTACCTGCTAAAACTGTTTGCTTTGTGGCCACCACAGTTACTCAGAGGCCTGAGCTGGAGCTGTAAATACAGAGCAGCTTGGTTTCTACAGCAGATGTGTCACCTTCATACAGCACTGTTACAACCTGAAACAATTGTAAATTGTCTACAATTGTAGCAGTCGTGTCTGGAGGAATTCAAAGAAGCTATCGTGTTTGGTCACAATGTTATTAATCTAGTTCTCATGCCTCAGTCCTGAGGTCATCAAACATCAGGTCTATAGTTATGTGTTCAAGCTACAGTTTGAGCTGGTTCCATAAAGTCCAACCTGTATCGAGAATTGTCTGCACTGGTCTTCTACAGTGGTTTGTATGGTTAGTGAGAATTGTGTAGTACCTGCTAAAACTGTTTGCTTTGTGGCCACCACAGTTACTCAGAGGCCTGAGCTGGAGCTGTAAATACAGAGCAGCTTGGTTTCTACAGCAGATGTGTCACCTTCATACAGCACTGTTACAACCTGAAACAATTGTAAATTGTCTACAATTGTAGCAGTCGTGTCTGGAGGAATTCAAAGAAGCTATCGTGTTTGGTCACAATGTTATTAATCTAGTTCTCATGCCTCAGTCCTGAGGTCATCAAACATCAGGTCTATAGTTATGTGTTCAAGCTACAGTTTGAGCTGGTTCCATAAAGTCCAACCTGTATCGAGAATTGTCTGCACTGGTCTTCTACAGTGGTTTGTATGGTTAGTGAGAATTGTGTAGTACCTGCTAAAACTGTTTGCTTTGTGGCCACCACAGTTACTCAGAGGCCTGAGCTGGAGCTGTAAATACAGAGCAGCTTGGTTTCTACAGCAGATGTGTCACCTTCATACAGCACTGTTACAACCTGAAACAATTGTAAATTGTCTACAATTGTAGCAGTCGTGTCTGGAGGAATTCAAAGAAGCTATCGTGTTTGGTCACAATGTTATTAATCTAGTTCTCATGCCTCAGTCCTGAGGTCATCAAACATCAGGTCTATAGTTATGTGTTCAAGCTACAGTTTGAGCTGGTTCCATAAAGTCCAACCTGTATCGAGAATTGTCTGCACTGGTCTTCTACAGTGGTTTGTATGGTTAGTGAGAATTGTGTAGTACCTGCTAAAACTGTTTGCTTTGTGGCCACCACAGTTACTCAGAGGCCTGAGCTGGAGCTGTAAATACAGAGCAGCTTGGTTTCTACAGCAGATGTGTCACCTTCATACAGCACTGTTACAACCTGAAACAATTGTAAATTGTCTACAATTGTAGCAGTCGTGTCTGGAGGAATTCAAAGAAGCTATCGTGTTTGGTCACAATGTTATTAATCTAGTTCTCATGCCTCAGTCCTGAGGTCATCAAACATCAGGTCTATAGTTATGTGTTCAAGCTACAGTTTGAGCTGGTTCCATAAAGTCCAACCTGTATCGAGAATTGTCTGCACTGGTCTTCTACAGTGGTTTGTATGGTTAGTGAGAATTGTGTAGTACCTGCTAAAACTGTTTGCTTTGTGGCCACCACAGTTACTCAGAGGCCTGAGCTGGAGCTGTAAATACAGAGCAGCTTGGTTTCTACAGCAGATGTGTCACCTTCATACAGCACTGTTACAACCTGAAACAATTGTAAATTGTCTACAATTGTAGCAGTCGTGTCTGGAGGAATTCAAAGAAGCTATCGTGTTTGGTCACAATGTTATTAATCTAGTTCTCATGCCTCAGTCCTGAGGTCATCAAACATCAGGTCTATAGTTATGTGTTCAAGCTACAGTTTGAGCTGGTTCCATAAAGTCCAACCTGTATCGAGAATTGTCTGCACTGGTCTTCTACAGTGGTTTGTATGGTTAGTGAGAATTGTGTAGTACCTGCTAAAACTGTTTGCTTTGTGGCCACCACAGTTACTCAGAGGCCTGAGCTGGAGCTGTAAATACAGAGCAGCTTGGTTTCTACAGCAGATGTGTCACCTTCATACAGCACTGTTACAACCTGAAACAATTGTAAATTGTCTACAATTGTAGCAGTCGTGTCTGGAGGAATTCAAAGAAGCTATCGTGTTTGGTCACAATGTTATTAATCTAGTTCTCATGCCTCAGTCCTGAGGTCATCAAACATCAGGTCTATAGTTATGTGTTCAAGCTACAGTTTGAGCTGGTTCCATAAAGTCCAACCTGTATCGAGAATTGTCTGCACTGGTCTTCTACAGTGGTTTGTATGGTTAGTGAGAATTGTGTAGTACCTGCTAAAACTGTTTGCTTTGTGGCCACCACAGTTACTCAGAGGCCTGAGCTGGAGCTGTAAATACAGAGCAGCTTGGTTTCTACAGCAGATGTGTCACCTTCATACAGCACTGTTACAACCTGAAACAATTGTAAATTGTCTACAATTGTAGCAGTCGTGTCTGGAGGAATTCAAAGAAGCTATCGTGTTTGGTCACAATGTTATTAATCTAGTTCTCATGCCTCAGTCCTGAGGTCATCAAACATCAGGTCTATAGTTATGTGTTCAAGCTACAGTTTGAGCTGGTTCCATAAAGTCCAACCTGTATCGAGAATTGTCTGCACTGGTCTTCTACAGTGGTTTGTATGGTTAGTGAGAATTGTGTAGTACCTGCTAAAACTGTTTGCTTTGTGGCCACCACAGTTACTCAGAGGCCTGAGCTGGAGCTGTAAATACAGAGCAGCTTGGTTTCTACAGCAGATGTGTCACCTTCATACAGCACTGTTACAACCTGAAACAATTGTAAATTGTCTACAATTGTAGCAGTCGTGTCTGGAGGAATTCAAAGAAGCTATCGTGTTTGGTCACAATGTTATTAATCTAGTTCTCATGCCTCAGTCCTGAGGTCATCAAACATCAGGTCTATAGTTATGTGTTCAAGCTACAGTTTGAGCTGGTTCCATAAAGTCCAACCTGTATCGAGAATTGTCTGCACTGGTCTTCTACAGTGGTTTGTATGGTTAGTGAGAATTGTGTAGTACCTGCTAAAACTGTTTGCTTTGTGGCCACCACAGTTACTCAGAGGCCTGAGCTGGAGCTGTAAATACAGAGCAGCTTGGTTTCTACAGCAGATGTGTCACCTTCATACAGCACTGTTACAACCTGAAACAATTGTAAATTGTCTACAATTGTAGCAGTAAAGGCACAAAAACAAAAAGAAAACAAGAAATACTCATTTATATCTTAATTTCAAGAACTTCATGACAATCTTCATCTTATTTGGTAAACTTAAGAAAAATCAGTCATGTTTGGAAGCAAAACCTGACACTGGTCAGGATAAGTTCTCCTCTGTCAGCTAAATATCCACGTAGCCTAGCTGTAGACCATCATATGGTTCAAGCAGGATCAGGAAGGATGTTTAATTTATGCTCTGACCATCGACAAACATGACTGGAGTAGGAAAATATAGTGGATATAGAATAAATGGAAAGGCTGAGGTCCTTCATTCTAGGGCTTGTTATTCTTCACGAATCAGGATCCTGACCTGAAGTGAATATCAACTTCAAGACCGTCAAAAGCTTATTTAATCGCTGAAAACAGCTGTGTTTTTTAATAAGACCTGACAAAAGTCAATACTATCATTATTTTAGTATGAAAGCAAGCGTTACGGTTTTTTCAGCAATTGTTTCCCCCTTAAAAAAGTCAAGTACTTTAAGGAGTAGGTTAATAAAAATAAGGTCAGATACCCCAAGCTTATGTTGCAGGGATACTGACAGGATAGATTAGCTATTGCTTTAACCAACTTGAAACTAACACTGTGAATATTCAACTCACATAACCACTGAACTCAAGAACACTCACCGACAAATTCTTAATGGTACTGCTGTACTGAAATGAGAATGTAGAACTTCTAAATCAGTGTGTATTTTATTTCATTATTTTGGGGGACATTTTGTTTCAAAGTGAACAGTAGAGAGATGTGGGAACTGGCATACAACTGAATGTTCCCAGCCAGTCTCGCACCAAGCGACCTGTGCAGGAAGTTCATGCAGGAAGCACAGCTGCTAAACATCAGGTGTGAAGCCTGAGTGAGAGTATCTGATGTTTAAGAGACCTGAAACACAGAGCAACCCCTGCTTACATCAATCATATGTTCAAGAGCACTGGAGAGATTCTGTATAGTATGTGAATTCACTTATTAGTTTGGTGTAAAATCCTCAGTGTGTCTGAAGTGACTGCTCAGAATGTTTGTTTTAAATAAAACCCATCTTTAAATGTTTAACTATTGCAACCTTGTAGGTATTTAAATAGCAAACATGACAAGAACACAAAAGTCAATTATGTTTTAACAATGAATTTATTAGATTATGATTCAGGTGACTGTATTTGTCAGGCAGTATAACATTCTCAATGTGCTCCTCTTAAAACAGTAAATCTACAAAATGTACAGTAAATAAAATCTTATAGAATGAAATGCACTTCAAGAAATTAGTGCTACAGGTCAATGACAAAATTGGCAGTGAAAAATCACATCACCTTACGACAGCCATCATTGTTGCCCTGGTTATTCAGTAAGAAAACATGTGCCACCTAAGGTCCTGCAGATACTGTTTAACAACAGGTCTACAAAAGCAGCCCTAAATGTGTGTCCTGTCTTGGAAACTGTAAATGCTGACAGTTAA
>NW_018127928.1:146652-164874 GCF_001952655.1 Monopterus albus
ACACTCACCGACAAATTCTTAATGGTACTGCTGTACTGAAATGAGAATGTAGAACTTCTAAATCAGTGTGTATTTTATTTCATTATTTTGGGGGACATTTTGTTTCAAAGTGAACAGTAGAGAGATGTGGGAACTGGCATACAACTGAATGTTCCCAGCCAGTCTCACACCAGGCGACCTGTGCAGGAAGTTCATGCAGGAAGCAGAGCTGCTAAATATCAGGTGTGAAGCCTGAGTGAGAGTAGCTGATGTTTAAGAGACCTGAAACACAGAGCAACCCCTGCTTACATCAATCATATGTTCAAGAGCACTGGAGAGATTCTGTATAGTATGTGAATTCACTTATTAGTTTGGTGTAAAATCCTCAGTGTGTCTGAAGTGACTGCTCAGAATGTTTGTTTTAAATAAAACCCATCTTTAAATGTTTAACTATTGGAACCTTGTAGGTATTTAAATAGCAAACATGACAAGAACACAAAAGTCAATTATGTTTTAACAATGAATTTATTAGATTATGATTCAGGTGACTGTATTTGTCAGGCAGTATAACATTCTCAGTGTGCTCCTCTTAAAACAGTAAATCTACAAAATGTACAGTAAATAAAATCTTATAAAATGAAATGCACTTCAAGAAATTAGTGCTACAGGTCAATGACAAAATTGGCAGTGAAAAATCACATCACCTTACGACAGCCATCATTGTTGCCCTGGTTATTCAGTAAGAAAACATGTGCCACCTAAGGTCCTGCAGATACTGTTTAACAACAGGTCTACAAAAGCAGCCCTAAATGTGTGTCCTGTCTTGGAAACTGTAAATGCTGACAGTTAAATAAAATAAAGTGAATTCTCTCTCTGTATAAAGGTGTTGTACGGCTCAGTGTCTTGTGGATCCTGCAAAAGAAAACAGTTTCAACATTTTTGTTTTCTTTAAAAATCGTGAGCCAAACTGCAGCGCTACAGTTAGGAGGTACAACATTCTGGTGTACAGTACCATGGTTGAATGGCTGGCCACTGGGTCCGGCTGTCGTCTGCTGGGTAAGCAACAAACCAAAACAAGTTATTACAAACTGTTTATTCACTTGGCAATATGATGCTGTTCTGTCAATGTGGCTATTATGCTTTACATACAATTATTTTATTCACCATCAACACTATATTGGTTTCTTACCCATGACAAGATTTTATGTAGATAAATCCCAAGATAACTCCAGTTATAATGATGATTATAAAGACACCGATTACAACATTTGGTGAATATGGTTCTGTAGAACTACTGTCACCTTCGTCTCCTTAAACATGAGAAAGAAAAATAATCCTTTCAGAAAAGTAGCACTAGCATTCACTCTGTTTCTTAGTCTAAGTATATTATTATGAGTACATAATCTTTGTTGGTCTAAATCCAATACTGTATAATTCCACTTGTGAAACAATAAGGTTTGATTTCTTTAACTAACACAGACACGCTGACATTCATAACGATGTTACAACACAGCGGCAACTAACCAGAGAAATGCATCAAGTATAAAGCACACAAAGCTTATAAAATAAATCATTTACCTTCCACAGTGATATTGAGCTGGACAAAGTCTGTTCCACCACTATATGTGCACTCACAGGTGTAGTTCCCACTATCCTCTGGTGTTAAACTGGTCAGGTGGAGGAATACAGTCTGATTCTCTGTCATGAGTTTGAATCTGGAGCCACATTCATGCACAAAGCCCCGTCCGTGATGATACCGCAGATCACACTCTTTTCCCCTGCTCCTCTCTGTGTGGATCTTACACACTATCAGTACGATGAAACTCATTGTTCGGTTGGTGCATATTGCAGAGACATAGGGCTCTCTCCCCGTGGTTGTCACAGGAGTTGCTGCAATCAATAAATCACAATCAATATCAAATACAGTCACAGAGGTAGCACTCCATGTATCTATCCATTTGGTAAACGGTGGTTTTATTTTTCAATGCACAAGAATGTGAAAATAAAAAATGTCATCTATACAAAGTCCCTTTACAGTACCATCCCTATTGATGCAAAATGTTAGTGGCAGAAGCAGAACGACCAGTTTCCATCCACCCATTGTCAAAACATCCAAGTAACAGCGCAGCAGCAGCTGCTGGCAGTGCACAGTATACTGTACTTAATATAGGGAAGTGGGTGGACACACCCCTTTGTACCAGTCTTCAACCACTTGATTTCAAATTCTCACCTCTTACAGAGATTTAAGTTATAGTGTGTGAATTATTCTAAAGCAGAAGTGTAAGACATGACTGTTTCTGCTTTCATGTTGCCACAGAAACAATGAGCGAGGGCATAAAAATGAAAAGAGCATATATTCTGGCTGAGAATTCATACCCACACTCAGTTTAAAGAACTTTACGACAACTGCAAATTCTGCAGGAACCACAGTTGACTCTGCCTGTCTTATCATTACGCTACACAATCCCAGCACATTACTGCTGTGGTCTAATTAAATGTACTGTAAAGAATGGTTGCCCTGTGTCCAGTGATTACACACTGAGGGGGATTGTAAAGTATGTACTGTATGGAGGTATGTATATGTACATGCTATTTTAAAGGTAAAGCATTTAGTAAAACCTTTCCATCTGTTAGGATTCCTTCCAAGGATGTGAACATACCTTTTTTCAACTGTAGTGAAGAATGCAGTAAGAACAGTAACACTGCTGGTGAGTGTAGCTTTTTGATGGAAATAACATTCTCCTTTGACAAGAAATTTCAAGAACAATCTAATTCAAGTGCTGCCAGAATAACAATTTACAATCACTCTGTCATCCACAGTATCTTGTAATATTACTTAATCTTTCTGAACAACTTATAAGCTAGCAACTTACCTCCCACAGTAATATTAAGATGGACAACATGTGTTCCTCTGTCACATGAACACTCACAGGTGTAGTTTCCTCTGTCCACTGGTATTAAACTGAACAAATAATGCAAAGTGTTTCCATCCATCCATACTGGCCAACAGACTATAGAACAGAATACAGTTCAGAAAAGAGGCCTAACTCCGCTCGCTTACCGCCTACACGGAAACCTCAATCTCTCCTCAAGGCGTAGTACAGTGTAAACTTATGTGAAGCATCCTAAACAAAAGTGAATCTGACTGCTTCTGCTTTCTGAGAAGCATCATATTAATCCTGATGGTTAAAATCAGCATAGAAGCATGCAAAGACAATAAGCATGTGACACCTGTGCTGGCCTTACATTTTAAAACCTACTGAACACTTGTATTATTTTGGGCAAAACACAACAACGACATGTCTGGGCTATGTCATCGGCTATCGGTCAGAATAACAGTTGGGGGTAAAGTACAGTGGGTACATTTTTAAAGAGAGCTTTTTGCACCTTGTACAACACAAATTTCCAGTGTTAGCTTAAATGCAACATTCTTGCTACACTTTAACTCCCCCTTAAAGTAAACTTGCTTACTCTATGTTAATCAAAATGCCAGAAGAACACTTCAAATATAAGCTTTAAACCTACGTGGGTGTGCAGAGGTGGCTTTGTGAGCCACCGTTTATGGAAAATGAGAAAACATCTTTTAATTTCCTTCCTCAGGCCAAAGGTTCTCAGCTGGACTGGGTTCAGCAAAAGAGGCCTGACAGAAGATACAAATACCACAGAGGCAGGCAGATTTAAATAGATGCAGGCTATCTGCAACCAGGTACATGCAGACCAACACTGGCTTGGTGTTATTTAAGTAGCAGCTCTCGCCAATGAAGACATTAAGAGTGGTTACGGAGGGGGTTTTCAGGCCTGTGGTTAAAATGCTGCGGTACTATAGAGTCACGTATGTGAAGAATGAAACTAGGACAGTAGTTTCCATGGTCATGAGACAAGTGTTAGGTAATTTCTTAGTCAGATAGATATTTGTTAGACATCTGTTGTATTAGCAAATGTTTAGTGGAGACAGGCTGTCTATGCTCAGGCTGTTAAATGCTTAGTTCATTGTCATGAGTTCTGCAGGCTGCATCTAGGCCAAGGTCAACTAGATTGCAGAGTCTGCAGACAGGATGAATATTGTTAGTAGCATGCTATGCTCAGCCGTAATCTTAATCATAATATCTTCTGAGGCTTACTGTTCGGACATGTCCCTGAATGTCCTGTATGTTTTTAGATACACACCACTAATCAACAGCCACACACTTTAATTTTCTCCATGTTTTGACTACTGCTCTGGTCAGCTGCCAAGCTGGCATATCAGGTGACGTCACGGTTTGACGTTGCCTGTGTAGGATGGGGCTAGCCCAACGAAGTGATTAAATTGTATAGGCTTTGAGGTTCGGGGCTTTTTTCCATCTTCCGGGCTGCCTGAGCGCAGTACTGGAGGTGGAAGATGCCTGGACGTGTGATGTTAATTTTGCCTGTGATCCTTTGAATAAACCAGCACGGTTATATTTTTTATATATCTAAGTGGTCTGCGTCGTCTCACAGAGTTCCTGGTTGAAAGAACTGGAAAATATCTTTCACAAGCATGAAAACAATGTTTGAGAAGCAGTATAATGCACTGGCTTCAGTACTTGTTATAGTTTTATATAACAGTTTACATGGTTAAATGTATTCATTAAATACATGGTAAGAACCAAGAAGTAGGTGACACTCACAAGTATTCTTCCAGTCAATGTTATTAAGGGAAAATTGTGAAAACAATACAAATTAAGTTGCTGATCATACTGTACTGTATATCAGTCCCTCATACAGTAAATTATTCATTTTGTGGTATAACCTCTTTTTCAACTAAACTTACAAGAAGGAAGCCGAGTCTAGAACAGCTTCAATAACAACAGTTTTTTAAATCTTTGGTCTGGGTGATGTGGTTTCTGCTCTGTGCTGCTCACTCTTGTACTGTGATGCTGGTGAGAACAGAATTGTATAATAGGTTTACAGTTCTTTAGCCTATAGTAGAGATGGGGGCCACACAATAAGCAACACCATTTTCCAGACCTAATCTGCCCTTAACACAAGCAGTGGCTGACCCAGCTGGCTTGTAACGGCAGTCACCTCTGAGAACCACTGACACAGATTCATCCTTGCCCCTGGACATTACATCTGAAACACTCATATACAAAATGTAATTCTATAGGTTGCAAAATACATACATAAAGGTGCAACTTTCATTTTCTAGTTCAGTATGAACACACCGTTACATTGCACACTTGCGGAGTGTCCACTGGGTGGCGCCATCTAGCTAAACGTGATTTTTTTTTTCCGGCGACTCAAAGGCTGCTGGGAAATTTTCTGCGCGGAAGTAACACGAGCCGCTGAACAGGTTGACATCACTGCATCTCAGAGGTAAATGTTTCCTGGTGAGAGGGTTTCAGCGTGTCAACACACCGTGTACATTAGTAAATTACTGTGTGTTTAGTCTTGCTCTTTTTGTTGCTTTGTGTGAAGTTTGACAAACTGCACGTCCATTTTTGCTTTGACGATGCCAGCATGTGCATTCATGCATCTTTAATCTGCAAAGTTAGCCTAACAGCTGTGTTTTGTAGATATTATTGAACGTGCTCTGAATTTGTATCTGGCTCACAGGTTGCAGACTAGCAGATACCAAAACATTAGCACAGGGAGATCCAGTAAGCTTCAGGCATCCTCAGTCATGGTAAGTGAATATGGTACCTGCCGCCTTTAGCTTGTCTAACTCCCTGTCATAATCAAAATTAAATAACAAAGTGGAACTGAAAGAACAACACACTTACTGAGACTTGTTGGTACCTGTTGAACGCATTGAATTCTGGTGTTATTAGTGACAAACACATAAATTCACCACCATTTTGAGACCTCAGCATGCAAGAGGGCTCAGTGTGCCTTGGAATTTATCTAATAGCAGGATTTTTGATGAAAAATAATTAAAAATTGTGTATATTATGAGTAAGGGATATGAAATTAAACAGCAAAACTGTTGCACTGACCCTTCTCATTGGCAGGAGGACATAAGCACAGTGATGTCCTGGTTCTCCAGCCCAGTGTACAGCCGCTACTGGCAGCACTACCAGCAGGCTATGGCCTGGCACCAGAGACACAGGCGTGCCTACCAGAAGGCCTTGGAGGCTGCCTATGGCTCTGGCTATTACCAGGAACTGTATCCCAGCAGCCACCAGCGTTATGCAGACTGGCACGCCAGAGAGAGCGACAGCGAAGACAGAGAGGACCAGGATGAGGAGAGCAGTTCAGACAGCGAGATTGAGTGTGACGTCAGCAACATGGAGATCAGCGAAGAGCTTCGGCAGTACTTCGCCCAGACTGAGAGACACCGAGAAGAACTAAGTAAGACAACAGTGGGTGTAGGTGTTGACATGGACAAGAGTGCCACTATGTAAAAATAGATATTTGGACATTGTTGCCTTGCAGTCTTATTTTTTAGGGCTACATACATAATCGGTACTATTAGCTTTGTGTAAGGATGCACAATTGTATTCAGATATCATAGTACAAGTTGAAAAGACTGCCAGCTATTTGTCTTAAAATAATCTGTTCTTGCAGAGAAACAGCAGCAGATGGAGGCTGAGCAGGAAAGCTATGTGCCAGCCGACCAGGACCTGCATGGCGTCTCTGAGCGAAGTACCACGGCTCCTCCCTTTGAACAGCCCGGTGAGAGACGCAAGGCTGAGATGAAGAAGCTGTATGGCAAGGATGCAGCCAAGATCCTGGCAATGGAGACAGCGATGCAGCTCACTTTTGACAGAAACTGTGACCTCAAGCAGCCAAAGTACTGGCCCGTTATCCCACTGAAACTATAGCACTCAGGGCAGAGCTGCAAACTGTTTGCTTTGCAAGAGATTCCTGTCCTGATCTCTTGGTGAGGCTGCAGCTTTGTCATGTAATGAATTGTTGCTGATCAAGCTGCTGAGGCAGAACTAATGGTGTGAGTTAGCTGAGAGTTATAAGCTATGTTAAGCTCATAAAGTTGCATAAATTAGCTGAGCTTCTGCAGAGCCAGATGTGAATGTCACTGACCTGTCAGCTGCTGCTCTAAATGACAACTTCATACATATAATTCAGGATCTTTCATAGTTTTTATTTTATTGCATAAAAACACTGTTCAGAGATTCCATGCTGTTTTTCGGTTCCTTGATTTTTAGGACAAATTCTCAAAATATAAGCACAAAACACTAGAAAAATTGTCAGTTGCAGGACAACAAAATTGCCCTGTATGTGATGTGAATACAGTTATGCCTGGGTGCTGTTCTTCTTTACCCTCTGGCTCAGTGATGTTTGTGTTGTGCCTGTCAACTTGGTATAACCACAAACATTTTTCATCCAGTTACTGTGTCAGATTTTGAAGCGTCCTGCATGGCTGCTTCTGATGTGTTACTTTTCAGCATATACAAAGAGTGAATCATTGACTTAACTTCTAAACTGTGCCTCTGATTCTGACCTTTCATCGGGTTCAAAGCCATTCATGTGGTTTCTCAAGGGGACACTGACTGTTCTCTTTTATCTTGTGCTGGTACCACCCTGCTCCTCTTCAGGGCTGTGTATTCTGATATAAATTCTGTTTATTATGAAGTATTTTTGCAACAGATAAAACCTGCTTTGTTGGTGGTCATTTCTGAGTTATCTGTCTGTGTAATGGGCATCTGGCTCTTCATGACATTACTGTTATTCAGCTTCTAGGCAGCACATTTGTACATCCAAAAACTGGGCCAGTCTGGTGTTTCAGTTAAATAGGACATTTTTATACCTGGCTGTATCATTCAGCACTTCGTTTGCCCGTACCGTATTGTGATTTTTTTTGTCCACTGTAATGGGAATGTGTACGGATGAGCAAGTGCACTGAGAAGCAGGTGTGACTGCAGTGCCTGTACAGGTAACAGCATTCGGTACTTAGGTACAGTTTTAATGTATCTGTACTTTACATGAGTATTTTCATTTTCTCCTACTTCATACTTCAATTTCACTACTTTTCAGAAAGAAATGTTGTACCTTGTCTCATTTATTTGATAATTTTTGTTACTAGTTACTTTTCAGAAAGAGGTTAATAAAAAATATAGTATAATCACAAGATTTATTGATCCTTGGTGTAAAATTCACAAGCTATCCAGCAGTACTTCAAATTATAAACATACCTTTGGTGGTATATTTTCTGCTAATACTTTTGTACTTTTACTTAAGTAGCATTTTGAATGCAAGACTTTTAGTTGTAACAGTATTTTGACACTGTGTTATGCTACTTTTACTTAAGTAAACAATCTGAGTACTTCTACCATTGATTATCAGTGTATTTACAGGAGAGCTAGTTGATTTACATCAAGCTAGGGGTCACGCCCCACAAAATCTCACAAGATAAATCTGAGGGGTGGAGATGATTATTGTTAAAAGAAAGAAGAAAAACTAAGATGTGCCACTCAAACTTGTATATTTAATACTTTGAAATGTATTTTTTTTTTTTTTCATCACCTTTTGTACAGGTGCATGCAATTCCAAGTGCTTTACAGATGACAAGACGGAAGGGGATCATAAACACAACTGTATTTTAAAATATTGTCATATTTGTAAATATAAAATAATCTTATTGCCGTCTGCCTAATAAAGTATAAAGAAAATGAAATGTAAATACTCAAAGTACAAGTACGTTAAATGTGATGTATATTACTGCATTGCAGTACCTCCTCCAGTATTCAGTATGTGGCATGGAGAACTGAGGACACTTGCAGAGTGGTTGATTAAAGAAATCGGGTCCATAGACTTAAGACTTTCCTTTTTGATAAAGCTTCTAGTTAGGGTGGATCAGGTGACCCTGAGCCTTCAATTAGTTATGCTGCTATAGGCCGAGGCTGCTGGGGGGGCCCATGATGCTCTGAGTTTCTCTCTCCTCTCCTCTCCTCTCTCTCTATGCTTCTATATGCCGGCCACATCAACCAGACCAGTGTTTGTTTGTTTGTTGTGTCCTGTTGCTTTTCTTCTTTTGTCTCTCCTCTATCCACTCACCCCAACCAGTCGAGGCAGAAGGCTGCCCACCAAGAGCCGGGGTCTGTCAGAGGTTTCTTCCGTTAAAGGGAGTTTTTCCTCCCCACTGTCGCCAAGTGCTTGTTCAGGTGGATTTTTTTGGGTTTTCCCTCTGTAATAATAGTGATAACAGTAAGGTCTAGACCTTACTATGTAAAGTGTCCTGAGATGACTTTTGTTGTGATTTGGCTCTATACAAATAAAATTTGATTGATTGATTTCTAGCCCCGGCCGTGACGTCACCGTGTCCCCAGCTTCTTGTCCATTGATAGCGACATGATTAACATTCATATAACATTAGCTTTATCCACGGGTGTCATTTGTAGCTGTAGCTTGTGTGTGTGTGCACATGTCTACGTTTTGATGCCAGACTGCATTTAGTTTCTATGTGTATGGAAACATGTAGAGAAGTGTGCGTTTGATTTCGTTGTGTGAGCGTGCTGTGTGTCACTGGACAGGGTTTAAAGCTTTAAACTTTCCTCATGTGAGAGGAGCTGACATGGGATGCTGATTGGATTCAGATCCGCTCCCTCACTGTGGATTAAACAGGATGGACAAGCCTGAAACACGGGAAACAACTGCTGCTGTGTAGAAGTGGATGTGTGCATGGTGTTGCTTTTTAAAGCTTCAAGTAATCTGCTCATCTCAGATGGATCAGTTTGCAAACGCCCACAATATTTTAGAAGCAAAGCACCTATAACTGTACCTCTTGATTTTGTGTGTCTGTCATCTAGAAAATACAGGCATCACTCATTGGCAGCTGGAATAGCAATAGAAAAGGACAAGGTTATAGACTACTCAGTTGTTTAAACTATTAGTATTAATTCAATACAAACTTGCAAAGACATGCATGTCACGCTTTGTTATATGATTCAGATCAGCGTCTTCTTATCAGATTACAAAATTCTTTCCAGTCCAGTTCCTTGACATGCATGTGACTTGTTTACATGCCACAGAGCAGTCTGAAGCCAACTCCACTGAATACTTATTCCATGGTTGAGATAATAGAAAACAGATTGCAGACATGCTCGCATCATTGGTTTCCAATTTGTTCAGGAAGCTGTAACCAGATCAGAATGTCTTTCCAGAAGTTTGCATTGCCTCTGCCTCTGTGTGACTGGAGGTTGGTCTGTAACCTGTAGAATTCTGATTAGCCACAACCCAAAGCCACCAACTCTTCCAAGTGTTTCCACCTCTGTCCACTACTATTCTTCCTTCCCTCCTTGTCTGCATCACTTTCTCTCTCCCATTCACAACATCTGTTTCCAGGCATCGCTTTCTCTCCCATTCACAACATCTGTTTCCAATAACGGAGCAGGCCTGTTTATCGCCTTCAGGCTGGTAAGAAGTTGAAAACAGACAGGATGTAGCCAAGTGACTTGATTTACTGTGACAGGGAACTGAAGCCATTTTTCTGCAGGAAGTCATAATGAACTTCTCTCCCTGTTTTGCCTGTTACTTCCCCAAACTGCTACTTTGATCTCCTCATCATCAGCATCATCTTTCATCTGCATCTGCTCATCTCATCTCCCTGCTCACTGTCTTCATCATTACTCTTTCCATCTCCCTCCTCCCCTCATGTGTCCTCCTTTGTGAATTCACTCTTCCTGCTGCAGTTCACCTATGCCCAGCTCTCTGTGGAAACTCTTGCATCCTCTCCTGTGGATTTGCTATGCACTGATCGGCAGAATAGATACTGAACCTAACAGCCATCAAGCAGACATATTTTAAAGGCTTAGCTGAAAAAAGAATTAAGCGGAACAATCCACTGACATCATTAGAATAACACTATACAGCAGTACTGTCATAATGATAGTCTGGAGATGGCTGAATACACATTTACCTTTTTTCTTTGTACTGTGCCATTTACTGTCTCCTGACTCAATAAGCAAGATTATTAGCTTGCTAATGAGTTCAGTATATTCAAAAGACATGTACCAGTGACTCTTGTCTAATAACGACAAACCACTCCTCTCTTAGGAAGTAGATTATACTCCAACAGCGGAGGTTAAACAGCGCCCACCATTTTGTACAGTTCTCCATTCACCTGATGCCCAGCTCCATCAACAAGGTTGGCTGTTGATCACATAACAGGCAGAGTTTAGCTACACACAATATATTTGCAAGCATTTGCTTCATCACTGCAATGAGTGCCCTGCACTGTATTCTTGAATATTATTAACACATTTGTTTGCTATTGTGCCACTGACTTGACTTTCTAAAGGCTGTAGATGAGACGCTACACTTCTTTTTCAGTAGTGCATGTATCATGTGTCTACATCTTCTCCACAACCACCTTCCAACCATTGCTTTCATATTAAGATTAGAAACCAATTCTCTTTCACTGTCCTGTATGTGAGCATTTTAAACTCAGCCCAGCGGCTACTCTGATGTGTCGAAACCAGTTGCCGTCGAGAGGACCTGTTGCCATGACAACGCAGCGATGCACAAGGCTTCGAGGCAGGGGCGTCATTTCAGATTCTGGCGCAAGCGAGCAGTAATATATCTGATCACACAACCCCACACGGGCAAAAAATAGGCCATGCATATATATATTCACATGACCCATAGACAGCAGAGGGCTGCCATTCTCCCTCACATCCCCCTGCTGCTCTCCCACCTCTGCAGTGATGATGATGATGATGATGAGCCCACCCTGCTTTGCATTTCCTACACACTGTGACTCATGGTGTGCTTGTACACTGTGGATGGAAGCAGCTCCTATCCACGTTGCTGCTGGCGTGTACTGCAGTTCACAGGTCACAGGCGCAGCGTCCTGAGAGTCACGTGACTCTTCGAGCTTTGGAGTGGGGTGGGGGGTGTATATCTGTGTGTGTTTTTAGCACTGGGGTGGGGTGTTTGTGCAGTTGTTGGGATGACAATGACAAAGTAACATCATGTGGAGCAGACTGTGGACCAAATCTGGGCCAGCGGGATTAGTAGCCCGTCGGATAAATTGCTGGTGGAGGGGATGGGTGTGTATGCGTGTGTGTGTGGAGGTTAAACCATCCTGGTAGGAGTCAGATATTCTAAATAAGGCGAGATATATCGGAGACGCTCCATCACTTTGATGTGATTTCTGTACATAGATTCAGTAGAGGGTGGACTTTCGGTAAGGCGTTAGGATTTGTGTCTGTAAACCTGTCTTTCTATGGTTGTGTGACATTTTTGGTCAATACAATCATTGTGAGGACACTTTGACTGGTCCTCGCTTTCTGACACACCTTCAAAGGGCTGTTTGAGTCTTGAGACTTGATTTTAGGGTTAGAATTAGGTTTAGGTCAGTGTTAGGATGAGGGTTGGATTAGTCATTTTAGGGTAAGGGCTAGGTAAATGTGTCCTCACAACTAGAGAAAGACTATGTGTGTGTGTGTGTGTGTGTGTGTTAGAGAGGTTCCTCTGCTGCCTTGTTGTGCTAAATGTTCAATAAAATCATTAGACAATAAAGTGAAACTTTGCAGTCGCATGCAAATACATGGCACCCAGCAGTGCAGGCTTCAGTACAAAAGCATGGTGAGGTTGGTTTGCATGAATTTGCATTAAGGCTGCTCATGTACCTGCTTTTATTTTCAGTTGGTAGATGGAGAAAGACATAGAGAGATGGAGAAATGCAAAGAAAGAGGAAACTCAAATTCTGAATTTGTTTGGAATGTTCCTTTAAAACTTTAACTCACAATAACACTGCCCTGAATTAGCAAATTTAAAAGTGTTTGTTGTGCAAATATGTTTAGATTATATATTGATTTGTTCAAGATGGATTAACCTTTATTAGCATCTGGCGGTTTTGCTCAGGGATGAGAGGGAAGTGTCTCCCTGGCAACCAATAGCTGAGGGTGGGGTGGCAGTGAGAGGGGGGACAAAACTGGGTCATCGTCACCACCACAGATTAATGGCCCAGATCTGGACATACACACATGCACCAATGAACACACACACATACACACACTTAAGCACAACACACTGTCGCTGCAGAGAAAACAGAGCAACTCCTCACATGAAAGACCAGACAATACAAGGTGCAGCTCTTCGCTCATGCTCTCTGCCAAAGGTTTCCCTTTTAGAGAAAGCCAGGAGCCCCTTAAAATGTCAAGGATTAGAGTAAAGCAACAGCAGGAGGCTCATAAAGCTGTCGCTGAGACACTCCTGTTTCTGCGTGTGCGTGCCTGTGTCTTTGTATTGTGTATTTATATTTGTTTAAGTGATGGCCTGTTTCTGGTGATACTGATAAAACACTTCCATCTGACTAATGGAGGCAGATAAATCAATACCCAAACAGACAGAAACATACATGGTGAGACAAGCAAGTGGGAGCAGAAACTGTTACATGCAGGATTAAGATAGACTTATTTCATGACTCCAATAAGAAAAAGTACAAAATAGACCCCAATATGAAATGTTTTGTTATTTCATGGCCACATATTTCTTATGCTTTTTGTTGCACCGTGGATGTGTCAGAAAAATACATGTTCAGGACTGAAGCATGGCAGCCAAGATGCTTCACTTTCACTCCCTATACTGCAGTCAAACTAAGTCAGAACCATTACATTTGCCAGCCACATCATAAAAAACAACAGATTCACAGTCTCAGCCTTAGCATTAGCTAGAGTGGACAGAATCATGTCAGCCAACATAATGCACAGTCACTGGCTGAAAATCAGAAGGATGCTTTTGGCTATGTCTGTCTAAAGTCAACAAGCTACTGTTTCAAAGATTTCTGTAAATTTTAAGTCACTGTTATCACTGTAAAATGCATATTTGCTGTATTGTAAGGGAATGCATGGCAGGTGTAACAACACTAATTAAGCAGCAGGGAATAGTCATTTGGAAATAACTGGGAAGCAGCTGCAGACAACATCAAGCCTGACTGCATGCATGCAGGTCCCATGACTCTAAAGACAAGTCATCCCACTCTAGACAACCTATAACCCTGTATTAGACAAAGACTGATATTCCACTTTAGACAACTATAACCCTGTATTAGACAAAGACTGACACATAAAGCTCCACGCCTCACAGCAGTGATTCTCCAAAGTGTGGGACAACAGATACTATAGGTGAGGCCTACAGTGAGGCCGAGCATCATGCAGGAGGTAACGGAGCAGGCTTAGCTACCGGGAAGTGTATCGAACAAATTAAAATTGTGTCCTGATGAGGGGGCTAGAGGAAAGGTCAACTGTTATCATAGTTCATCCTGCGGGGAACATGAACGCGTGTAACAAATTTCATGACAATCCATACAAGTTGTGGAGACATCTCACTAAAAACCACAAATGCCAACCTCATGGGGGAGCTAGAAAATCAGGCGATAACTCAATTGTGGATTGTAAATGAATCCACAAACCTGACACCCTGTCTGGGCCTGCGGCTTTGTTGGTGTCGATCCTACTAAGGGTGGAGCTCATCTCGTGTAGCTGCAGGATGAGAGGCTGGTGCTGTTCCTTGAGCTGAGGGAGATGTACAGTTCCTCTGTCTGAATGAATGAATGTCTGAACAAAACTTTATGGCAATCCATTCAAAGTTGGCGGTGAGCCTACCAACTGACTGCTACAGCCATACCTAAAGCTACTTAGCCTAATATTGACAATCAGTTTTTAAGAAAGAGCCTGGCTGCTGGAGCATCAGTTTTAAGATCAGGAGACTTCAAGATCAAGATCAACGATTTTTATTGTCAATTCACTATATGTGCAGGACATACAGAAAATAGAAATGCCATTTCTCTCTCACCTAGTATTGAATGTGATACCATTTAAGAGACTAAAATAGAATAAAAGTAGACTAAAATAGATTAAGAAAACTAAATTAATTAGGATAAAACTAAAGGGTAACTAAATCAGTGACTTGAAGCCTCTTGTCCTGTTCACAGGGGACACCATAGAGTACTCATTTATTTGCACCCCACTTTGTCCACAGGACAGTTCTGTTTTCACGCAGCAGCACAGAAAGCTTGATACACACTGACTGCATGTCAACAACTACAGCCTGCAGCAGGGCTGTTGGTAGGAGTAAAAATCTTTACTGATGATAGAGATTTATTTTTTCAGTCTTCATCATATTCGTTTGGTTTCTGGCTCTTGGCAGATTCAGCCTGTTACGAGGCCACGTGAGACGTTTTCTAGGAACTGATAGCACTGCTAAAAGATCTGAATCAGTGCAGTATTACACGTCTCCGTGGTAACTGCAGACTCAGTATCACTGAGATCACACTACTCTGATGCTGAGGACATGACTATCACAAGTCTCATCTTGTTGCGGAAATCTTTTAAACTGAAGAAATGTCTTTGCAGAGGCGTCCAGATACTGTTCTCCTCCTATTCTTCTTCTGCTGCTTCTCTCCCGTTAACTTCACATCTGCAGACATGAATATGCTACAAAGTCTGATTTCTTCTTCTTTTTCTTCTCTGTGTTGTTGTAATGAAGGAAGACAGGCATTTGACAGGCTCTCCCTTTAATGGAGACCACCAGTTGCGGAGGCAGATGAGACCATTTCTGCAGCTGAGCGGGAACACAGTGGGGTCTTTCTGCAGCTCAGATTTTGGCTGGTGCATTGGTCAGCACTGAACAAAGGGCTTCACAATATGATGGAGGCTTTCATTTTAAACATTTACCACACAAACAAAGCTGCTGTTTCAGGTTCAAACTGCAGGCTGAACTGTCTCTACCCAATTTGTTGTTACTCATTTCTGGACAATACACCCCACACAGGCATAGTCATATGTTTGATGGGGATTGGAAATGAATCCACAAACCTGACTCCCACCCCAAAACACATAGACACACACAGCATACATCCCTTAGATATGAGGAGCTACACAAAACTTTTCTTTCACACAGATCTCCCTCCCCCACAATGCTGCTCGCTCACTCAGTCAGTCCAGACTAAAATATATATCTCAGGAGGTATTTGGATGATTACCCTGAGATTCAGTTCAGATATTTACTGTGCCCAGGGGATGGATCCTACTGATTTTCCGACATTGCTCTAGCCTCCCTAGCAGCCTGCCGCTTGTAGTTTGAGTGGATAGACTACCACTACAATTGGTAAAACATACATTCTCCACAGGGTGAATTGTAAATACTAATCAAATACTTTGATTAGGAGAAAATAACCTGCAAAATGGATGCTATTCATTGATTGTAAGCTGTGCTAATTAGCAAAGAGTAAATAAAACACGACGACGACCACGACGTGTCGTGGTGGCAATCCCCGAACCCGGTGGTGGACACCGGAAGTAAGGGCTGCCATAGATCTTTGGCTGTGAGTGCGCTGTTGTAATTCTGCACAACATTTCCCAGAGATAATTTTTTTAGTCAAACAGCCTGGCTAACACATGATATCTTTGCATCGGTGAACTGTTGGCAGATTTTGAGGAGCACATATAAATAATGCCAGTTTAGGTGCAATGTGAAGCTTTGTGGGAAAAATCCTACTTAAAATTGTAATTACAAAGGATATTTTGTTGCATTTTTCTCAGTGGGAACTATGAGATTTCTGACTTTCTCTGGAAGGCAACTTTAGTTGGAGGTTTGGGCAACAATGTGTGTGTGTGTGTGTGTGTGACAGGGTGATGGTGAAGAGTGCTAAGGAGCACTGTATCTCATCTTCTGGACAAGTCTGTTATATTCGCTCACACATGGAAGTGAGTGAGCAAAAAGGAAAGGTGGACCCAGGTAGCTGACTTCAGTGCCAGCAGTGATTTATTTATGTACAGTGCAGTTTGTGGTGACAAAACAGGTTGGCGAGGATGAACTGAGTAACTGGGTGTTGATCAGCAACAGTACTTGTAGAATGATGAGATGGATGGAGTGGGCCAAGCTGCGTTGCTGAGTCACTCCTTAGCTGGCCAGTGGGAAACCACGGCTACTGAGAAAATAAGAAGAGAGGGGTTTGTACAGCAGGTAAATGGTGACTATGCATCAACCTGACTGGCGGAGGCTGGAAGGGTTGAGTGGAGCCCCTGGGCTTCCATTACAGTTGTAGCACTACCATAGAACTACAGCTGAAATCTAGTTAGGGGCTGTGGATTCACTAGTACATTTTTCCTATAATAAGAAGTTCATCCTCTGTATTAAATTGTCTTTAAGAAAATGTAATGTAAAAAGCTGCCAACTTAAGCACACAACCTATATAATTCATACCAAACAGAGCAGGGCGTCTTTACTGCACCTGCACTGTCTGTGAGTCTGGGTTCACCTGTGACTCACCAAACCCCATCCAACCTGCTTTGGTTCATTTATGCAGTGGATCAGGTTCCCTCATGGCTCTGCATGGCATTCAGATGTCAAACAATCAGTGTGATGGGTGACCCTCTTTGATTCACCAGCATATGGTGCAGAGTGGGTGTTAATTTTAGACCCCAGGCTAAATGGAAATACTAATACTGTATGTCATGGTAGCTGTCTGTTGCTTTGAAAACCTCAAAGGCTGGGGTGGTCACCTCTGACTGCAGTGTAGATGGGGCAGTGTGTTGGGGGGGGGCTCCTGGCTGACCTTTGTCTGAAACAAGGCCACGTGGGCCTGAATTAAAACTTCATTTAAGAGGATTCAAGCCAGATGGCATCCTATTGTTTGAGGATGTGTTTTATTTTTAGACAATGAGTGAATGATGGAACCAGCAAAGCCCCCCTCCTCTAAATAAACATACCACATCCACTTACAGTAGGACAGTTTCTCTGGACTCACCTTGCTTGGTTTCCCATTGGAATACAGGATCCTGCTCAAGCTGTCAGCATGTTCGCAGACAAACAAGGAGCCCCCTCTGAAACAAAGCCAGGCACATGGCTGTTTAGTAGACAGAAAGCTCTGACTGGTCAAAAGTGATCTGATCAAAGCTCATATCAAGTGTTTTCCACAATCAAGGACCCTTACTGAAGTAGTACAACAAATAGAAACATAACCATTAGCATCCTCCTCTGTGTGTGTGTTTATATCTGACTGCATCAGAAATGAGTGTTAGGTCTTTTACTCACTGCTCTTTGCGACTTTAACTCCATCATACACAACCACAGTTGTCACTTTTTTGGAGTTAACTAGTGCTGATTGCTTTCTTAAAATAAAAGTGTTAAATTAACTATGATGGGTGTTGATTGTTTCATTTTCAGACTGAAATTAGTGCGGACCAGTCTGCTGTGAAGGAAGAAACAAAACCCACAGACAGTCCTTTCTGGGCCTCTCACCCACATTCTCACTTTTATCTTACACACTCACACCCTCTTATAGCACTAATTCTTCTTTTTCTTTTTCTCCTTCTCTCT
>NW_018127928.1:164896-179483 GCF_001952655.1 Monopterus albus
TGGAGAGGGGGCGGTGAGTGTGTGTGGTTGAGTTTGTGTGTGCATCCATGCATGCATGGCTATCCATGAGTTTGCATATTTACATCTCCTGCTCATTTTGTCCCTATATAAAAACAGATCAGTCAGTTTAACCTGCCAACCGCTGGGACAGAGGAAAGCACTGATAAAACAAAATGACAGAATTCTAAGTGAATAAGGAAAAATAGACCCCATGAAGACAACCGTGTATAATCAAGAAACAAATTTAAGAAGCATATAATACGATCTGCGCCATTTCCTCCACAGTTACGAGTGTTTTTAGGGAGCAGAGCACGTTATCTGGCATCATCCGGGGGACGCTAATCCGCATGTGCGAAATAAATCCAATCTGACAGCGCCTTTGCATTTTACAACTGGATAGTAACTATAGAGAAACAGTGCTAAGCTTTAACACAGAGAGAGGAGAGATCGGGAGAGGGAGGGTGTGTATGAGGGAGGGAGGGAGAGAGAGAGAACATCAAGTCACCACGATACGCTCCACCATCCACAGACCGTGAGCTACGAGTGTCACAAGGAGACTATATTTTCTCTGAAATAATGGATGGGACAAAGCCGGCCATGGAGGCTAACGCGGAGGAGACTCAGGATGAGGGACAGGAGACCAAAGGTATGCCAAATTAGCCCCTGACACTGGCGCGTTTTTGTGCATTTTCTTTGGAGACATTTGCGTCTGCGCCAGCTCGAGCGGTTTAACCCACTTGCAATGGCTTCTCGCTTGTGCGCGACACAATAGCTGTGCTTTTTCTTTAGCCTCTCACCTATTTGAGGGCAATTTATACAACAATAACGGTCTCTGTAGTGCAGATGACCGACATTATTCATACAATCCTGAGCACAGTTTTACGTGTTCTGTGCTATTTTCTCCGTTCAATTTAATTTGGAGAGATGAGGGGAATAAAAGTGTGTGCGGGTTGATGGGCTGTGAAAGGTGACGTTTTATGGAGCATGTATTAATGCCAATTTGCCTTTACACTGCTGCAGCATCATGAGCTTATTCCTGCCTAATGAGTGGCTGATAAAGGGGCTGTGGAGGCTGTGCGCGCTCCGTGCACGGCGGCATTGTTTTCCGACAGGTGTGGAGCGCCGCAGCCGCCGCGATTATTATCGCATATTCCCCCACAGAGGCTCGGTGTCTGATCTGTCAGGAGCAGGATTAGTCGATGGCGTTGCAGCATATGAAGCCTGGGCTTTGTGCGATCGCAGTGATTAGGTGTGTTTGCAAAGCGGAGGCTGCAAAAGAAACGATCAGCGGTGCGATTGACGCAGAGGGATGGTTGTATCCATCAGGCACAGACATGGTAATGGGTGAATATCCAATTTATAAAGGGTGCTGTGTTTGATCTAATAAGTTGACTCTTAGCCTTTAAATCTCGCAGCATCCCTCTGAGCTGACAACTGTAAATGTCTGGCGCCTTTGCAAAAGAAAATAAGATATAAAAAGCAGCCTAATGTTTTACGTGCACAACAAAGATGAGCCATAAATTTGGTCGACTTAGTCCAAATCAAACCAAGCTGTTGCTGTTTTTCTCTGCTACTGAATCTGTGCTGTGTAGGTGTGCCTCTGTGCTGGAGGTCTTAACGCCCATACAGAGTAGATGTGACTGATGTGTTTTCACTGTAGCTCGGTAGTAAAATCACATCCTTCAGTTTGGAGACAGCAGCCTAGTTAGTGAAGTATAGCTCATTTACAGCAGGCTGTTTATCATGGCCATCTAGTTTATAGATGCACAGCTTCACTTTGATGTATGATTCATGATGATGTACCCTGTCTGTGCGTTATGAACACAAAGAAATTACAATGGAAACAAACTAATCACAGTGATAATTAGTTGTCACACTTTTTTTTTTTTTTTATATTTACAGCTACATTAGTCCAGGGCAGCACTGCAGCTGGTGATGCCTTTTTGCTCTGTTGGCTGTTTACCAAGTCAGAGCCTATAGGGCCCCAGAGGGCTTCACCTCATAGCA
This sequence comes from Monopterus albus, assembly GCF_001952655.1. Classification (NCBI taxonomy): domain Eukaryota; kingdom Metazoa; phylum Chordata; class Actinopteri; order Synbranchiformes; family Synbranchidae; genus Monopterus; species Monopterus albus. Next base: position 166,904 of record NW_018127928.1, read on the forward strand.
ACAGCCACTGCTTCCCCTGTTTTCATCTTCCTGTGCTGCAGTTTTCTTTCACTTTCACTTAAAACTGTATATTTTTAAAGTGATTATAGCTTCTGCATTACGAAATTGCATAAAATGTTACAACTGTGGAAGCAATTAATCACAAAGTGGTGTGCTTTTTGGGAGAAATGTTGACTCAATGAATTCTAAGTTTACACTTTTACCATTTAACTTAGGATGGCTACATTTTTAGTCTGATTTTGTGACTTCAAAATCTCAGTCCCAGAGAGCTTTGCCTTTAAAGTAAGTAGCGTCTGCACCACTTCTTGGACCCTGCCATAGTGATATTGCTGGGTCACAGTGTGTCTGTGACGTGGAGCACAGAACAGGGGGGTGTTCCTAAGCAGTAATGTTTTATAAAGACATTACATCATCCTGAGGCACGCTGATTCACACAGGCCAGTGTCCAGTAAGAGCCATTAACTACTTCAACTGGCAAAAGACCTTGAGGAAAGTTGAGGAGGAGAGTGGCTATATCACCATTTTATGTGGAAACAATGAAATTATTGTGGTGCTTTCACCCAGGTCAACATCTGCAGCCTGGACTATTGCCCTCTAGGTGTGACACTGCACAACTGAGGCTGCACACTAGCAACCCAAAACAGAGTTGAATGGATGCTGGTCTGTCTTTCAGTGTAATTATTTGTTTGTGCCTTTGACATCTGGAATGTGACCATAAGCTTATGGCGTCCGTTAAGAAGCTGGAGATTTACAGTGGGGGCGGGAAGAGAGAGCTGTGATGTAAGGAGATGTGTTTGCCAGCGCTGCCTCTTCTGCTTCAGTGCAGCACGTTTCTTATTCAGAAAACGGACGCAGGTGGTGAAATGTAACTAACTGCATGCACTAAAGTACTTTACTTGAGTATTACCATATTACGTTTTCTCCTCTACATGTCACAGGGGAATTTTACTTTTACTTCATTTTAAAGCTGTAGTTACTGTTTAGATTTTATATTACAAAAATTTGTGCATAAAATATTGCAAGTCCTTGGACAGGGTCCATTTTAAAAAGATATAACTCAAATCCTGAGCACCTAGAGGCTGAAAACCAAGCAAGGCTAGGTGTATCAGTTTCTTATCTAACAAAATAAAAGCTTGAGTTCATTGCAGTTGAGTATATTTGTAATACAACTGTGTGGCTCCTTCAAACCAGCTATATAAGCTATTAGTGCTAATCAGCCAAGAGCCAGACTGAGAAATGGGCTGCTCCCATATATTGGCCATTATGAGCAGATTTCATCAACCTTCCCATCAGCACTTGTACTAAAGTGATGCTCGTGGTCTTATGTTAAGCTCTAAAATATCAGTGGGTATTGTTCTGAAAAATCCTGAATCACTCAGGCTATATTGAACCTTATCTTCTGACATTTAAACATGTTTTTCTCTTTCTTTCTTACCACTCTGATATCTGCAGCTAATTAGCTTATCTTAGTTTAGGAACCTCACTATTCATGCTTTGGAAAACACAGGGTAACAGATAATACAGGACGGCGCTCAGGTTAGCATAAAGACTGGAAACAGGGAAACATCCTGTTTGTTAAACCCACAACCATTAGCAAAACCTGTTTTTGTCTAAAACGTATTAAAACGACCACAGTAGCCTGTCATGACATCATGCACCAGCAGCTGCTACATTCATAGTTTTCTGCAAAGAGCATGCTGATTAGCTCTGACTACATTAGCTACTCTAATTATTAAACAGAATCCATGTACTTGATTAAACTGCTATTGTGTCTCTCTGCACGACAGTGAGCTGAGAGTAATTACAAACCGGAAAACGAGCACAGAACACAGGCATGGTTTATAATCCGGAGGAATGGATGCTGGTGGAATGATCTTTTTTCCTAAATGCTTCCTATAATCTCTGATCTGTCTGTAGAGGTACAGAGCGTCAGGACTCGGCTAAGACGTCGAGCGCACTCTCTGAGGTACACTTGAATCTGATTTCATTATTATTATTATTATTATTAGAAAACAAGCTTCCCATGTGCCATATTGTTTTTGCCTTTAATGTGTCTCCCTAAAGCGGCTCTGAGTGTTTCAAAGTGGCCCTGTGTGCATATCAACTTACTGCATCAGTCTGTCCTCCTTTTTATGTTGACTGCCCTGCTCACACACACACACACACACACTTCTTCCCTGGGTATGTGTGTGCCCACTCTTATATAACACAGTGCTGGCTCCCAGACCTTGGTTATGATGTTCAGATCAGAACTGAAGAGATTACATCACCGTCTGGAGGGGTGCAGGTTTAGCTGAATTTTCTGCACGGAAAGGCAGAGCTGCTGCATCCTGTGAAGCACAAAGCGAGTTTTTCCCTCAGTAAAATCTGTGATGTTCAACCTGAGCAGGGGATTAATACAACGTGTTTTCATCTGATACAGACTGAAAGGGGGAGGAATTGGAAATCTTTGAAGGAATAGTTCAACATTTTGAGAAATATGTTTTTTTTACAGAGATACTTAGATGAGAAGATCAATACCACACCCATCAGTTCACGACAGCTATAATCAGTTAAATTAGTTTAGCACAAAGACTGGAACCAGGGTGTTCAAAGGTAACACAATCCACCTACCAGCACCTCTAAAGCTCATTAATTAACATGTTATACCTCCTTTGTTTTGTCACCAAAAAGACTGAACAAATGAGACACAAAGTATTAATTAGTGGGTGGTTTAGGGTTGGTGATGGACCCTCAGACGGAGATTGGCACTTCCAGTCTTTATTCTAAAATAAGATGACTCTAATACGCCGTAAACCCACTGGATTGCATTTATATCACATTTACATTTCAGTAGTGATTGGTAGATTAAGAGGACTGTTCATTACCTCCCTGCTAAAGGTAAATAGATGATTTCAACTGGACACTTCCTTGTTGCTGCTGTTGCCGTTTTTCTAGTTTTTGCACCTTTTTTTTTTTTTTGCTAAATTTTGGCTATTTTTACTTCCTCAGGCTTCTTCAAATGAAACAGTCTGTAATAGAAAAAAAATGAGTGATTAACCTTAGGAACAGTGACGAGGGTTTGCAAAGAGACACTTGTTTGTTTTAAAGGGTCAGAAGCCACATGTTTAGGATCTACTGCGTTAGTCTGAAAATTAACTGTAAACTATTTTAATTTTCGATTAATTTTTACAACCTCTCACATGTGAACACAGGCTGCATTTTTATGATTGTAAATGGAATTTCTTTGGGTTTTCCAATCATATCAAGGCCAGGAACAAATAGTACATGAGGGAGAGTGATATATGAGAAGAAAGCTTCATCAGTAAAGTCCAGCTGAGCCCAGGTCGAGGCCTTGAATCTAAAGGCCAACCCCTATTTGATGATTTTCAGTGGAGCGAGGTGCCAGGAGAAGAGCTGGGCTGGTCTCCTAGCTGGAGCTGACATTTGGTTTGCATTGCAGATAAACACTGGGGAGGGTCCCTTCCCTGCTCTCATCACCTTACTGTGCTCAGCTATGACCTGTTTCATTTGACAATAATGATTGCTGATGTTTTAAGAGTGAATAATAACCTGGAGTTTTTTATTTACCCGAATATGCAATACATCGGTATGCTACTGTATTTAAACTTGTTTCAAGGATGAAAAGTGACAGCAAATACTTGGAGGTGGCCGGCGGTGGCTTCTTTTTTCAGTGAACTTGTTGCCCAGGCTGTGCATTATCCTCCCGTGTAATTCGCTTTACGAGTCAAAGCAAAGCAATGCAGCCACATACACAAATCTTAAGAGGCTGCATCTCCACACTCTTTAAGGAACAAGAGCAAACAGAAAGCCGCTGGTTCTTCAGCTCTTCAGGGCAGAAACCATGTAAAAGTCATGACTTATCTTCCACACACACTGTAGCTTTGTTAATGGCAGAACTGCACAATATCCAGATATACCCCTCTCTTTTCTCCATGTTAGTCAAAAATGGACACCTGTGACATCTTAAAATATAAAATCTAGTAACATACCAGACACCAAATTGTTTAGCCGACTATGATGTGTGGTTGCTGCTGGTGGAACCAAACACAAAAGCAAACCTGACATCTTCTTTCACAGATTTTACTTCCTGTGGTAAAATTGATTTGGACATTTTCAGTTGGGACAAACTGGTGTTGCTGCTTTTCTCCCTCACACACACACACACACACACACACACACACACACACACACACACACACACCCCCTCACACACCCACAATCTTTCTTTCAGTCGCTGCTTTTCTCCCTCACACACACACACACACACACACACACACACACACACACACACACACACACCCTCATACATGCATGAACTTGCTTTCACTGGAATCAGACTCAGGCTTGACTTATAACAAATAACCACCTCCCACTGAGGCTGAAACAGTTTCTCCAGTCTCACCTCTTTGAACTGTTGAAGGATGTCAAGAAACCGTTACAGGAACCTTTCACTATTGTCTGATGTTTTGCAGACTTCATTAAAAAAGAAAAATCAAAAGAAATTGATAATGAAACTAATAGTGCAGTCCAGGACCGAAGCAACAGATTAGATGAATTTAGATAAAAGTGCACAAGCTACCACAAAACAGCATCGCTCTCATCACTACATCTATGTTTGTGCCCCAGTCTGGTGTGGGTATATGAATAGCAGCAAGTGGCAGGTTGGCCCAGCAGGCCTTGTTCCTGAGTAATGCCAACCTCCTCTGGCCTTCCTCCATCACCCACTGATGCCCAATCTGCTCCTCTCATCCACAGCCCATAAAATGCCTGATGCCGATTAGCACCCCTCATCATTAACCATGGCTGACATTGATAAATGACTGTGTCTGGATGATGTGTAGGTCATTCTGTGTTTCAGTTCTTTAAGGCTGCTAGTGTTGGGTCATATATGACATTATATATTTGTTTTGAAAAGGCCCACTTAAAAGCTGAATATCTGATAAATCAACAGCAAAGTAAAAAATGAACTCTAAAACTCAAACTGATCTGTTTTTCATACAGTTTTTCCTTAATATTTGATCAATTATAAGATTAAAAACCTAACAATGTGAAGGTAGTTCACAGAAGGTGCTGCTTGTTATAGTAAATGAAACCCTCCTTGTGCCAACCACACACACACACGTGATGTTCATCAAGCTCCTGAGGCTGCTGGAAAGTGAATTTTCTTAGTTGTTGCGTTAACCAGTTCTTCTTACCTTTGCTAACTCTGAGAGACGAGACAGTCCAAGTAACTTCAAAACAGTGCTGATTTATTCAAAGGATCACAGGTAAAATTAACATTACACGCTCAGGTATCTTGCACCTCCAAACTGCTCCCAGGCAGATGTAAGATGAAAGACCCTGAACCCACCAGGCCTATACATGATATCCCTTCGGTTGGGCTAGCCCCATACTACCCAGAAACGTCAACCGAGACGTCTCTGTTGCCAGCTTTGCAGCTGGCCATAGCAGTAGTCAAAACATGAAGCAAATCAATGTGCGTGTGTGTGTATCTGTTGATTAAGTGGTGTGTAACTAAAAACATTCTCACAGACTTCTAGTACATGTCGTGACTTAAACATAAGAACATATTATGGCTAAGGCTACAGTTATACATGTCATAATAATAATATTAAACACCCTGTCTGCTGACAGTCATCAGCTCTTCTCTCTAGTATCCTTGACCAGATGTATCCTGTAGAAACTCATAAGCATGACTAAGCATTTAACAGTCTAACTAGACATCCTATCTCCACTAAACATTTCTAATACATAAAGTATCTATCCAATTTCTATCTGACTAAAAATACCTAACAGGGTGGAGCAGAAACAAAAGGGCCAGAGGAGTGCCACCGAATTCTGAGACAGCTCAGGGAAAGTAGCATTAGCCAAGTTGGTTGTGTAACAGCTGAGCTATTCAGTTCGATGGCACGACACCTCTAGCCACAGGGGCCATTGTGCATTTTGGGGGAACAAAACTAAAACTAATAGTGCTCACTCCGCTGAGCCAGCAGGCGGCACCTCAGGACATGTGGTCCTGCTGCACAGAAGAGACAAGAGAGTTTTCACAATCGGACCAGTCAGTGAACTACTAAGATCTAGTCACTGCACTCCAAAGCCTGGCATGATTAACTAAATTCACTGAATGTTTTGCTGTTAATTGTACAAAATATGTTGATCCTAATGGAGCCTGACAGGAAACATCAGGTGTGTTACGCTGCACCCTTCATTCCAGGCAGCTCTGGAGAGTGGGGCTCTCTGGCCTCACCTCACTTCACACCTAATAAACACCTTAACTCACCCACAGAACAGATGAAGATTTAATGTTTAAGTGTGTGTGTGAAATTAACTTTTTGTTGTGGTCTTGAATCTGATGTTTTACTGAGTAATTTCTGTCACTGCAATGCAGAGGTTGCCATTGCTAAATATGGCGGGTGAGGCGCCCACATGTCAGCACCAGATGAACAGTTTGTGTGCGTTTCTCATGTTTCTCTGCATCTGTGTGTTTCTACAACCCTCACGTGTGCCCCAGCTGTTTATATGTGGGTATGCTCAGTGTGTGTCGGGGGACTTGAATCCGTCACGCAACTGAACTCTCGTTCAGCCCAAACTGGCCACTGACACAGAGAGAGATGACCAACATGCAGCAGATCATTAGGATAAAAGTATTGATCACACAGCAGAGCGCAGAGGATGGGATTTTAGAGCTGCTTGGTTACGCCGGGCCAGATGCTGACCCTCTGGCCTTCATAATGCTGCATAATCATCCAAGTATTTCTCATAAACAAAAGATTAGGGTCAGTTAAGTATTGGGGGGGTTGAGAATGATGATAGATGTTGGCAGAATCATCATTTTCTGCTTTGTATCGACAATAATATCTTTGGATTTTGGACCACTGAGGCTTGTCAATGAAACTGCAGGCGGAGACCAGACCGGCCACTAAAATATTCAGAAAGCTTTATTAATGCTGTTATTCCTGGCAGATGCACTGTGCCCAACAGTTGGCGATAATCACGCTGTGCCACTGGTTTGTACAGTTTATGGCAAACCATTAAGTATCAGGAGAGTCGATATAATTACTCTCTCTCTGATTTATAGGAATGGCAGAAAGGAAACCATGTTGGCAGAGAAATACAGTCTGACAATATGATTCAGAGAGAGCAGGTGAACACTGCTGCTAACAGAATGGTTATTTTCAGTGTCCGGTTCATATTTAACTCAATTAGTTTGTGATGCATGGTTAATCTGTTTCTTTTTAAAATGCACATGGTACAATTTTAAACATGGTGACAATGGCGTACATAAGGCGACATGTATTTGAGGAGTTCTTTCATGGAGAACGCTCCTCACTTCACGTTGTGGGTGTCAGGTGACTGACAGCGAGCACAGTACACAAAGGATGTCAGCAATCAGTGACAAGTTCTGTCTCCAGTCATGTCTACACTGGGCCATGCCTCATTTATCTCTTGTCCAGTAACTTGGAAGACTTATATTGTGTGCATTATCTGCTGCTGTGAAAAATGGTTTTTAGATGACACAAACTGCTATTTTGTGCAGACTACCAGGAATAATGCTGAATAAATATGAAGGCATTCATTTAAGTTGGAAAAACATGCTTCATATTTTGTCCAGCACCACAGTTTGTGAGAAATCTGTGACTACTGCTGGTTGTGTAACTTTGTAAAATATTGCATAATGTCAATGCATCTGCAGCTTTTGAAGTGATGGCAGAAAAATCAAGCCAAAAACTCATCTGTATCACTGTGTTGTAATAGGAATTATTTAGCTGCCAGCATTTCATTCAAAATTTAGCTGGCATATGTGGGAAATCTGTTGGACTTTTTGCTTATTTAGCTGCCAGCATTTCATTCAAAACCTTGACTTTCCCACATCTCCCTTTCTCATCTGTTTGACTTGTCTTCGCAAGAAGGAATAAAGGTACAGCGTCTCCTCAGCTCCCTCCTGTATAACCTGTTGTGTGTTTGTTATTTTTTTGGTCAAATTTCTGACCATTGTCACCATGTAGCCCAATCTTTGGGCTGTGATTGCCATTACATCACTCTGCATCAGCATGTGTGTGTGTGTGTGTGTGTGTGAGGAGATGAAAGTGGCTGCGAGGCACTACACTACCATTGAACTGGGTTGTGGGTAACATGTTGCTATGGCAACTGCTATTTGCCAGCCCAGGGGCCAAGAGCTGCTTTTCGCTTACACGTTCTTGTTTCATTTCGCCTGCTCTGCCTCTTTCCTCCTTTGCTCAGCTTCCATCGATCCCTCGCTCAGCCTTGGTCTCCATTCACCTCTGCTTTCCTTTTTTTGCGCTCTCATACTGAAGGAGAGCAGGCATGTGTTATCTTTCTTTCGCACAACTGTCACCCACAGCTGCAAACTGAAATCCTAAAGCAGGGGAACAGCTTCTAGCTTTGTCCTGCGGGCCACAGCAGCTCTTTTGGAGGGAAATTTAAGAGCAGGGGATGCTAATCCTTAATTGCAGATCTTGCCTGTCAGAATTTTTGTTGTTCTATTTTTAATCATAGTAGCAGAAAGTACAAAATCTTTTATTTCACATTGGTGAGGTGCTGTTCAGCTGCCAAGGACTGTTGTTGAGATGATAGATGATACAGCATTGTAACATTTTTTCTCAGCGATTAACTCCAGCTGGCTCGCTGTACTGTAAGTACAGCATGGGCATGCAGTCATATTTCAAAGAAAGAGTAGAGAAGAAGAGAAGCAGGCCAAGGCAGAGGCATAGGTAGCGAGATGCAGTGAGGTATAAAATGAGAGCGATGGCCTGGCCTCAGTGTGTCACCTAAATTCTACTCTAATGAATAGCCCATTGATTTCCATTAGGGATGGCTGGAGCTGACCACTCTGGCCTGTCTGGTTCCCATTAGCACACTTTAAAACAGAGGCTGACAAACAGCTATACCCACAGGCAGACCGGATGACGGCTCCATGAGGTGTTTAAAAGGAACCTGTCAATTCATCCGTGGAGCCCAAGAATTGGAAAGAGTTAACAGCAGAACTAATATAAGCTTTAAATACCACGCGTGCTGTCTTGATTTAGTTTTTTGTTAGCTTTTTTTTTATACAAATGATGATGACGTGTTACCACCTTAAAAAAAGGTACAGTCAAACTTTGTGAACATTAAGATAACATCCCCTGGAAGTTCTTGATTTGCATTTGAAAATGCAGGATTATTACATCTGAGGGTCAGGTTTTATTCTCTGCTCTAAATAAGGAATGACAGGAAGGCTAACCTGTTGAGACGAACCGTTCATAGCAGGATGGACGTGTCAGTGCAGAGCAGCTTTTAAACAGTCATTACTGTATTGACCAGTGAGTGCACCATCCCCCTCGGGGCCTGGCCTGTTTCTCAGCTCAGGATTTTAGAGCCACCCGGTCTTTATCAGCTCCACCTCTCCATCAGCCGGCTTCCTTCATTAACATTAATAGTTCTATTATGCAACAAGCCTTGGCTGTGTTAGGTAACACTGAGTCTTCACCAATAGCAGTGCTGCTTGGAGGGAAGCCATTTAGATTTGTGGTTTGGGTTTTTCATTCACTCAGACATGGACTGTTGGGGAATTCATAATGTACATAAAAATCACAGCATTTAGGTTTAGTAAGTTGCCGTTTTCCTCCCCGCAGGGATGCTACTGATGATTTGCCTCTGCCTCAGTGGAGCTGAAATCAATCTGCTCTTTTCGTTTATCAATAATCACTGTCCATAGTCTTGTACTGTATAGAGTATGAGAGGACAGCCTATACTTTTGGTGAACCAAGCCTGGGAAAGCCTTGTGTAGTGTCTGTATGTGTATGTGTATGGGAGTGTGTGTGTGTGTGTGTATATGTGGTTTAATTGCTTTATGTGGGAGAAAATTACCTCATGTTGTCAGCTGACTATCTATTGATTAAGTTTGATGTTGATAAAAGATGTCAGAGGGTCTTAGCTCCTGTCTGTGTGGATGTTAAAGTGACGCTCATGGTCTCACAGGATCACCGGTCATATACAGTACGTGTTATTCTCTAATGCTTGGTATCACTTTGGAAGCCGAGGTTGTCAGAACAGATCATTTCATATCTACAGGTCTGAAATATATTTAATGCAGTCAGTTGTGTTTTAAAGGCTTTACAAATAGAAATGTTTAGGTTTAACAAACTTCAACATGAAATAATGATGTTTCAGAGCTGCCAATTGGAGCAGGTTGTCATGGAAACAGTAAAGTGGCACACACAAGACAGTTCATTTTGTCTTTTTTCTTTTCCCAGAGTAACTTCCTGTTATGTTGGAGAAGCTATTTTTAACAGCCGTTATATAAGATGCAACTCTTTGCTCAATACAGTGTGTTATCTCTCCTCCGTTTTATCCTCAGATGCAGGATGCACCACATTTTCAGTACTGGCATAGCCCAAGCCCATAACACACAAGGGAACATCACACGGCTGCCACGGTTAATGAAAAGCAAATGTACTAATTCATCATTGTTCTGTAGAAACAGCTTGAACACAAGAGATAATATTTGATCATTCATCATCATTTTGGAGCTGTGAAAATGATTTGAGACATTTTGTTTAGTTTTAGTCTTTATTTTAGTTCCTCTTAAAATATTTCCATCAGATTTGCTCTTGCACCAAAAGCCCAAATAAATTATCACTTTCACCTGCAAGAATAATGGCATCTAACAGGCATTCTGGGTATTTTAGAGGTAGGAATCTTAACAAGCGTCAATTAAATGTCACCTCCCTACAAAATACCTAGATCATTCATTTTACAGCAGAAGTTACTGGTGCAACTTCACCCACTGTCAAGGTACACAAACACAGGAAAAACAAACTGGAAAGCAAAAAGTCCAACAGATTTCCCACATATGCCAAAAGGCACTGGTCTTTTACCGTTGCATTAAAGTTGCTTGGAACACTGCAAGCGCTGCCAAGACTTTTTGCTTTCTAGAATCATTTATTTTGAAATAAGTTATGTAGGATAAAGATGAGTTATTAATGTGATCTAGTCATAAGAAAGAAAAAAAAACACGAACTGTTTCTTAAAAGACAAAATGGAGACAGCATGTAGCATAACTTGCATGTAATATTCAACACTCCCAGCTGAGCTCAAAGTGAACGCTTTACATGCCTGTCAGGGAGAAATGCTGTTCTTCTTTGTCAAGTAGAGAGGTGGGAGTTACGCTGATAGTGTAGACATGCACCAATGAGGTATCTGCATGATGCAAATCAAATGGCAGTGGACAGGAGGCCGTCAGGTATTGCACCGAGTTTCATCGAGCACACTGTCTGCAGTCTGCTCTGTTCACTTTTGGTTTGTGGATGGGCTTTTTGCCATTTGTGCACTTTGAAATTTGACCTAAATTGTCTGTTCTTGTATCCTCCTTAAAGCTCTTTTAGCTGCAGAGCAGATAAATGCAACAGGAGTGTCTGTATGCCTCCATGTCATCCCTCTGTCTCCCGCTGCAGGATGCTTCGAGTGCTGCATCAAATGTCTGGGCGGGGTGCCTTACGCCTCGCTGGTGGCCACCATCCTCTGCTTCTCAGGTGTAGCTCTGTTCTCCGGCTGTGGACACGTGGCATTGACCGGCACCCTGACCATGGTGGAGAACCACTTCTCCAAGATCACCAGTGACCACGCCACCCTCGCCACGGTGTAAGTCCTCAGGGTGGGCTGAATACTATTGAAATCAATCTAGCTGACAGTTAAAGTACAGTTTATAGAGCTGTACAAGCACTATAGAAACTGCCTATACACATGCTTACAGTAAGTGTAAAAAAACCACACAATCTGAAACCCGTGTCCCATCATGAGCACTTTCAGTACTTTCTATGCAAACACTAGTGTGGCCAGAATATACTGGTTCTACTGTATCTCTGCACTTATTAAATCGGTTGAGGAGAGGCACCCACATTATCTGCCATGATTCACAATACTCTAAAACTACGAAAGGTCTTTTAAATCTGTAAGAATTTACAGAAGGAGAGTAGCTGAAAATACACTGTAATGGAAAGTGGTGTTTACACCGTCTCAAAGTTATACACCGAGGACATTTCTTTGAAAATGGATCCTGCTGTCACACAGTGTGACACTATGCTTCTCTTACTATACTGGCTACAGAATCGATTGTCATTATTAAAGTCAAATCAAATCAAATTTTATTTGTATAGCGCCAAATCACAACAAAACCTTAGAAATCAGGGACTCAGAGCATCATGGGCCCCCCAGCAGCCTAGGCCTATAGCAGCATAACTAAGGGAGGGCTCAGGGTCACCTGATCCAGCCCTAACTATAAGCTTTATCAAAAAGGAAAGTCTTAAGTCTAATCTTAAAGGTAGAGAGGGTGTCCGCCTCTACTGCTGTGTCTGTACTCTGGCTGCAGCATTTTGGATTAACTGGAGGCTTTTTAGGGAATTATTGGGACATCCTGATAGTAAAGAGTTACAGTAGTCCAGCCTGGAAGTAACAAATGCATGGACCAGTTTTTCAGCATCACTTTGAGACAGGATGCTCCTAATTTTTGCAATATTGCGCAGGTGAAAGAAGGCAGTTCTAGAGACTTGATTTATGTGTGATTTAAAGGACATATTCT
>NW_018127928.1:180914-190163 GCF_001952655.1 Monopterus albus
GTGTGATTAAAACAGTGAGTGGGTTTATTTACAATTTGAGAGAAGCCAACTGAGTCTAATAATGAACAGAATATTGTTGAGGCTGTCATTGTCGGCATCTACATGAATATTAAAGTCGCCTACTATGATTATTTTATCTGTACTAAGCATTAAATCAGACAGAAAGTCTGAGAATTCACTGAAACTCTGAATAAGGAGCAGGTGGACGGTATACAATAACAAACAGAACAGGCTTTTGAGTTTTCCAGTTTGGGTGTGAGAGAATAAGGGTGAGACTTTACAATGTGAGATTGTCAGGTTAAAGCAAAGCTTTTCTCTGTTGACGGTCACTGCCACAAGTGGCAGTTATAGGATAACAGTAAATACTGAAACATCGTGTCACAGTAGCGTAAACGAGGAGAGCTCTGTGGTCACTAATATCAGCTATTCAGAAATCTTTGTCTAAACATAGCCACCATAAACTACTGGTCATACCCATAGTCTATGGTCATCCTAGACCAAGTACAGCAGCAAAACCTCTGGATGTATTGTCTTGAGCAATGCTGTGTTTTACTAAACACCACAGAGTGTATCTGCTGAAGTTGTGGTGCTATGTACAGGGACAATTCAAACTAGAAAATACTGGTCACACACATGTGAAATCATTTGCTTCACACTGTCAAAACTGCTACTGGGTGCATTTTAGTGACATCTTACTTTTTAAAAAGTTGCTTCTCGCTGCCTTTTAGGGCTCCATAGGTCCCAAGTTCTGCTTTAGTGCTGTGTCATTAGTTATATGTGTAACCTTGTTCTCTGTGTGTGTTTGTTCAGGATCCAGATCTTTCAGTACATCATCTACGGCATCGCGTCCTTCTTCTTCGTCTACGCCATCATCCTGCTGGCTGAGGGTTTTTACACCACCAGCGCCATCAAGAAGGAGCTGCAGAGCGACTTCAAGACCACCGTCTGTGGACGCTGCATCACCGCCTTTGTATGTCAACACACAAATACACACGTACCGGCAGCTCCTCCAAATCATCACACTCACTGGCTCAATTACACTTGAAATTATAGCCTCAAATGAGACTGAACTACTTTAGTGTGTATTTTATAACATCCTTATATAAAATAGTATTTACAGGCTTAGAAAAACTAACACAAACAGTCATTCATTATGTTTTACGAGTCTGGAGAAGGGCCAAAGTGTTGCAGAGGCACAATCACACACCTCTACAAACGCACACTTAAGAAAAGCAGACACAGGCAAACACTTGTGCACACTCACACACAAAGCTACTCCAGCCTTGAGGATAGCCCTGGCACAGTTTGCCCTTTGTAGCCTGATTAACATTAGCTTCAACTTGGATTGAAAGCGTGCTGTTGTCTTTAAGGAATAATATTAATCTAGTTTTTTAAATACTGTACATCTCAAACATTTGGGACAAAATCTACAGTAAACCTCTTCTTTTTTCCTCCTCTCTTCAGTTCATGTTCCTGACCTACGTCCTCGCTCTGATCTTCCTCACTATCTTCGGCTTCACAGCGATCCCCGTTTTCCTCTTCTTCAACATGTGGAGCACCTGTGCTGCCATGAGGAACCCTGACGCCAACGTCACCTCACCAGACTCTATCTGTGTGGACGTCAGGCAGTACGGTGAGTAGTCAGACCTACAGTCATTCTTACTGTTAAATAACAATAGATGTAACCACTCTGCCTGAGCCTTTGACTCTGACCTAGGACCATCTCAGTGTCATGTTTCTTAGAATTTCTTCTAATAAATAACATCAACAATTAAAGCTACTGAAGATTTCTCATCTCAGGCCACACTGACCTTTATAGTTTTGCTCCAGCTCCATTTCTCTACACCTGGTCTAATTCAGGACGACATGTTTTCACTACAGTTTACGAGTGGATTACGAGTGCAGGAGCAGGGCTTGTAGTCCAGGTGATAACTGGTTTAATGATGCCAGTGTTTTACAGCAGGAAATGAACAGATAATGCTACTTTTTTGTGGCTCAAGATTTTTGTAGATTCACATAGATTGTCTCCTCACACATTTCTTCATCTTCAGACATGTCAACTTTATGCCGAAAAGGGAAATTTATGGGAAATGTGACATTTATTCTAGTAGTAGTACAACATGCCACATGTAACCTGGACAGAATAAATCTAAGCTACAGTACCTCCATCAGCTCTGCTTCTGTGTCATGTTAACTCAGTCAGTTTGGACAGGACGAGTATAAGAACCAAATTCTTCGCATTATGTTGGAGTCATAGTCAAGGAATCAGATAAAAGATATACAACACTCAGATGTGTTATCAAAAATCTAGAGCTTAGTAGGACACAAGAAGAAGCCAACATGAAGCTCCAACTCATGTAAACACATTTAAATGTTTTTTTTTAAGCTCATTCCAATACATCAGCTCTTTTCTCTTTACGTAAAGATGCCCCCCCCCCCCCCCCCCACACCACCCACCCACAGACATCTGCCTGCCACTGCAGCATGTTGCATTTCCCTGGCACATTGTGATGTGCAGCTGAACACGGGGTGAGACCACACACTGTGTTACACATTCTCCAAGTTTAAGAGAAAATCCCCTGATCAAGGCAAGTGAGCTCAAACATGCAATACGAGCTTTATAAAGGTTCTTCTCTCACTGTTTCCCACATGTAGCCCAGGCCTTTCCTGCAGGACAGAAAATTCTAGAAAGAAGCCAGCTTCTTACCAACTATAGTGTGATTCAAAAGGCTTTACTGGAAGCAACATCACATGTGTATCTCCAGCTGCTTTAAAGGGTCAAAGCATACATTTAGATTACTGAGAGCCTCCTGTGACTGCATATTTGATGGCCTAATGTGCAGTATGTGAGTCGCATTTAAAGAGCTGGCCGGCTTAGGATCACATGTACTTCACTGGCAATCCTATTGTTCTAGTTGTCATTAAATCTATAATGAAATTAATTATTTTAATGAGAATAATGTATAAACAAGAGTAAACCAGGCAGTTAAAAGAGCTCCACATCTATACCGGGCAGTGTTTTTACAATAAAGAAGATATTCACAATAATGACCCATATTTTTCCTGTGGGAGAGGCTCAGAGGCTGGGACAGCAGCAGCTTTAGTCTTTATCTCAGCCTAATTCATAATGCTTTCAATCACACGGACTCGGAGGAGTGAAAAGCTTCGTGTTTCCAATTCTGCAGGTATTATTCCCTGGAACGCCACACCGGGAGTAGCTTGTGGAGCCACACTGGGAGAGATCTGTAACACCAGTGAGGTGAGAGGACGCTGCCCTGACCTTCTCGCTTTTTATTTTTCATCCTTTATTTTCCTTTACTCACCGGTTTCTCTTTGCATCCGCAGTTCTACCTGTCCTACCATCTCTACATTGTGGCATTAGCCGGTGCTGGAGCCACCATCATTGCACTGGTAAGCTTCTCATCATCCCACTGATGATGTGCTGCTCAAAATATGCACGTTGCCATGGCGTGCTTATCTGTTGCCATAGCAACCCCGCCTCTCACGTTCATCAGCGTGTCATTCTATGGGCTGAAATCCTACCCTGCAGCATGCCTGTGAGAGTGAGTGTGTGTGTGTGTGTGCTTACAGAGGGTCAGCGCTTTACTCAGCTGTGGAGGCGGACTGTTAGGAAATGGAGATACTAACAAATCAATAAGCACCTCTCCAGATGTTGTGTTGGTTCATCTGTACTGAACTCCCTTCCTGGTACTCTGATGTTTTACAGTGTGCGAGATAGAACAAGATATTAAGAACAATCCCAATCTACTTAATTCTACTACTACTCAGGGTTTTCAGATTGTGATGACAGTAGGGAAGAAGAAAAAACATGCTACTCACAGCTGTAAAACAGCTTTAAAAAGATCTTGGGAAAGTTTCCATAATAAAGATGCTGCTTTTGTGTGACACAAGCTGTGTACTTCTGTGTAGAGCATGTACTATATGGTAGTAAATCAAGCATTTTTTAAGAGGCATACTGTTTATGAGTAAACTTTATTTTACCCTTTGTCACTGTGAAAACAATATATTCAGTACCTGCTTAAAATGGTGAAATTGGGAGTCTGCTGTAGTTTGATCAGGGTCCATCATGTTCGTACTCCAGTTTCAGTTAAGAGTTAAATACTGTACATTGTTTTATGCAATAGTAATCATTAGTATACAGAAGATAGTGCATCTAATGTTGTATGGAAATGGGACCCGGCCCCAGTCCTCCATTCTGTTTCCTGTACTTAATGAAGAAAAGCTATGTGTTTCTCCTCAGATCCACTACCTAATGATTCTGGCAGCTAACTGGGCCTACCTGAAGAGCGCCATCTCCACGCACGAGTACCAGGACATCAAGACCAAGGACGACCAGGACTTAGAGGCTGAGGCGCGCTCCAAGGAGGGCCAGAACTCCTCCTCTTACTCATAAGGATATGAGATCCTCTTCCGCCGCCACCCACCTCCTCTGCACACCTCAACCCTCACCCCACAACACCAAGCACCCGCCCGTCCCTCCGTTAAAACAAACCACCTCGGTAACGTTAGTCCCCCATCTCCTGATTCTCCATCCTCTTCCCCTCCACAATGTTTACTAAGAGTTGTGGGCACGCGCTCACACCAGAGGGGAAGAGAATAGAAGATCAGGAGAAGCGGCAGGCCCAGACGGAGGCAGATGCTTCAGAACAGGAGAGCTCGCCCGTCGGGGTCGAGCTCAGGTACGGTACGTCATTTGAGAAGCGTCTCCTCCCCCGTGCTTTTGGACAGCGGCTCGTGAACGTGGCCCGGCTGTGATGGCCTCGCGCCCTGAGCCAGCACAGCCTCTTGACACAGCTCCTAACAACCTAAAAAACATTGTTCACTGCAGCCACAGGGAAGCCAGGCAGCGACCAACTTCCTCCGTTTTTTGGTGTTTTATATGCATATATATATGACTATGAATATATTGTGTGAATGTGTACGAATGTTGTTGTTTTTTTAATAAGCTCTGAAAAGTATGCCAGGTACTATTATGATGTTTCTTCTTCTTCGTTATGTTTTTGCGCTCATAAGTTTTCCTTTCCTTTTCTCTCCATCTTTAACTTTTATTGCTAAAGCTCAGTAAGTTGTTGCACTATTTAAGAAACACAAAAAATAAGGGAGAGTGAAAATCCCTTCAAAACACAAAGCACCCCAGCTTCCCTCTCTCACAGAAATTCCTAAACTCCTCCTGTGGTATCTCAAGGATTACTGTGCATTTACATGAACAGAGTTTATTTGTCCACCAAGGTGTTAACTGTTCATTTAAGACCAGAGGTGTAGCAAACCTTAAAGTTTGGGGAAATATTTGCTTTCTTGCTAAGAGTTAGACAAGAAGACTGTTAGCACTCTTCTTTCTGTGTAGTAAATATGAAGCTACAAACAGGAGACCAACTAATAATTGTCCCGTTTGTTTAATTCACACAAAATCCAAAGTGTGAAAGAACAACTTGTGTTTTTATGCTGGGGTTATAGGCCCTGCTAACCACAACCCCAACTTGTAGTTTTTACACTTTATGTGTGAATTAAGCAAACAAAATGTATTAATGAACAAGCTTGGTAGGCTGATTTTATTTCTTTTAAACAGAACCAGACTACCAGTTCCCTGCTGTTCTCAGTCTTTAAGCTAAGCTAACTAGCTGCCGCATCAAACATGACCGTGCTAACAGTCTTCTTATCTACATCTTGGCAAAGAGAGTAGATATATTTCCTAAAATGTCAACTATTCCTTTTAAACCCTTTATGGTTTTGCTACACTCATCACCAGCGGCAGCAGAAATCAAAGATAAATCTATCCGGGTCTTTTAACGCAAAAAAAAAAAGACAGACACCTCAGGTATCACACCAAATCTGATTTTAGCTCGCTGTGCTCTCTTCCAGAGCGTCACCATCTACCCTCATTGGATTGGTACACTATACAGTAAAGTCCATCATCTTCTAAACGTTCTCATCTTGAGGTTCACCTGTAAATAGCCAAATAACCCTAAAAGATCTCGATTCACACCCTCCCAAAATGGGGAGAACACAAATGGCGCGTTTTGACATGCTCTTGTATGATTTTTTTCCACAAATATATGTAAATGTACCCTTTGAGATATGTGTTTAGCACTCAAATACTAGATCTGCATTTGATATACTCATTGTAATGTAACATCTTAGATGATATGTGGTGAGAGGGATACAGTGATATGACGATGGATTGAGGTGCTTGTGATGTATACATTTTAAAATATGAAAAAAAAATTGAAATTGATTTTTAATGTTTTATCAGTTTTAGGCAGCTGAGTTCTTCTTGTGATTCAGTAATAATGATTTTATGGAACTTGTTTGTGCTTATTTTTCACTGGCCAGCGACTCATTGACACACGGGCTGAGGAAAAAGTCACGGTTTTCTTTATTTTCTTTTTAACGTCATGCCTCTCATATAAGCCACAGAGACTGTTTTGGATGTTTACACTGAATAAAACCAGTCAGGAATTTTCATACATTAATTTTATAATCAGATATTATTTAACTATATTCTATATTGATCATCACTGGTTAGTTTACCCTAAAAAAACACTGAAGATGACCAATTTTTCAACTTTGATGAGAAGCATGTCAGTATCGTCCATGTGTGCAGCTGTCTATTCTGTATAAAAAAGGACTATATTGCCATGTGTGTTATGTTTGATAAATATATGTGCTTTGCCACCAGGTTGATGTAAAGGCAAACTCCAATTTCCTATAAGACGATGCGTGTCAGGGTGTTGTTGTTTCCTCGTTATTTGCATGAAGGAGACATGGCTGTGTCTTTGCAGTTTTTCAGGTGATGTGTAGTCAATTGTACTGACAACTATGGTAGGCAGTGTTTGCCCCCAACCCCCCACCCACCTACTCTTTTATGAAGAAAACTCCATTGTACTTTGATGGCATTGTAGTCCCTGTAGGTGTTTCATTATGGTTTTATTTTTTAAGTTGGAAATAGTTCTATGACTCCTATATAGTGATGATTTTTGTAACATTCTCTAGTAAAACCGATATTTTTTATTATCGTGACACTGTTGTCTCCTGCCTCTTTCTTGAGTCTGGGTCTCTCAAGTGATATTTGTTTTGGTTGCATGGATGCAGCATTGTGGGGAGCATTTTAAGACTAGAGTTTAATGTTACCACATGAGGTATCATTCAACACAAAACTGATGCAGGACTTGCAGATGATCTGACCGACGCTTGGTGTGATACCAACACAAATTATTAAATTATACATTTTCTCATTATCGATGCAACTCCCCAACCAAATGCATAACCGGCCTGCAGTTTTGTAGTCAACTCACTAGACCTCGAGTTCGAGTCGAGTCCCAAGCCCCCGGTGTTCGAGTGCGAGTCAAGTCTGAGTCACCAAAATAAGAATAGTCCAAGCTGAGTCCAAGTTAAGAGCCATCGAACCTGAGTCATCAGCACCAAAGTCCAAGCTGAGTCAGGACTCAAGTCCGCGCCCTTGGCTAGACTACCACAACGCCATACAGTTTCAATAATGGATAAACATTAATTCACAAACTCAATCAGGACATGTATCAAACATGACTTTCATGACACACGAATACTTTCTATACTTCCTTATCATTTAAAAGTGAATCAAATGATGATTATAGTGACCTAAAAGGCTAACAACCTGCAATCACATTCTCACCTAGTCAGGTGACCTGGCCCTGTGGGTGCTGTTTGTGGTGCTTATTCTCTGTATGCAAGCAACTGTGATAAAGTAACTACTGCAGGGGACTGACAAACACATGCAGCTAAATCCAGGCAAGCAAGGAACAAAAAACAATAACCACATTAGAAATGGCACACATAGCTACATGGGCAGTTCAGTCAACAGTAAAGCTACGGAGAGGGAAGGAGCGTGCATTTCACTCACCCTGTTTGAACAGGACGTCTCCTGTGGTATAATGTCCCACTGGCCATTAGGTCCACCACAGCTTTTTAGACATGCCAAGGAACAGCTGGTGATGTGCTGGTATCACAAGGATAAGGTGGAGCGTCTTAATCTCAGGGGGTGTGGCCTGTAGATCGTCATCATACAGGTGTACCAGCTCACCTGGTGGCTTGTGAAATAACTGCAGCTCATTCCTTAGCTGCGAAATACAGCAGGCTTTGCAGAAAGATGCAAATGATATGTGGTATGTGAAAAAAAACTCTGGTACCCCAAGCGTGCAGGTCTCTGGGCCATGTGCTATACCACACTGTAACCAGTGTGGAAGTAAACCTTTCTTGTCCTGTGCCCAAGTTCTGGTCCTGGACCACTCCCAGGACCTGAAGTGGTCATCCAACATCAGGACCATCACCAAGAAGGCACAGCAGAGGATGTACTTCCTGCGCCAGCTCAGGAAGTTCGACCTGCCCCAGGAGCTGCTGATACAGTTCTACAGAGGAATCATCAAATCTGTTCTCTGCACCTCCATCACTGTCTGGTTTGGCTCAGCAACCAAACAGGACAAGTACAGACTTCAGTGGACAGTCAGGACTGCAGAAAAAGTCATTGGTGTGAGCCTTCCCCCCATGGAGGACCTGTACACTGCATGAGTCAAAAGGAGGGCGGAGAGGATCACTGCAGACCCCTCACACCCCGAATACAATCTGTTTGAACTCTTCCCCTCTAGACGGCGTTACAGGTCACTGTGCACCAAGACAACCAGGCACAGGGACAGTTTCTTCCCCCAGGCTGTCGCTCTGATGAACACTTAACCCACGACAGTATGACTGGACAATAACCCTCAGTGCAACACCTGTAAATATACCTCGTACAGATTATACAGATTCTTGTACAAATTATAGAGACTTGTACAGGTCTCTTGTTTTTATCCCTATTTATCTCATTTCAATGAACATTCCTTTGTTGTCTGCATTGTTTACTGTCTGTTTATACTGCTTTTTCTGCATTGTTTGCACTGGTTGTTGATGTTAATAATGCTATTTTGTTATATTACACAGCCTTATGCTGGTTTACTGTTTTGCACATTGAGAGCCGATGTACCAGAGTCAAATTCCTCGTGTGTCCATCACACCTGGCCAATAAAGCTGATTCTGATTCTTATTCAAAGTCCAAAACCCTCCTTTTTTCCTCTTCGTACGCAGCTATAGATTTGGCTTTGGCCTGTTGCCAGATTCAATTTTAAGTTAATGTTGTAGTGGGAGGTTGGAAAAACTGCTTTATACTTAAAAACTCAACGTTTCCACCCTAAATAACTGCACTTGCTAATGTTACTACAT
>NW_018127928.1:190228-210240 GCF_001952655.1 Monopterus albus
GGGTCCGCTGCAGGTCCAGAAGTTTTGTTTTTTTTTTTCTTTTTTAATTGGCTGTTGATTAATTTGTGATCCAATGTGCGCGCATGATTTGCCAGTGTGTTCCGTGCGACATATACAGAATGGCCCGATCACGCCTGGTTACTGCAAGAGACCTCATGAAGCAGTAAACCTATTTGAGGGATACTATTCTTACTTATGTGTGTTCAGCCTCATCACTGTAAAAGCTGTAAACCCACAGGCCTGACCTTAGGACTCCATATAGAACATATGAAACCAAGACATGTCCATGCAATGCTCCCTTTCGCTATTTAGTAAAATTCCGTTCGAGATGTGCATCGTCAGGGCTGTTCTAGGATGAAATGGCTGAATTACATGGGAACACAAAGAGTTGTAAGTTAACTCAACACTTATTGAGGTAACACAAACAAAAAAATCCCCACCATATAAAACAAAACATCATTCATATTACTTCATGCAATTTGGGAGCCCACATTATTCCCCTAAGACCTCCGTCCAATTTCAGTCTGACCAATAAGTGAACACACGTCGTGTGAGGTGCAGAGCCTTAAACCAGTATTTAACCCTCCTGTTATGTCACGTGTAAAGTTAAAACATCTAAAAACAATAGGTTAAAGTATTTTATTGCTATGAAACTTATTCTGCTTGGCTTAACAGGTGTAATCAACATATAAAATGAAAATGGTTCATTTCACATATTTGCAACCTCCCCCTGCGTGTTTATATTACATAGATACTGTTCAGAACAGAAGTGTCTTGTTAATTTATCATCACTTCATAAAAAGAAAAGATTTCAAAATGTAAAATGAACTTAAAAAAACAATGGCATGTAAAAATGATGTATTTTATATGTAGGTCTTTCCAATGTACATTAAAAAGTTCTAACATGCTTTTTTTATGAAAACAGAGTGTATTATCCTCATTGAACCATAATCTGTGAAGGGTAAAGAACACCATTTCACCACTGATTGAAATAGTTAGTAATAAAGTTAACCCAGGAACATCACTGCTGTTCCTGAGAAATGAACATAACAGGAGGGTTAATGCTGTAATTCAACATGGCCTTGTCTCTGAAATGCATAATGACACCTGAGACATAGAAATCAGCTTCCCAGTCGCTTCCCAAGGCGTGCATCTTTAAGACTTATGACGCCACCTTGTGGACTGACAGTAACGTTCTAAAAAAAAAGGAGAAAAGATTTTATTCTCCAGCTTTATTGTTGGCACGTATTTTATTCCCTGTCTAAAAAAATGGTGGGAGCCTTAAAGTGTTGCACAAACTAGAGTGTGATTATAGTACTATGAATCTCACAACATTGCAGTGTGGAGAGCTTGTGATAAATAAATATGGGATCCATTTATGTCAAGTTAACTACAAATCTTTTTTTTTATTTAGAGAAATCCCACATTTCAACATTTTTCTTTGGTTTGACAGTCACATTAACAGAACAGAAAGCAACACTCATCTCAAATAATGATTAAAGTCTAGCTGATCATATGAATAACAGCCTCATCAATGTATTTACCAGAAAGACAGTGTCTGTACTAACCCGTATTTTAAATTCTGAGGGTGTGGACTTACTGAGCTGTTTAAGGACAATCAACACAAAAAATATATCACAGTATTAATCTGTAAACATGTATAGTCTGACTGATTAGCTTTATTCCTATACTTCAAACTGCAGCCTCAGAACTCAGAACTTGTCTTTATATGGCCTGAGACTTTGTGCCACATGTCCATCAGTCAAACAGTATTCATCCTTAGCATGTCTCAAACTCTTACTGTGGTGGAAATACTCCTTAAAGATACACCCAGCATAAAGCTGAGGCTTTTACCTCTCAAACTCATGAAGTGCCACTGTCCACAAATAATTCTATGAAATCTGCAAAAACAATATTTATTTAATGGCTTTTGTAAATTAATAATTATGCCCCCAACAGGGGCCCAATGTAAGCTGGTCAAGAATTGAAAAAAGGTGGCTGACGGTGTAAAAATGCTCAATATTGGCTCAAACCATTGTCAGTTTTTGGTCTAAAAGATCAAGATTTGCTGAACTGCTCATCAACAGTCTGGCCAAGGGTATCAGGTGCTGTACAGCAGCTGCTCAGCAAACACCAGTTCCTCTATGTGTAGAGTCAAAGCTGCACGCCGCGCGGCAGCTGCAGAAACATCATGAGTCTGGTCTTTTCTACGGGTCCCTCAGCTTAGCAGCAGGTGGAGTCACGCTGACTCTTTCTCTGCAAGTCCACTGTGTTGGTGTGGATGAGGTGATCAGCATTGTTGTCCAGCGCCAGAATACGACGCACTGCCTCCTCAAACGCTGACGCTACATTTGTAGCATCCTTGGCGCTTGTCTCAAAGTACGGGTGTCCTCCGTTCTCGCAGCACCACTGTCGAGCATCCTCCGCTGACACCTGTCGCTCAGGCACGTCCTGTTTGTTGCCCAGAACCACAAAGGGGAAGCTGTCAGGGTCCCTGACATCAGCATAATAAGAGAACTCCTTCTTCCAACTAGCCAGGTTGTGGAAGCTCTGTCCATCATCCACACTGAAGGTCAGCAGGCAGCAGTCGGAGCCACGGTAGAAAGGTGTGCGCAGACTACGGAAGCGCTCCTGACCCGCCGTGTCCCAGATCTGCAGGGTGACGCGTCGCCCATCCAGTTCCAACTCTTTGTTGAGGAACTCCACGCCTATAGTGTGGAAGAGGTGCGAGTCAAACTTGTTGGTGACGTAGCAGTTCATGAGCGAAGACTTGCCAACACCGCCGTCACCCAGCAGGATCACTTTGAGGAGAGCGGACTTGGACATCATGGCTGTGGTGAGACAGCTCAGGCCAGTCCTGGTCCTATTAGTCTGCACCAGTGAACTGAATGAAAGAAAGCACTTTCACCTGGAGAGCACAGAAACTTTAACTTATACAGAACATCCAAACTGTTAATAACATACAATCTACAAACAGCTCAGTGTTGTACATTTAGCTTGCTCATCAATTCGGTCTTCAATCTCTTCATTGTCATTAACTAGCAAACAGCTTGGCACAAAGTACTTGAGTCTCCATTTATCTAAAATTCAAATGCTTAACATGAATTCTGCTCAACTGAGCCATAACATGTGGCTCAAAGGTTTGTAACTGCTCAGACTTTGATAAGATTGTTAAACTGCTGTTTCACAAAGATCATTAATGAACATTCAACCTCAGCAAATGTGCAACTGATGTGGAAAAAGTTTTAGTTCTTTGAATCAATTAGGCGCGACTGACAGGAAATGGGTCTGCATTAATTATTTTAATGGTTTTTCCAAGCAAAATCACCCAGCCAGTCGCCTGGTTCTCAAACATGATGCCTGATAGTAAACTGAACACGTTCAGGTTTTGGACATTTGGCTGAATAAAACAAGCTACTGTAAAAGAATAAATCACCTTTGGCTATTTTCTACCTAAAGAATTAATCAAGAACATAATCATTAGTTGCAGCCCTACTATACCCGAGATAACCCATCTACAACTTTTGTCACTTGAAAAGATTACAAGCTGAACCTAAATTGTTGTAATAAAGAATTCAATCAGATTAAATAACCAGCTTCACACTGGGTCAGCATTTGGGAACAAGGACCACTGGAGAACAGCTCTGGAGTGGCCTCAGTAAACACATGATGTTATGTTATTCACAGGCTTTTTACCTTCGGCCTCACAAATAGAAGCTGTGCTTGAGATAAGAGCAAACTGCTTCTCAGTCATCTTTCACTTTACCACACCATGTCTGTAAATCAATGTTTACATGTGTCTTTATACTGTGAGTAGAACTAATGAACCCCAGTCAACGAGAAAATCCTGCTAAACAGCCACAGCACCTTCATCACACTCTGCAATTAATAAGCCGCTGTGTGTAGCACATTCTACATGAATTGATCCGTCACTGATCACAGGAGCAGAGAGTCAGATGCAATTCAACAGCAACTAAAAGAGGATTTAAAAACCCACCGTTACAGCGTCACCGTCTCATCCCTGGCCCACCTCTGTCACAGTATCACTCAGTGATATTTTTAGTACAAAGGTTGGTACAAATACTCATTTTGTAGCTGTACCAAACCTTAATAAAAAGTGTTTATGAGAGGTCTGCAGACCAACTGCCCCATGTCTCTATCACATACTGAATCCTTAAAGCCTGACTGTGGCTCTAAACAGTGTGCACATCTGCAGAGGACAGCAGCTGTGTAATAGTCACAGTTCTAAAGTAAAAGCAGTTTGTCAGCTGCTATGATTAGTTCTAAACATTTATTCACTACAATATGTGGATGTAAGCCATGTGACTCTCCAAAGAAGATGTGAGACAATTAATCAATTAGTCAATCATTAATCATACATAACTGTGAGATGCTGACCTACTCAAATTATACATTTATGGTGGAGTATTGCTTAAAAACCATAAAAAAAAACAAGCTGAGCATCACTAAT
Source organism: Monopterus albus (assembly GCF_001952655.1). NCBI lineage: Eukaryota > Metazoa > Chordata > Actinopteri > Synbranchiformes > Synbranchidae > Monopterus > Monopterus albus. Next base: position 194,700 of record NW_018127928.1, read on the forward strand.
TCAGTTTTCAGGGCCAGGTTATTGTACAGTTATGAAAAATAATTCCAGTTCTGCAGAACCAGTTTGTGACTAACGATAAAGTAAGTTTAACACATTGCTCTGTCTTGTAACCCTAGTTTGATGACTAGCTTGTTTAATATGTTACAGACGGATTATCAGTCATATCCAACTGGAGTGTGGACTACAGCAGCTATGAGATCAAATCTACTGCTTGTTAGTACAAGTTACACTAAGTGAAGCATCATCAGCTACGTTGTCACACCAACTGGCAACAAGAACCATTTTCTGCCTGGGGGATGAAATCTGGGAACATGAAGTCTTTGTCCTGGGATTTACAGACTGTAGTGCTGCTCCTGTTGCTTCCTCAAGGGAAACATTAACATTTGGAGAAAGGAAAAAAACAGCTATGTTTTGCAGTAATACATGGGGTCACACACACACACACACACACAGTCACACACTCAGGAGTCATGTGCTTTATTCAGCAGAAGGCTAGTTTTTACAGAGGAGGCTGCTCCACGAGTAGAAACATGAAGGTTTCCCTGAAACAACTTAGCACATGATTTGATACTACTCAAATACTACAATACCATACGCAGCAACAACACATGGTGTGACAGCAGTGACAACCGCTTCTTGTAGGTCTGTGTAAACTTGCAAATAATGATGTGTGTTGTTTGCGATATAAAACCATATGAGGATCTGTGTAAACTTGCATGTAATGATATGTGTTGTTTGCGATATAAAACCATATGAGGGGGTTCCAGCACGCAAACCCACAAGTGGTCCATTTTCGGACGAGCAGCCACCGGGACGCGGTTGTTTTGCCAGTTATTCATCTTTACCATCGCTTTAGTGTCTTTGGCCGCTTTTGTTGAAAATGTAACTGTTTAGGAAACAGTATTACATAACAGTAGAAGACAACACTACTTAAAATGAAACTAATTAGCTACAGTAGTGTAAGTTACTCATGCATTAAGAGCAGGTTAGCTTCACCGGTTTCAGCTAGCACACATTGACTTTCAAGAGATGTTTATCACTCCTAAAACCTGCATACACTGTCATTAACATGGCTGCATAATAAACTTTACTTATGTTTAGATAACATCAAAATTTTAGGGTGGAACGGTCACAACCCGGTGCCAGCGGTTACATTCGTGCGGTTCACAGCACAACTTAGCCGCATATCGACTCCGATGTCCCCGCTGCTCCGGTGACGCTCATATGACCTGGGAGCATCGCGCCTCCTCCTGTCACGCGCCTCCTCTCCTCACGCGCCTCATGATTTTTTTTCTTGTGAAATACATTGTTTCATCATTTCACACTGTAAAAGTTTCAAATAAAGAACTTTAAGGCCATAACTTCTGATGAAGGGTCTCAAGGAAACATCGATTTGTTAGGGGTCACAAGCCAGAATGCTGGGAACCACTGGGCACATAACCTGACAACCTGCTGCACATAACCTGACAACCTGCTGCACATAACCTGACAACCTGCTGCACCCAAGCGACTGACAGCCCTCCATTTATAACAATATCCGCTGCAGTAACACAGGATTATATAGATGCATCGGTGCAGGTTTGCAGGCCTGTTGCAGTGGGTTACAATTCATCATCAGAGCACAAACTAGTGTTTTACTTTGAAACTAAGTATCAGATTTATGGCAGCTCCACACCTTCATCTGCTGGGTGCTCTGTTTCTATCTGAGTTGGAGTGAGGGAGAGAAAACAGAAATGGATGCAGAGCACTGATTTGACACACCACCATGACTGAAAGGATGAAATCATTCAGTATGACCAAAAGCTGAGGAGATCAATCCCAGAGAGTTGAGACACAATACGTCCACTTCTACTGTATCTGAGGTACTGCAGGACCAACTCTGACTCTGCCTTTTCATTATAGGGGCTTTTGTCTTCAGACAACCCTAATTTAAAAAGCAACACAGCTTTACACAAAACCTTTGACTTTAACAGCTTTCTGAGCTTGAGTGGATGTGACGTCACCAATACATGTAAATGGGCCATTGCGCCACATTGGCAGGCTTCACAGAGGAAGAGGAACCAGCACTGAGGCAGGTCAGGAGGCCAGATTCCTAAGTCACATACTCACTCACACAAGTCACATGTGTCGTCTACTGGCTCCAGTTTGCTTCAAATGAGTGGGATATTGTAGGAGGCTCAGGGTATGTTGTCATCCTTTTCTTAGGAATTCACCTAGAACCTGTACTCAGAATGACCTACAAGTGGTGCAACAGGACAGACATTTCCCTAAGGATCAGGAAAGTAATGCAATAGTGAGGGCAAAGGTCAAGGTATTAGTGGCTTTTCAGCAGTTCTCTATAGGCAGAAAATGCTCAAGAGAGAAGCAGCTAAATGAGCTATTGTAAGGAGTGATGAACCGATTGACAATTAGAGAAAGCAAAGGAGACCGGAAATGATTCAGTGGGAAGAAAATGATAAGAGCCACTTCCCTTTCAGTCTGCAGCTGCAATATGCAGTGGCTTGGCTTTTGTGCCTGGAGCTGGAAGATTCTGCCATGCAAAGTAAAGGATGAATCCTTCAGGATTCCTGTTTCAACCACAAACATGCACTGCATGAATGTTCTGTCTCTTGTTTCCATTCTGCATTCCATCACTCCTCCCTTTCTGTACTGAAGAAAATATTTAATAGGCTGTAAGAAAGTCTCTTGTTTCCATTTTCCACCCACTGTCAGAAGGTTTGGGTTAAAATTGAGCTTCTTTTTGAGAAATAAGAAAAGCAGCACAATGTTCCCAACTTGTTTTCTCAAGCTCCAAAAAAATGAAGCAGCAACAGTGACGGTTCAAAATGTAAAAAGTCACTGATATCAGCTCATCAGAGCAGAATATTCTCTAGGTTTTTACAGGTTTCCATAATAGTGGACTAAATATTTTTAGGTCTGAGACAATTAGTTGAACAAGTCAATCAGTAATTAAAGTAAGCCTTAGCTTCAGCCCTACACAGACTTGGACTTAGAGGCAGACCCAGTTGCTGTGGTACCACTGCTGCCCACACCCGATGCAGGTCACAAAAGTCATTGCGTCCTCATCAGGGCCGCCTCGCCTCACCCACGCAGGCAAGAAAAGTGCCCCCCTGGACACCTGAGTCACCCTACAGTCTGACCCTCCACATTTCTTGCAGCGAATCTTCTGCGTCTGTGTCCCTTCTATCCTTTGAGGAAGCTGCCTCTCGCTCACACCCCGGGATGAATACTGTTCCCTCAGCTGCCGCAGCTCTGCATTGGCCATCTCCTCTGCTGACATCCCAGCAAAGGCCTCAGGCAACAGAGAGCCGCTCAGGAGGCCCTGACGAAGGTGACCATTTTTAGGATTCCTTAAGTTGGCCACCTTGCTCCTTACACAAGCTTTGTATTTGACTTGACTGGACGTGTGGAGCTCATGGATGTGCTGCTCGATATCTCCAGCCAGCTCTGCAGCCTTGCCCTGATCAGAGGTTTCAGGGCAGAGGGCAGCAAGGAGGAGCTGAACACATTTGGCTCTTACAGATGGGAAATCAAAAGACACAGCTGTGCTCTCTGCAGTGGAAGTCAGAGCGTGGAGGCCATCTTTTTCCACTAAGGATGATGCTTCAGCTTCTACAGCGGCCTTCATATTCTCCAGCCTACTGTCAGAGTGTGAAACCCCCTGCTGGAAAATTCCTCCATCCCCAGTCTCCCGTTGTGGAGAGATCCTGAAAGAGCTCTCAGGACCCTTGCTCTCTTCGGTGCATTTCACACCTAGTGTACCTTTGCTGTATTGTCTCTTCCACTTGGACAACAAGCTCTTGGCTGTCTTCTTCATTCCATTATCAGAGCAGGTTTTCACGAGCCTGTAGAGAACTTTGACAATATCTGTCATTTCCAGCTGCTCTGTTGTGATGTGCGACTTCTCGAGGTCACAGAGGAGGGTGGAGATGTCGCCATAGCTTCTGTTTGCTGTGAGTTTCTCTATCTGCAGAGCACAGTGGACTATTTCTTTTGTATCCATGGTTGCTACAGAGATAAGCATATGATAAAATAAGAAAGATAACAATTATATAATATAAAGACACCTAACCTTTAAGAAACGTACCCATAAAGAAATGTAACTTATGCTACTGACAACAAAAAGAACATGCAGTTCTCCTAATGTCCCACAGAGCAATGTGCACCATTAAACACATTCAGATATGTGTTTGCATGTATGTGAAGTGGTTTACCAAAATATGTTTGCATGTATGTGAAGTGGTTTACCTGAATTCTCTCATGGTTTGCAGCTTCTACACACAAACAGCAACACGTCTACATGGGAGCAGCCATGTTGAACACGTCTCCCAAAGCAGGAAAATACCAGAATTCACTTCTAGATGGCGCTGAAAGCTCATAGAATCAGACATGTGGTTTGTCATCAGTTTCAGGCTTGAAACAAGCACACAGTTTGACATGTATAGGATTAGTTTTTATGCAGGGATTTAGATGTGTGCATAAGGCTTAACAGGTGAGTCCCACCGTGTCTGTAAGTATTCCAACACCAGGATACATCTGTGTTTGTTTTCACAACTCTTTTCTTTGTGATGACAATAACAACAAAGCTGGATTCACCTCTGTGTCAACAGGTTGCACAGGTTCATAAGTCCAGGGATTAAAGTATTCCATAGAGTGACATTCTCACAATCTCATTTATGACACCGATGGAGGATTTGCGTGAGTTGGGTGTTTGGAGTGTGCATGCAGAAACAGAGTCCTCACATGCAAACAGCCAAGTGGCTTCAAGACAAGAATTCAGGAAGCAGAAGGTATCTCATAACAAGACGAGGCAAGCCTTCGAGCTGTTGTGCAGTTGGCTGTTATGAAGGAAAAAGATGAATGAGTGTTTAGGATAATTCATGGTTGTGTTTCCCTGCATCAAAACCACTACAGTGGATAGACTAGTTTGCAGGTAGTTGTCATAAGTGCTCCAGAGTAATGTCACTGAGAACTGCAGCCAGAACCAGTAGCTGCATCCACTTATCACTGAGGGTCACACAGGAGCTGGAGCTGATCCCAACTGACAGTGGGTGAGAGGTGGGTATACCCTGCACAGTCTATAACCGAGTCTGTCACAGGGCTGGCACGTAACCACTCATGCTCACATTCACAGCTACAGTATGAGCAACTCAGAGCCACCAATAAACCTGCATGTCACAAATATCAGAAAGTCCTCTGTGGCTGCAGCTGAAGTCTCTCAATCAACAAAAAAAAAGTCTACAGCAGTTTCACAAAACCCAAACTAATGTCTTCAGTGGTCTTGTCTGTCCAACTGACTGCTCAAATCCCAAAGTAGGTTTTACATAGCTCTCTAGGCAAAATTTTCCAAAAACACCCTTTAATTAAGTTACTGCATCAGGTGTATGGCATTTTCACATCTGTTATGACATATGTCATGGGTGTGCAATGGCATGGCCATGAACAAGAAGCCTTTTGGAGAAAGTCCAATGACCGAGTTAATGGAAAATTGGCAGTGTAGACTAGAAGCTGAATTCCACATGAAAAAACTACCTTTTAAATCACTGGAGCAGATTTAAAATCAGCACTTTAATTCCAAGTATGCTTCTGTCAATTAGATATGTTATTATTAATGCACAAATACCTCCATGACATATAAATAGATGAGCATTATGTAACCATGGTATGACATCATCCACTTAATCTTATATTAAAATTTGCTTTCAGGATTCAGATGTGATGGAGGCTTGAAGGAAAACTGAGCTGTGTCTCTTCACATAATAGCTTCTGGCTCTCAAGTCTTCAAACAGCAGCTTTTAAAACCACAAACCTTCCGGGAGGCTTTTAGCAGTGTTAATGTTTAACTTTTCCTTCTGAGCACAAGTGCGCTGGCTTAAGGGTCCAGCAGTGTGATGTAACGCATCACTGGACGTTTCTGGCAGGTTTTCAGTTTGCCGTTCAGGTTGAAGGTTAGTGCATTCTGTGGACTGTACCTATGACCTTTCAGTTACAGGACAGACCTCACTTCAAAGTGTGTATTGCCTCTATTTGTGTGTGTGTGTGTGTGTGTGTGTGTGTTGCAAAGGGCGGGGTCCAGCTGGGCCTTCAGTGAACACATGTAAGAGAGAAAAAGGAAAAAACCCTCTTACACCAGTCGACAGACCACAGGCCACTTGCCTTATCTTTCTCCAACCACATGTAATTGGAATTTCTAAAAACACTCACAAGGCTCCTCAGGTCTTAACAAATAAATTTTCTGCGGCCTGTCTGCACTTGTACCCTCCTTATCTGTGGAAATGGAATTGTACCAGCACATCGCTGCTGTGACATGCATTCACCAAGAGGTGGCGCTCTCTGCTCTGTGCTGACTTCAGTGGAGCTCTGTGAGGAAGTGGAGCCTGAAGTATCACATTCTGCTTTTGTTGTCTCCGCCTCTTGTACAGACCACACCACACTTGACTGCACACACATGAACACACACACACTACCCCGCCCTGGGCTTAAGAAATCCTCAAACTTTCTTCTTAAACTGATCAGTTTCTTCATGGGCAGACATTTATGACAACACCCCCAACGCTTCAAGAACATGTGTATGTTGTACACATACAAACCAGAAGAAAAAGGGTTAAACCATGTGTCGTTGGGGTCAAACACCCACATTATCAAGGTTTTGTTGTCAGTGCAAGATTCAACCTACTTAGGGACTGTTGGGGGGGAAGTGAAAGGTTCTGTGTTTCTCGAGTTTCTATTTTGGTGGCTATGAAGCAGACAAAGTGTCACAGTCTTTAGCTTGTACTTATTAACAGTCTTGCACCACCTCAGGCAGGAAATGAGACTCCCCAAACATGCAACACACACAAACCTGCAACTGACTGTATGTCGGCTCTGGCTGATCATAATATTGTCCTTTTATGAGAAAACTCTTGTCAAAACCAGGAAGTCAATAAGGAAGTGCAACCGATAGCCACTTGTTAGGATGAGTCAAATGCAAAATCCTCAGATACAGAAACACTTTTGTTTGTTGGTGGGAAAACTGAGCAGGTTATGTTTCTTCTGGCACTGTAAGAATTTGAATTTCAAAACGCTTCTGGTGATGTGATGCAACACTTCTGTTGGCAATAGCTCAAGGAAATGTTGCATCCTCCAACTGTAAGCTCTGAAGCTGATTATTTTCAAATAATTATAGAAAAGAACAGTGACATGAAAGGTTGATTTCAATATTCTGCTCATATACGACAGTGCTCTGAAGGATGTGACGTACCAGTCATCTGGGGCTTTAACCATATGTTCCCTTGGGTGCACAAACAATAATCCACATTGATTCATCACATTTGTTTTCCCATGAAACCCCCCCTGTCCCACACACACACCAGCTGGACACATGCTCAGCATTGGGGGAAATCCACCGCCACCGGGCCCCGGGTTACAAATAGCCACATCCTCCCATGCTGCTCACAGTTGTGCAGCATCCACCGGACCAACATTTATAATGTGATCATCACAGTAGTGGGGTGAGACCCAGAGTGCAAACTGTGCACAGGTGTGAGAGGCTTTGTCAGTACAGCTGTGTGTGAGAGCAATGGTGTTCAAATGAAAGTGGCATCAGATAACCCGACTAGAGTCTCAGTCTGTCCAAGCGAGGATCTTAATATGAAATCAAAAGTTAACCCAAGACACAAGGATCTATGAGCAAAAGTAGATGCGGGAGCAAGTTATGCTCTCTCATATTTGGAGAATGTACTAAGCCTAACAAACAAAAGAAAATCCACTATTGGAGTCAGATATCTTTAATCACATCTTGGCAGCAAAGGCAGATCAGCAAACATCTCTGTCCAAGTAACAAGCTTCTGGAGAGTCATGTGACTTTTGAACCAAAAACAAAAACGCAGACATAGTTCAAACCAAACTGCACATGTCAACACAAGCTTAAAGCAACGTTATGTCATGTTTGATGAACAGTGGCAGGATGAGGGTTAGAGAAACAAATCTCCATCTAACAGTAGCTACCATGATCCACCACAGGTTGGTGGTCAGACCAGACCACGTGCTGTTACAGTTAGCTTAATCCATGCTTACATTTGATCATTTATTACTTGATGTTGATGCTTGTCTGGGTTTTACAGTATTTATGTTGCAACATTACTTGTTTTGTACTGTTCTGCAAGTGTTCCCACCCAGTTATGTGCACTTGTATTAGGGCCCATCTAGGGCCAGACACTGCAAAAGCTGTAAATGCTGTGGCTTTGAGGCACCCCATAATAAACATCCAATAAAGGCTGAAAATAATGATGGTGCTTAGTATATTTAGTCATAGTCATTTTCTGCAGCAGAAGAATAAAGAATTCCTGAATTATAGCCTAAATGTAAGCATTTTCATCATTATGTTTAAATTTAAACATTTCTACCTACTTTTCCTTTTATGCCTGAACCGTCTGCTGTGGTGGATCAGTCACAGCACTTCCATAACCCTGTTAATCCACAGCTCTTACCTCACACAAGCAGTACACACAGATGAATATCTACTTATGACAAGGTTTAAACAGGTGGGATCAAGTACAGTACATGGTCCAGAAGGGTCCGTATCTTGTGTGTAAATGACTACTGTTAGAGAAAGCTTTCTTTATCACATATGCAGCAGGGTGCATAAATGTTGTAGGGATCAACTTTGGTATAAATTCCTCTGAAGCTAAATTCCTGAGATGATTCTGTTGCTGTTTAACGCTCTGCAAGAAATAATGAATGATCTGTCTTGTATTTTTAAGTTTTCGTGAGAATTGAGACAAGAAATATGTCTCTGAAGTACTAAAGTACAGAAATGGAAAGACATTTTTCGCCTTCTTTCCTCATCTCTCCACACCACTTGTCTGGTAATTTCCACTGGGTGATTGAGTCTGAATTCCAGATATCCCAAGGTGATGTGTGTGGACAGGACACTTCTTCACCACTTCCATTCTTCTCCTCCATCCTCTCCTCCTCTTTTCCTCACTTCCTCTTCCTCCTTCATTTCCTGCTTTTCACTCTACTCTCCTCTCTTTGTTCTCCTTCACGTCATCGCTCCTCTCACCCCCCGGCATATTTACCCAACACATTCCTCCCTTCCCCCCCACATTCTTTCTCTCCTCCTGGCGCCTGTCCTCCATTTCAGCCTTCTGATGGATGCACCATTAGGAGCTCAGATGATTGGTTAGCTGCAGGGCTGACATATTGTATGAAAAGAGAAGCTGAAGATAAAAAAGAAGCTGTGGGATGAGGTGCGTTTTCAGACCCAAGCAGTGCAAAGCTACACACATGAATTTACTGCAGGCATGTGCACACTCTCACCTGCTTATATCAATTCCTGCATGGTCATATGGCAAAGACATCAACAGCCAACTGAGAGCTGGAGTCCCCACTTCACTCTGTGAGGACTCAATAAAAGAAGGCACACACACATAAACACAGTTTGAGCCATGAGATGAGAAAAGGCTGAAAACAGCTTAGGTGCCAAAAAGTGTGTGATCACACCTGTTTGGTCTGAACAAAAATAAAACACTGAGAAGTCTTTGCATTCATTTTCATTAGCTTTCTAGTGTCAGCATATAGGCAATGAAGGGTTTAAAGCGAGAGTGAAATACCACAGTCTTTCTCTTACAAATGAATGTGAACTCATATTGGAAGTTCAGTAGCTGTAAATTGTAACAGTAAAGACTACAGTGAGGACCAGCTGAAATCGAGCATCATTTAGTCAAATAAAACCAAGTCAAGATTTTTATTTGCCATTTATGCATAAACAGAATAGGCATATAGAAGTGCAGGGGTTAGGCGACTTCTCCATACATGCTCAGTATGAAAGCAGCCTAAAATCAGCAGTCATCCAGGTCTGGACATCACTCACATGACTGGCTGTGTGAAAGCTGGAGATCTGCTCTAGCCCTGTCACTTCTGCAAACTGTTAACCTCTGAACTGCTGAACATGTGGTGTGATATACAAACATGTCCGACATGGGTGGCAGTCATTGAGTTTAGGTCCCTGTCTGTCTGCTGGCTCTCTTCAGAGGATGAAGGCTGCTGTTACAGCGATGCTGGCATGATGGAAAACACGGACACACACTCTGAAGACAGAGCACAAGTCATGCTCTTTTCATTTCCCTCGGCTTTGAACTGAAGTCCTTTGTTACTCTGATCTGAGGTAAACCACAATGCGGCATCTCACTTCCTCGCTTTCAGAAAACGTTTAGCAATTGTGTCATTCCAAAGAGGGAACTTTAAAGTAAACACACACACATTGTGCTGGTTCACAGCTTAGAGGAAGTAACACTAAACAGGAAGCTAGTGAGTGCTCGTGTCATCTAGCATCGATGCTTGTTTGGGAATTTTGTGACTATCTTGAAATAATGTCTAACTGCATTAAAAGCAAATGATATACTTTAATCAAATGTGCAGAAAAGATACTCAGACTTTAACACTTTGCAGGCGCATCTTTGTACATTAATCTATAAAAGCAAGAAAATGTGATTCATTTTTCAAATGAGGGGAGGCAGCAGTGGCACAGTGGGTAGAGCAGTCGTCTTCCAACGAGAAGGTTGAAGGTTTGAATCTTGGTGCCAGAAACAAATTCCTTGTGTGTAACATACTTGGCCAATAAAGGTGATTATCCTTAAAAAACAAATCTACATGTGAGCATTACTGTCACAGATAATCAGCTGCTGAGAACTGGCCATTTTAGGTCATTCTCTGTCTTTGTCTAACCACACCAGAAGAAGTGCGGAGTCTGTTAGGTTAATTGTGTGTACTCTGATACTGACAGTGAAACACAGCAGCTGTGGTGCAAAAAGGGAAACGCTTTCTCCATGTGGCGCTAAGGTTCACAATCTCACACTGGCAGCTTCAACAAAGTTACATAACAGCAAAACATATGAAAGGAAAAAAGACAAGGGACTGAAAAAAATGAAGGGAAACATAGAAGAGAGAAAGAGAAAAGGAGGAGAAGCAAAAGAAACCAGATGATGTCACACATTTCATAGTAAGAGAAGGGCATGAAGTCAGCAGAGCAAATACACAAACTGTTTCTCTCATTCTTTCAGTCTGAGCACAGTGCCGAGACGTTGAGTGACTGCCACTCGGGTTTCAGCAGATGTGGCAAACTGGCCTTATTTGGCATCACAGGAAAGAAAAAGGAAGGAAGAAGGCAGCCAGGGCCAAAATTCCACATCAGGTTTTTATCAAACCAAAAGTGACGTGGAGCCAGCAGCAGCCGCCTCTTAACCTCAGTTTGTCTGCTGTGACAGCTGAATAACAGTTTCTGGAGGCTATGAGGTCAGCCATTTTGAGGCCTGAAGTCTTTTCTTCAAGTAAGCCAAGATATTTTCTTATATTACACAGCCTTATGCTGGTTTACTGTTTACACATTGAGAGCCGATGTACCAGAGTCAAATGCCTTGTGTGTCCGTCACACCTGGCCAATAAAGCTGATTCTGATTCTGATATGTTTCTGACCTCTGATGGCTTTATTCTGAGCTGCAAAGTTACAAGGAAATAATCATTTTATGTTAAGAAACATGCAGTAAATTCCTTAAGCTGCAAAAACATTGATCCAGACTCATCTGCCTACGTAGAGGTGTTGCTGTCTATCACTTGGCTCAGTGTGGCAACCTCAGAGCACAAACAGTTCATTCTGACACATAAAGACAGATTCAGCTGCTCACAACTGACAAAACAGCAAACGGGAAACAGAACAGACACCTCCTTGTCTGCTCTGCACTCGCTGTTTTCAGGACTAGCCACCCCCGCTGTTATCAAGCCTGGGTCACACTTCCTGTCTTTCTGCTGTGCTTGAATTCACGCAAGGGATTCTGGGTAAAGATTGAAAGTAGGGTAGATTCATCCTTTCTCCCCGCCCCCCACCCAGCAGGAAGTCACATTGTTCCCACTTCCTCCTCAGCCAGCACAAATGCAGAAATGGAGATGGTTCAGGCAGGAGAAAGGTCGCTCTCAATTCTCTTTTAGACTCTTCATCATCCTCTTCCTCCACATTAACAGTTAAATATCCAACAAATACACTGAAGCTCTCAAGCAGAAAAAGACACTTTTGTGACCAACCAAATGATTAACAACACAGCAAGACTTTTGGCATCATACATGAACATGCAAACTCCAAACACAAAGGCCCCCAGCAGACTGAAACCCAGACGCATCATGCTGTGAAGCAGCAGAGTTACACACTGGAATGTGCCACTATGGAACCTCACACCTTGACCCACAGCTTGGTGACAAGGTTGGCAGTTGCTCTATAAAGCTACACGATGTGTTAATGCATACACACACTGACAGAAATAGGATGACATATTACTGTGATTATTACACATTTAATGGTGGTTTATAGCTAGCGAATAGGACGTTATAGTAATGTAAAAAAGAAATGCAGTAATGTGGCTTTGTGTTATAAATGAAATCCCTTTGCTTGGCATTTTCCTCCTGACAAACACAAAACCTGCTGCTGCTGGATGACTGCTCAGGCCTGAGCTGCTGCCCCTGCCTTCATTAACACACCTTCCCTCCCACATTCCTGAAACAATGGCTGCTCCCTGTAGCAGAAACTGTGGTTCTTCAGCTCAGCACTGACAGGAGAGGGGTAAAGTCCCCCTTGGTGTGGTAACATATTGTCCTTGTAGTGGGCAGGTTATCTGGCTGGTTTCAGTGTATCAAAGGAAGGGACAGCCCACATTCTTTAGCGCTGACCTCATGTTTGAAGACCATTATGCCTGCCCTAAAAACCTAAGCGTGGGTATGTATATCCAAAATCCAGCCAGGCCTGAAACTGTGTAAAGGACGAACAGAGATTAGTGTTCATAAAATCAGATCTTTGTAGCTTAAAAAGTGTAAATTCTTAATGAAGGTTCCTCTTTTCTCCAGGCAGTGAAGCAGATAAACAGATATATATATTTCTCAATTGCTTCCTCTTCCCTAAAAGATGCACTTCCCAGCTACAACTATGTGTTACCATATAGCTTGGCAGAGATAAGGGGCCAGATTGAGACATTGCTGTACAGAAAATGGGAGCATGTTCATTAGTGTCCAAAAATGACTGCATGCTTGCACAAACAGAGGTGGATCTAGAAAATGTTGGATGGTGTGGCCAGGCTGGGGAACAGACTCAGAGAAGGGCGGCACTTTAGAAATACATGTAAAAAATAAACTCCTAGATCTTTGAAATAATAAACCATACACAATTAATAATCAAATAGCTTCAAAGTGCTTTCTTCAGCTAACTTTGGCTGCACTCCTTACTTACTCCTGGCTGGGGACATTGCTGCTGCGCAGTGGTTCCCACCACTGAGGTGAATCACGCCAAATACTCCACAACAACACATCTTGGGAAATTAATGCAAATATCATGCTGCATGCTTGATATAACATAAAACTAAATTAACCAATATCAATGTTAGGAAAAATGTTAGTTACATGTAAGGCAACAATTTGTCATTCATTAATACTGATAAGCATCCCATTTTGACTCTGGCAGGGGTGGCCAGGCTCTGGGAGCGGCCAGTGCCGTGCCCTGGCTCCACCCATGTTGCCAAGAAGCAAAATATGAGGTAAGAACAACAGGTTTATGCTTATTGTTCCACATGAATGTCCTTAAAGGCAAAAGCTCATTTTTGGTGCCCACACTATGAAAACTAGAGAACAGCCCCCTGAGCCCAGGTGGAGCCTCAGAGCAGCGACAGTTCAAACAGTGAAAAGACGTTTTTAAGTGTGTGCTCGGTGCACCTGCTGTGCACAAACAGGCCACTTGTGTTCAGTCACAAAGATGCACTCACACACATTTTCTGGCTGTTTGGGAAGTCTCATGCATATTCATCTTCTTACTCTTACTTTACCTGCCACTATCTATTTATCATCCAACCATGTGCACACACAGAGAATGAAGTGCAAAGACTGCTAATGAGCAGAAATGCCCACAGATCAGTGAAACAGCACGACAGCTGTCGCACCAGGGGGTCTTCTTATTGATCGGCTGTTGTCCACAGTCAGACAGCGGCATGCCTGGCTTTTCTTGCACTGGTGTGTTAATACTGTACAGTGAGACTAAGGAAGAACAGCAGGCAGAAAGGAGCAGAGGAGGGGTGTGTGGTGGAGGGCAGAGGGGTGAGTCACTTCAGTTGCAAGATGGTCTCCTCTCCCTTAAACTGGCAATCCAGAGAACGTGGTTGTTGGGGAGCATTATCAGCTGAAGGGCACAGGGATGGGAATGACATGTCACTTCATATCTCAAGATAAAATGCTGCATGTTGTAGTTTTACAGGCTACTTCCTGCCATGGTCACTGTTAGCACTGTTTCCAAGAGCTACAACTGCCCAGATATCAGTGATGTATTTAAGTCTTTTAAATGATGATGGATTCCACGTATTAGTGCATATATCTTTAAAGAAGATAGGGTAACGCAATACAATTAAAATTAAAATGTTTTTTAAATTCTTGCACCATATTAATTTTACCTGAAACCTACTGAAAGAAGCTTACTGCACAGGAAGATTATTGCAGTTAGTAATAAAAATAATAATGACTGCAAAGAGCTATTTCATAAGATGCGTTGTCCAGCCACATCAGTCAACTAAAGATTTTTTCCAACATTCGAAGCAGGGGTGGACACTGTCATAGAGAAACAATAATCGGCAAAATCTGAGGATAAACATACTTTAGTCGGTTTTATTCCTGGAAGCAAATCAATGTGCTGCACTCATTTGTACAAATTAGGAAACAGGAATAAGAGGAACTGGGAGAGCTCAAACCCTGCCAGCTTTCTCACCTTTTCACACCTGGCAAATCACTATGTGACATAAGTGCAACTGTTGGATTGTGAGTGCTGGAAAGTTACAAATGTTGTGGCGTGCAGTCCTGCTATTTCTGACACTGGAAACAAGGGCCCAGAGAGTTTCCTGAATCCCTTTGGATCTAGAATGTCCAACTAATGTTGTTTACCCAACAATTTTCACACAAAACTTTCTCTGAAATTCTTGCCGTGAGCTAGAGGCTTCGAGAAACAACAAACTCATCGACTACAAAAAAAGACACAATGTAATTCAACATAAACATGATGCAACCTTAATGAAAAAGTAGGCAAATAATTATGATGTGTCTCTTCTAATAGCATGTATACATTTTCATAGATTTAGAGTAGGAGTCAGTGCATGCTGGAAGATAGATTTCACTTTCACTGTGGCCAGACTAAACTACTAAACTATTTTACTGCCATAACCCCCCATATTCAGCATCACACTGCTCAGGCCCCCTGCCTCACAGCAACAACACAACACAATCTTCCTCCATAACATCACAAATATCAAGAGATTTTACATCACGAGTAATTCACATCCGTGTGTGTGATGGCATAAGAAGTGGTTACAGTAAATCCCATCTGCTGCAGCGGACAGGTCTAATGTCTGAGGAATGTACTTTAGGAGCCTCTGGGAGAGCGACTGATCACAATGATCACTAGTCTGGGTGGACTTGGAGGTGTGTGTGTGTGTGTGTGTGTGTGTGTGTGTGTGTGAGAAAGTGTGTTAAAGAGTGTGAAGAGTCA
>NW_018127928.1:210306-228324 GCF_001952655.1 Monopterus albus
ACATGCAAACCACTCCTACACACTTCGTCTGGCACTATGCCACTAGATGGATGCAGGGATTACGTAAGAGCAGGGCTGACTGGTCTGCACAGACAGATGCATCCTGATGGATTATGGGTAAAACGGGTGAAGGTGCACTACGGGCAGACTGTCTGTCTAACTGTTCTCATTCTCTCTGGGCTCTGCTGATATTACTCCTCAAATGAATACAGCGGCAGGGCCATGAATGGAAAACAAAGAGACAAACAATGAGATATGTCTTTATCTGAGCTGTAATTTTCAAAACAAATGTCTCACAGTGATTCAGGGCAAAATAATAAACAGAACAGTGAAGAAAAATAACCAGAGAACTGTCAGTTGAGAATAGATTACATAAGATTACATTATCGCATGGATGATAAAATGCATTTTTAAAAGCATTAGTGAGGAACTTCATATATAGAGAGATTTTAAAGGGCAGTTCTTGGATATTTTGTGGAAATAAGGTTGTATATGATTCCTGCAAAGTCTTTTTACATTAAATTTTAGTCCTCACCCATGTGAACAGATGTACAATAAACCTTTACAAGAAACAGGATGCATAATGTTGCCATGGATTTAATGAATCTGGATTATGTCCTAACTTAATGGTACAAAAAGTAAATTGTAACTATCCACCCAAGCTGATTTATCTCTGCCCAATTTAAGTGGTTGGAAAACCATATACTGTATACTAATGACAGTTACCAAGTCCACAAGAAGTGGGGGCGGCTGTGGCTCAGGAGCGGTTTGTTTCCTAACCAGAGAATTAGTGGTCCGATTCCCGGCTTGTCCAGTCAACGTGTCAAAGTGTCCTTGAGCAAGACACTGAACCCCCAGTTGCTCCCGGTGATGTCACCAGTGTGTGAGTGCTTGAGAGTGCGAATGGGTGAATGGCTGAATAATGTGAAAATGCTTTGAGTGTGCTGTAAAAGAGTAGAAAGGCGCTATACAAGTATAAGACCAAGAATATAAGATCTTTTAGCCACCACCTATTTATTTTAATTTCAGTTTGTCTCACCTCAGATCTACTACCAGGCGAGTCACATTCACTCCTTATATTACTAGGAGTTTCTGACTTGTCAAGCCAGATGACAAGCCCTGAAAATCGCTGGCTGATGGTGGCAGGCCTGTGCATGTTTGTCCCTTCTCTCATCCTGCAAAGACACATGCACTCCCACACTTGGCCAGTGAAACACAAGCTGAGAGGGAGTCCAAATACTCTCCTCCAGGGCCTGAAGCAAATCAGCAGATCAGCTAGTTTGAGATGCAGCCATTGATTTCTCGAGCCATCTGCTCACATTTGGCTACGACAGGCGTTTCCATGACAATGCAATGCGGTGTTGATAAATGGAGGAGAATCTTATTTAAGTCTGCAATCTGTCCATGTTGTGAAATTAATTCTCCTCTGTGCTCTTTGTACGTTTATTAAAATGACTGCTGCTGGCTGCTAATATGTCCTGACAGAGATCAGCTCCTGGATCAGCATTTTCATAACAGAGGGGAACATGAATGAACAATAACTCATCACTGGTATTTTTAGAAATTGTGTTGAGAAATTTTATCTGGTTTTAACCCTTGAGCTCTGTTCGGCCCTGTCAGACCCAGAGTCACTTTTCACCTTAAAGGAGCTGAAAACATGAAACTCAAAATAGGATCCCAAGAAACATCTTTAAAATGGCACAGACCTTCTCCTGAGCTGCAAATCTGTTTAAATACAAACCAGTTAAGAGTTAGAAGACATTTACATGTGGTTATGCCAGTGTTTCTCAGGCCCAGCAAACAACACAGAACACCCCCATCGCTGATTCAGTTCCCATTAAAACAGGTTACTCTCCTTTTGCCTGAGAAGAAATCCTCTTTCCTGTGACCTTTTGTCTTGCACGAGTTTTCAATTCCTCATGGTTCTGTCTACCCCCACACATGTAAAGCTGCTTCAGGCTACAACCCTCAGTCATATTCAATAGTACTGCGACCTGCTAACTGAGATGTTGTAAAAGTGTTGCGATCTCTGTCACAGTACAGCACAAACCGTCCCACGACCTGCAGATTTAATAGAGGGGTGTCAGGACTTTGCTCTTAATTACACATTGTACACTTAAAGCAGGGAAGAGTGGATAAAAATACTGCAGCTAAAAGGCAAACTACTACAGTAAAACTGTAACAAAGTCCCCGTAGATCCTCTTGAACTGGAAGGTTTTCCCTGCCACCGTGATGTGTCCTGGCTGGGACCTTAGCTCAAAACAGTGTTCAGTGGGTGACAAATTAAAACTTAAAATGTAGGCAAGCTGTGTTGACTTCAGGTCTGCGACAACAGGAAGCAGAAAGAATGGCTCAGCCCTCATCTGTGTGACTCTGTGTCTGTCATCAGTTATATAAGCTCCAGCCTGAGGACACACAGACACAGCAACATAAGCCTGACAGGACACGTCTATCTGGCAACACTGTCGTCTGTTGATCAGCATCATGTCAGGCTGGATTAGTGTTTGTATGTTTTCTTTGACAGTCTGGTGTGTGCTGGTGATTAAATACATGCCTATTCTTGATTTGGTTCAGTTAGCAGTGAACATGCGCCTGGTATCCCCTGACAATACTCAGCAAAGTCAAACAAAAACACTGTAAACAAAAATGTTTAAGGTTCAGCTGCCAGAGTCCATTTGTATGAATACTCCAAACATTATTCTCTTAGGCTAACAGTTAAAATCTTCTTAACCATAAAAGCTTTCTAAGCCCCTGCTGCTGCTGTCAGGGACACCTATCAGCATGTTCCTTCTATTGAGAGTACTGAGAAGAAAAAGTGCAGAGCTCTTCCTGACATACTGTAGCTAGAAGCACCAGTTCTCCTGTTTACTGGCACAGAGCCCGGCCTCGCAATCCAGCAGAACCCTTTCACCCCTCTGGCAACCAAGTGCCTCTGCTGTCGAGTCCCCCAAGCCCAGATATGACATAGATGTGCAAAAGAGAGAATCCATTTAGCAGTGCTGTTCCCATAACTGTGCAAATTGATTAGCCTCTAATGGCTGTGGGTTGTGCATGGGGCAGTATGTCTGTGGATGGAGGAATGTGAAAGGCAGCCGTTTCCTAACATTAGCCTCTTGTTTCTCATCAGATGCTGACAAACTGAAAGAGACTGCATCATAGGGGAAACTGTGGCTTGACTTGACCACGATCTAATCTCCCTTTTCACTTAGTCTAATGTCTAAATTATGGACATCTATTAAAATATTTCACTTTCTAGCACTTTAGCTCAAGGCTGTTTAAAACTTGTGCTATGTGGAGTCTCTTTTATCCACAATACATCTGGCAGACAAAACCGGTTTGTTTGGTTTAAGTCCCATAACTGAAACTATTTAACTGAACATAAAAGGTTATTACTTATGTAATGACCCTAGTTTTTCCAACAGAAGCTCAGGTAAGAGATTAGTTGGACTTGCTGTAACTCAAGATACAGATGCATATAGTACATGCATCTGCACACACGTCTAGTATCTGAACTATGTAAGTGCACAGACAGGCACTTTGCTTCCAATTGCAATAACAGATTCAAGAACACTGGAGCTAATTCTAAGCTCAGATGATCCTAAAGCCACACAGTCAGATCTCATCCAAATCCAACAGCTGTACGTGGGCCAGAGCTGACTCATAGTATCTGACCCATGAGTGCCATGCTTAAATCAGCCTGCAGGCATTTAAAAAAATGCAAGAGGGGCATGTTTTTTGAAGTACCTGTGAGGCAATAAAAACAATCAGTAATACAGCATCAGATGCCAAAACAACACAAGCAGTTTGCAATAATATGCACATTACATAATATTCAGCCAACACAGCACATTGCTGGATGTGCAAAACATTATGCAGGTTACACTTCTCACAAATCTCAGTGTTTCCCTTCATTACCAAAGCCATGGCCCCAGTTCACATGCTATTTCTGTCAGAGGCGGATCTAGAAAACTTTAGACAGGGTGGCCAGGCTGGGGCACAGACTCAGAGAGGTGTGGCACGTTTGAAATACATGTAAAAAGTAAATTAAACCCCTAGTTCTATGAAATAGTAAACTAGTCATCATTAAAAGGAAGACACGCATAGTGACATAGAAACATTGTTCAAAAATGTAGTTACTGTAGAATGTATGACTCTAATGGAAAACAAAGAACAATTCTGTCCCAGATTGAAAGCCAAACCTTTAAATGTAGATATGAACCAAAAGGAAATATGTCCTAACATCTCACTGTCAGCACAGTGACTTCTGTTAAGATGACAAAAGGGAGACAGGCCCTAACATAAGACACTTATCACTCATCACTTACATTATCAGGCAGAAACGTCTGTAGTGCTTTTGTGTTTGGGAAGATTTGTTTTGGAAAGAAACCGATCGAGGGTGGGCCTGTTTCTGGGAAGTAACCCTGGTCTGACCTCTGAGGAGCAGCTGGGGGAGGGTGGACAAGGAGGAGGAAATGGATTCTTTGAGACTGTGGCTGCCCTCATTGTCTACGCCTCCTCTCCACCCAGCATACTAGCTCTTTCCCATGTTAACCCTCTGCTATTTTGTCTCAAGTTTCTCATCCAAGCTGAGTGCCAGATAATGCTCCTAAAAGGACACAGTGTGGAGACCATCTCCTTTTTAACCAAATGAAAACAAGAGGGAGATTGAGTTGAGATTCACTCAGCTGGCTCTCACTGTTTTGGCTACAGCAGTGCAGAGCAAGGCTCATTTTACACAACCTCATACTCACAGGCTTCATTCAGTTGTTTATGTAGGAGTACAATATTTATCAAAGCAATGTTTAAAAAATTATAAAAAGTTTTAGAGTACCCTTTAGGGGAACTACTCTCTTGGTTGTTATTGCAGCATGGCCGAGGCACTGCAGCTGTCCACTGGCCTCACACACAAATTCCCTCCTTTCCCACGTCAGTTATTCCCGCCTACTTCCAGCGAGGTCCGAACTTCATCGGTATGCTAATCTATTGTGTAACAAATGAGATGAAACCTTTTCCCTGTGCCAGTCTAAACATTTACATTCTGATGAGAGCACTGTCAGAAGATAAGGCCTGTATCTGGGTTTTTCACGTTTCTTCAGTGGCTTTTTATTACACACTCACTGCCCATACCCATCAGTGGCTCTCATCAGAAAGTGAAGCAAATTAGCTGGTTTTTGAGAGGCAAGATGAGCTGCTGAAAACATCTGACTTGACATTATAGCCTGAGACTTCAACAGATGCTGATGTTTGTGTCAAGAAGTGCTTATATTTTAGGTTTTGCTTATGTGGTGCCCTGCTTTGTGAGTTGGATCATCAAACTGCAGGGTTGAAAAATATGTCTATGGGCTGGTTTCAACAAAAACCTGCACACCTCCTTTCACCTGATTGCAGAGCTCTATTCTTAAAAACATCTTTACATAAAAGTAGGCATGTTTCAGTGCAAAAGCAAAGATAATACAGACATGGTAGTGAAATGTTATTATAATCATTTCAGTGGGCATTTGTCTTAATTCTGTCCTGCTGAGACAATCCAGACAACAACGAGGCTGTGCCAAAGTGTGCCTACCGAGGCTGTCCAGTGCAGCCTTCATTACACATGAGCACTGACACCATTGTTGTTGTTGTGACCGTCTTGGCTGAGATCCTACGCTAGGGTGCAGGGAGTTTTATGGAGGGTAAAACAGGTCACAAGGAACAATAAGAGTGTGGGTGGTGCTTGGAGCCCGGCCCACGGAGCCAGTGGCCAGGGAGGGTGATGTGCCAGTTCTGCAGACAAAGAGGCAGAGTTGGTTCTCATCTAGGCAGGAGTTCAGCTGAACTTGAATTGGGATGGTGGAGGTTGGGGGCAAGGGAATGTAGGCACATGTCTGACCAAAGCCTTTATGTAAGGAGGGGGCCTCAACGGACGAAAGAGACACAGGGACCGGCTGTTTCTCCCTGCAAAGACAGAGGGGCACTGAGGCATCTGGGATTCTATTCACCAAACAACAGCCAAAATCTTTGAAGCCAGCAATCTGGTGAACTACAGCAGCTTTTGGGAAGCGCTGTTATTTATTTACAGTACAAGCAAAGCATCATTAGCATGTGTGCTGCAAATATTAGTGTTTGTGTGCAGAGAGGTGGCTTATGATTAGCCCTGTCTCACTTCTCACTGGTTCATTTCAGTCAAAGGAAACTTAACATTCTGCCCTTTTGACTTGTTTTCAAAGGAACTAACTACTCTATAAACCTCAAACAATACAGTTTCACCTTTGATACTCAGTAGAGGAAACTTGCCAGAAAGAAGTGAGCACCCAAAAACAGGAAGAACAATCAGTTCCTTGAATTCCTTGTTCAGCAGAAAATACTCCAACGCTCTTATTTTGGAGGACAGAACCTACAGAAGCCTTGAGGGCTGGTTTCTTTACCCCAAACTCTGAAATGATTAGATAAAGAAGACTAGGACATTCTCACAGCACTAATCTGTCACCGCACCTACATACAAACAGTTTGAATCTCCTGACCCTCAATACTGACTGTTCTTTATTAACTCACATTACTGTGTGTACTGTAGGTAAATCAGCTTATCTTTACTGACTGAGTGTTGACACAGTTGTTGCAGACTATCATTGAGTCACAGTCTGGGAAGTCTTTTTACAAATATCGGTGACTGTAGGGCGTGACAGTTAAGTTATCTCTTGTGATCTGATAAATCAATACATAGCTGACCTAGAATGTGCACTAGATGCATATGCATTATGTCCAACACTGTTCCCTGTGATAACTGCAGTGGAGACTTCACAAATGTGTGGTTGCTGCAGAGAAGGATTCTATGTTGCTTCCCTGACACAGCTTCACTACAGGGTCTAATGCTGTCTGTGTTATGTGCCGTTCGCACCTGTCAGTGAGCGAACAAGAAAGAGGCGGACCCAGGTAGCCGACTTCGGTGCAAGCAGTGATTTATTATGTACAGTGAGGAGGAGAAATAACAATACACAGAGGGAAATAGTGCGTAGTCCTGTCGATGAGTAGTAGCCAGGTGTTGACCAACAGCAGGAGGCGAGGAGATGGAGAGCTGGGCCGAGCTGCGTAGGCTGGGTCACTCCTGGGCTGGTCGGTGGTGATGGTGGCTACTGAAGGTAGAGACAGAGAGATGAAGGCAATAGTGGAACAAATAAGCGACTGAGCATTGACCTGCCTGGGAGGGGAGAGTGGAGCCACGGTCCGAAGGAACAGTCTATGGGGGGAACACAAAAGAGTAGCTGGCTAGGGAATAAATACATACAAAAAATGAAAGAGCACGGAGAAAAAATGGCCTAGAGACTAGAACGAACTGGCAAGTGCCTGAGGAGTGAAACCGGGTAATATAGTGAGCAACCTAATCAAGTGCAGCTGGTGATAAGGGAGTGAGGAACAGGTGAACGTGATTAGTGTTAATGGGCAAGAGACAGTAGGAAAGGTGAGGGAGGCCGGAGCGGCCCAGCAAACCTGACAGTCTGGATGAACAAATCAGCTGAGATACACTGAATGTTTAGCAGCGAGTGTCAAACGGAGCCAGGCTGCACATCATTTCAGCCGCGTATCCACAGCGAGCTAACGTGTCTGTTGCCATGGAGACAGCATATAGACCGCTCTGGCTCGACCCACACATGACATGGGCAGAAACAGCTGCAGCTTGGTCAAAATATAACAACACTGCCCTTTTAATCTGTTTATGTAATGAATCCTCCTCTATTATCACATGACTTTATGACATTAAGAAGCACTAAGACATTCTGACATGTTATTATTGCATGATCTGACATACGAGTTACACCAAATCAATCTATTCACAAACTTTCAGGACATTATGAATCATATTGACATGTTATTGTGCAAGCTCCTCCTTTCAACCCACTCTTAAAATCATCATTACCTTGGTGCTACACACTAATCATAAAGATGTGAACCCTGTGACATTTTCAAATGGAGGTGCAACTGTTTTTTCTGTTTAAGATAAACTAACTCTGAAACTGCTACCAAAAGCAGCAAGCACAGTAATTACTGGTCAACTGTGAGTGGAAGCAAAGTGCAGCCAGACTTCTCTTTTTTAGTCACACACAAGGCTTTGGTTATAAAAAGACACACAGCAGTGGAAGGGCATGCTGGGACATTCAGGAGCCTGAAGAAGCAGATCAAGGTTCATTCCTTCGCATGGGGTAAAAACAGTGATCTCACAGTACACTAAGGCTAAAAAAGTCAAATTTACTCATGAAAACATCAACAAATCACTACTCAGGTAGTTGCTGAGATAGAGGCAGTCAGCTACTGCAGTAATAATGAACCTCAGTCAGCTGATCTCTGCTGGGAAATTTGATTCATTCAACATTAACCACAGCAAGGTGAGAGGTCAGACTCACTGATCTAGGACAAACAACGCATGGGCATTTGAGCTGAAGGTTTATCTTCCTAGTCATAATACCACAACTTCCTCACAAACCCCTCGAGTCATGGGAATGTCTTTAAAGACTTTAATGTGTCAATAATACCTTCATTCATTGGGGGTGACTGGCTATTGCAAACATCTATTTTCATGGCAATACCCGTTTGTGTTTTGCCAAAATGAGTGTTCTCAATGAGAGTATTTACTGTACTTCCTGTAGACAAAACATGTGGTGCAGAATTCCACAGATGCTTGGAGAGGCTGGTGAATTCAGGTTGTGTGTTGTGTTGACATCCTTGACTGTGCTGGATGGTCGACAGCAGACGCTGCAGTAAACCTCGAGCTTAGCAACATGGACAAGACGTTTCAGCTCTGCTAACCAATAATTCTGTCTCTCAAAACTTTACATTCCCTAGTCTGTCTGTGGTTCACAGACCCAAGGCTACTGGTGCTTGCTCAGAACATCACCCTAATAGGCTGAGTAATGTGCTACAACAGCTGGACACCACAGTTGTTAACTGTTACTCAAACAGGAACAAATGGTGCACTTTTTGTAAGCTACTTTCAGTCCTGGATCGATAAGCATTTGGTGCTTTAGTAAGCTTTTACATCACGGGGACTGTGTCTGTGGGACTGTTTCAAAATAAACTACAGTGTGAAAGAACATTTCATCCAGTGAAACAGTGTGGCTTACGACTATGGAGCTCAGTGGCCAGAAACATAAGATAAATCAGGCTCTGGATACAGAAACAAAACATGTTAGTTGGAACAGTTCACAAACATAAAGAATATCACCAGACTTATCATTTAACTGTTGAGATTGTGGTCATAAATAATCACTTTTATAGCCAATGGATTGGTAATGTCATTAGGCCTAATGGTTTTACTTGTTTGTACTCTCAGCCTCATGGACGATGGCAGGAGTCCAGCTTCCCTGTTTTCTTACCCTGCGCCTTTAGTAAGCTGCTTTCATGTTGTGGACACGGTTTCGAGTTGACCTTGGCCCAAAGTGACTCACTGTCATGCCAGCATGCGTTATCTCCACTGGACTGATCTCGCCAAAGGGAAATATAAAATAAACACCATGTCAAACGACTGTGAGATATGAGGTTAAGTGGATTATGGGCGTGGTGTTGGTTTGAAATCCTGAGATTCCGTGAGAGCTGTGAGCGTGTATCTGTGTGTGAGACCCTCGATTAACGCAGATGAAACACTGCATTAAATTCTCCCAGTGTGTCCATGTACAGCTCACACCATCCTGAATGAGAGCTGTGAGCATGTATCTGTGTGTGAGACCCTCCATTAACGCAGATGAAACACTTTAAATTCTCCCAGTATGTCCATGTACAGCTCACACCATCCTGAGTGCATGTCAGACCCCAGCAAGGTGTTGCACAATGAAGCCTTTGAGCAACAATGTTTGAGCAACACTGCATGTCTCATGTCACACACTGAATATGATGTAACACAATGAGAAGTCTATATGGATGCCCTGAAGAGAAACGAGACAAGGAGCGGTGCAGGCATGCCACTAACCTTGGGGCCTCCATACAAAGATAATACGCTGATAGAGGGAAAAGCACTTTTTTATGCATCTCTCTTACTTATGTTTCAACAATAGCCCTTCCTTTAGGCCAGAAACAGGGAGGTAGTACTGGGAAATTACCACAGACTCACACTGGCACAGACAGATTAAAGTATCAGTACAACTCCACCCTGATAATATAAACACAAACTGCTGCTACTGAGGGACACCATTCATTTCTGGCTTCATTTGGAAACAGCAACATGAGGCAACTTCTCTTAATTACAGCAAGAGAAGTCCGTTCAGTCGCCCCCAGCTCGAGTCGGGACAGTGTGCAAGGCTGGGGCGCCCTTCCAAACCTGAGTCATCAATCAACGTTTGTGCAACACAAGCACTGTGGGTTGAAAAGGTGTCCTTGGGCATTTCACCTGCATATTCAGAGCTACAAATAAATCTGTCTGATCCAAAGGCAGACCAAGCTGAGACACAGAAGCTTGAATGGATACTTACTTTATCTGTTCATCCATGCATCCATCAGTTTTCTGCTGCTTATCTGTGTCTGGATACAGTGGCAACAGGCACAACAAGACTACCCTCACATCAGGATTCCATCCATAATTCAATTTCCTTTCACATGTCCCTAAAACTGGGATTCTGCAAAGACACGTAATGCACGAGTAAATGTCTATGAGGGAAGGTTTTCATTGGTAAATATGTCCACAGAGGCTGTCAGAAGGGTCAAATGCACACATTTTTCAAATCTCTGCAACATGCTCTGGGGCTTGATGCATCTAAAATGTTCATCGGCTGATCCAACTTTCTGTCAGATGAGTTCAAAAGCAGTGAAAAACAGCCATGAGAACAAATCCAAAGTAAACTACATTTGTTTGCATGCAAACTTGAGATGCATATTCCATTCTTATAGGTTGTGAATATGCTTAAACTTAGGTGCTAGTCACATGATCAGACTACATCTGAAACCCCCTCCCCTGACCTTTCTGAATTTGTGGGCTGCGTCCAGGAATTTGTGTAACTTTCTGAAGCTGACAATCCACCGAGCGCAAGGTTTAAGGAGATGTAAAAGTAACTACTCATGCTGCATTTTGTGCATAAAATCAAGCACAATGCCTTCAAGGAAATGCTCTGAGAGCGTGCGTTGTGGTCCACACTTGGACGATGATTGCATCTCTGTGATGCAGGCTGTGAGTATGGCTGTTCCAGCAGCCACCAACACTTGTGCTCTTATTGAGAACATTCTTGAATCACTGCAGAAAATGCATGACACCAGGCACCATCATACTAATGATGCTAATGTGATGCTGGATCTCTGGCCTTCTGCTCCACACCCCTGCATGTTGATAGTGATTAATAAAATCCCAAAGGTTGTGACAAGACTGAGCTTGTTATCAACAAGGGGGAAGTAATTAAGCAGCTGGCTTTTGGGCCTACCAGAGCAATTAACACTCATAGTCAACATTCTTCCAGAGAGGAACTGGGCCTCTGAGAATCTAAGGGTACCACTCACTTCTCAGGTTTCCATTTCAGAAAGCTCCACCTCAGCTGAGTTTCTTTTTTTGGAATACCAAGATTAAAAAAAAAAACCTCCTGGCCTGTTTGTATAGTGATTGCTTCAGTAATTATTTCTTCTTTACTCTGGTATGGATCAGGAAATGGTACCTCTGTATTTTACTCTGAAAGATGTGAAAAGGAGAAGTTGGCTGCACAGTTTAAAGAACCATTTCTTTGAGGTCCAGGAAATGAGTTTCTTAGATTTTGTTGAGTCTACTTTTGCAATTCCTTTCTTTTTCAAAATTAAAAACAACCAAATATACAAGCTGCCACATGTTTCTAAATGAACTGGAAATCAAACTGCAACACAGAAAGCACCACATTAGTAGCTGTTCTTCAGAAAGCAGAAGTTTTCTCTGTGGAACTTTGTAAAAAAGAAACCAAAAGTGTCAGGTGTCTGCAGCAGCAACATCAGTTTGTGCAAGGAGGAGGAGGAGATGCAGCAAACGAGGGAGGAAGCATCTCGTCTGCAGCTCTGCAGCCACAGCCTCTCTGGCTGTCGCTCTGCATCAGCCCTCAGGAGAGCAGCCTCTGAGAGCTTCTCTGTGTTTGCACCTTACTGATACACCAAGGCAACTCACAAGTGACTCACACAAGCATCTGCTGGTGTGATCATGCACTCCCTACATGCAGACATGCATGCACAGCTACATGTAAGCTGCAAGTCACTCCCACATCTCCACATTGTTATTTTCAGGAGCACCTCATCAAGTCACAATGAGCCGAAGCAGCACACTGTGATGTCGTGTGCTGAGTACTGCTGTCTATGCAGCTACATCGATTCTGTGCAGTGCTTTGGCTAATGCATTTAAAAGCAAAGGAGAATATCAACACCATTTATTCACCATTGATCGGAGCCCCACCTGGGGCTAGACTAATAGAGCATGTCTGGAATAATCAACCCAAGCTATAGACAGGCAGCTCAGCCTGCTGCTGAAAAGGCCTCATCTGTAATGTCAGACCAGTCCTGCAACCTGACTATGAACAGTCTGTGCCTTTATGCACAGTGGTCACATGTCTGTTTAACTGACTTTTAACAATCCACATGGTCTGATGTAATTATGATTTATGTATGCAACAAGAGAGCTACCACTGACATTAGAGATAGTGGGGGTTGGGGTGCTTCCTGTAGCCAACAGCACATCTGCTCTTCCTTACAGCTAAGTGTTGTTCCCTTTTATTTCTCAGTCTTTTGTGTGTTTATTCAGAAAAGTGCTATAAAGAGTTTGTTCCCACTTTCCTGCTAGCTCTTATCTGTAAAGATGTTGCACAAAGCGGACATGACTGACAAAACACTTTGAGACCTGTGTTGTTACATACAAACATTTTAGTGTATTTAGACAGAACAGTCCATTTGAACACATGATTTCATCCAGGACTTTGCCTTAAAGGTTTCTTGAATTTAAAAGGTAACGAGATAATCAAGCGATTCTATACCTCAACTGTTTTGGCTCATGATATCAAAATAACAAAGAGTTTCCTAGGCCTGCACTGAGCAAGAATCAAGGAAATCCCCTTCTATAAACATACAGTAGGAGAAACCTCAGAGGGAATCACAAAAATAGAAACCCTCCACCTGAGTAATGAGGTGTAATAACATATTCAGGTGATGTAGTGTAGCACATTGCAGCTGCCCAGTGAAAAATATGTCTCCACATTTGGTGATTTAGATTTTTTATGATAAATATTATCACATGGTAGATTCAGTCTCTTTTTGACTCCATACTGCACCTGTCGATTTGTTAATATTTATGTTTCCATTATTACAAACTA
Organism: Monopterus albus; assembly: GCF_001952655.1. Lineage (NCBI taxonomy): Eukaryota > Metazoa > Chordata > Actinopteri > Synbranchiformes > Synbranchidae > Monopterus > Monopterus albus. The sequence continues at coordinate 223,572 of NW_018127928.1, forward strand.
AGAAAATAAAAGTCTGCCTGTAATTTATACCAGTGGTGGAAGAAGTACTAAAAGTAGCAATACTGTAAAATACTCTGCTACAAGTAAAGGTCCTGCATTCAAAATGTTGCTTAAGTAAAAGAACAAAACCCCTACTTAAAGGACTAAAAGTAAAAGTACTCATTATGTAGAATGGTACATTTCACACTCCTGTACATCATATTATTGGATTATAATGACTGATGCATTATTGTGTTCATCACATTTAATGTTGCAGCTGGTAAAGGGGAGCTGGTTTTAACTGGCCTAAATGTATTTAATTCAAATTGCTGCTGGGTAGCTTGTGAGTTTTCCAGCATATATCAATGAGGTCTTTTAATTATACTGTATTTTTAGTATTTATCTGGTTCTGAAAAGTAAAGTTATAAAATAAATGTAGTTGTGTAAAAAGTACAATATTTGCTTCTAAAATGTAGTGAAGTCAAAGTATGAAGTAAAAGAAAATGAATTACTCAAGTAAAGTACATATACCTCAAAACTGTACTAAAGTACAGTACTGGAGTAAATGTACTTAGTTACTTTCCATCTCTGATTTTTACTATTATGCAGTAACGGGGACTTGAGCATTGTGATATGCAGAAAATCTAAAAAACATTTCGTATGTAGTTGAGAAACTGCAGGTAGCTGTAGTTTGTCCATGTGATACTGTGGGAGTCCCCCTACACTTTGATAGCTATATTTAATTACAGTCTCATCCTGTGAGAACATACACACACAACCCCCAACTCTCACAACACAGCTGATGCTCACGCCTCATATGCATGCCATTCCTGATGGCCTCTGCGGCAGCAGCAGCAGAGAAGGAACAAATGCTGCATATCTGCAGGGTGCAGCTAATTTTGTTCATTCTTTATTTTTATTCACTGCTCTGCTGACAACTGCTCAACAACAGGACCACAAATAATCTACAGACATTAGGTTTGGACAGGAAACCACAATAATGACACAAACATGTTTTCTTGTTTGCATCTCTGCAGCTGCAGTGGCCAAAGACACATGGTATTTCTGAGCATATTAAAGATAATGTTCAGGTGTTAACGGCAGCCACACGCTGCTTCACTACCAACGACAAATAGCTCCTAGGTGGGCAGTTGCCATGGAAATCCACGGCAGACTCAACGTTTGCCAGCAAGTGATAAAGATTATTGACTCAGGCGGTCAGCTCTGTGAAAACCCAACTGCACCTAATATATAACACAGTTAACAAAAGGGCAGTCGGTGAATGAGCTGATAGGTGGCTGTTAATTTGAGCTGGTCATTGCAAAGTAAGAGCCTGCAGCAATGCTTCTCTGTTTTAATCAGAGCTGCCTTGAGCTACATGCTAACATGCTCAAAAATCACATAGCTAATGTGCCATTGTACCTAATTAGCATCTATTTGTGTCCTTCAACTGATTCTGTAAGATGTTCTGTCTAAATTTTGCTTTCTGCTTGACACAAAAAGTCATGCTGGCATGACTGAGAGATGAAAATTTTTTGTGTTTCTCACAGTGAGTAAAAACTCTGACCCGCTGGTCACCCTGCAGGAAAGGTTGGCAAAGTCATTAGGATTTATTGTCTGGGAACCATTTATGTCTGTGCAAGATTTGAGGGACATGCATCAAACAGTTGTTGAAATATTTAAGGCTGGATGAACATGGCTAAAAACAGCATCTGTGGCCATAAACTAACGACAGCTACTCACCTCCAGTCCACCAGACACAGAGATCTACAGTGTGCTTCAACAATGGTACATGTGCATTCAGTAACTATTAATCAGTCAGTCACCCTGTTAATCAGGCCAGTTTAAGAGACATGCCTTTAGTGGCAACACAAAGCTGCAGAGACAGATGGTCATATATGTCTGAACAACATCACAATCTCCTCCATATTCAAAACAACAGGAGAGGTCTGACGATGAGCGCCTGCCAGGGAGAAACCATCTCCACCAGGATAATGAGCATCTGCCCAACCAGCTCCGGGAAGTGACTCAGCAGCAGCTGTTGCCATGGGTTACCAGGAAGGACACCCATAGGATCCCAACAAGCTTGGTGCTGACACATCTGACCCCCCTCCTCCTCCCTGTGAACAGTGACTCCACCCCATCTGCTGCTCCACCCTTAAATCCTCCACCACTTTCTCTGGAGCCTGTGTGGAACCACGCAGCAGGCGGAGGAGAGGCGGGGGGAGGTGTTAATCCCAACTGAGCTAGTCTCCCTAGTCTCCCTGCACTAGCCCGCTAACCTCCACATCTACCCCTCCTCCTCCATACAGATTAATGCTTTAGTAAGAATAACTGGCTTAACAGCAATCCACTTACACCAGCATGTAAGATTTGCAAACTGTTACGTGGCCTGAAATCAATCACATCCTTCACCTGGAAGGAAACAGATGGAGACTTTTATGTCTCCTCTGCAGAGACGTGTAGTGAGCATAGTGTTTAACCCATCTGCAAGTTAAATACTGTAACAAACCTCCTCAGGAATGTCAGCTTATATCCCATGTGAGCACACTCCTAGCTGAGAGCTTAGCATTTGAAATGGATCATCACCACATCCATGCTGACTACATCGATGAGGGATTTCCTCCTTTAAAGCAAAGACACAGTGGAGTCAAAGCTACATACATGCTGCTCTAAATGCATACTGTTGACATGAAAAGTCAGCAATGTCATGCTAATGACATTAAGGTTTTGTAGCCAGTGGGGCTAATTTAGGACAAAGTGCTGAGTAAATCTCCTGCTGTGGCTGCTGGGTCACGGCACGCCATCCCATCCCATACTTGAGCACTGCTTGCTCACCTATGCATCAAACCAGCTGGACACATGAGAAATTGTGCTTTTATGCTTCTTTCCTTCTGATTTTAGGGCGACGCAAAGAAATATGCTCCTGGACATTAACCTGGACCAAAGCATCCAGTACCATGCTTTTATTTGCAATAACCCATCTTTAAAGTGAACTTTGGGCTGACAGTGGCGTTAACATTCATTTCCCTTCCTCTCTTACACACACAAAATTCATCTTCTGTGCTAGTAAATCTCTATGCAGGCTTTTAAGAGCGTCCACACGACAAAGTCCCTGAAGTAATCCTGAAGGACTGTTTGGTATCTGAACAGTAGTGTCAATAGCAGGTTAGACTAAGATGTAACATGAGACCAACTCCACCTTTAAAGTCTGAGAATAAAACACGCAGCTGTGCTGACAGATAAATGTCAGAGGGTTTGTGAAGCAGACTGCAGTACACATCTCTAGTAACAAATTCTGTTTTATTACAACATTTCACGGTTTTCCATTTCTGATAATGGTTTGTGGCAGAGTAACATGATTGCTGGGACTTTACAAAACTCCAAAGGATTTTGATTAAAACAAAAACATATCAATTGTCGACATTTTTTTCCTTTTCCTCATTTGACACAATTCAGAGACAGAGTGCAACACAAAAGCGATCTTGAATCAATCTGACAAAAAGGGTCAAGGTACAATTAAACCTGAAACAAGGTCCATTTGAGGATCCCCCAGATCTAGATGGAATCCGTTACGCTCTTATCCTTGTGTACATATAAAAGAAAAAAAAGCAATATCAATGTTTGGAGCATTTATATTTTGGCCAGCCTACAAACAAGTTGTGCATTTCTGAAAATTAGAAGACAAAACCTAAAAATATAAGAAGCCTGACGCCTCAGCTTTGGCGTAAAAGCAGTCACACAGGAAGTTGGGTGTAGGTGGTTTTGGTGAGACGGTGATGAGCTTCCTGGGACGTAGGCCACGCCCCAACCCTCAGACCTCTCCGCTGCATGTTGATATGGGTGGTTTAGGTTGTGTGAAAGAGATGTGCACTTTTAGGACCGTCTTCTGCAGCTCCCTGCCCCTTTCCGCCTCAGACACATCTTCCTCATCTCCTTGACAGACAGACGAGCGTGAAGGTGAAGGTGGTAGCCGCTGGGGGGGGGACGGGGCTGACTGCCCCGATGAAGGCATCGTCTGGCCACAGGCTGTGCAGCTTGGTTATTGTTGTCATTTTATAATTTGGGTTACAAAGTTATACAGCTAAAAGAAGTGAATAAAAACAAGGCAATGCAGGAGGAGGGGGGGGTGTACAGTGCATGACTGGAGGGAGGGGCTTCACGACTTCTCCGCTGCCTTCTCCTGTTCAATGGCTGTGGAGGGTGAGAGGAGAAGTGAGATTTACACTGGAAAAACTGGGTTAAAAAAATAATTCCATTTTAAAATGGCTTTTTATCAGTGCTATTAACAACATAGGAGCTAAGAAGGCATGTGATGTAGTCTACACCCAACACACACAGGTTACAGGAATCAGCCTTACTCTCTTTTGAAGGCAGGGGATTCTTCTCCTGCGTCTCTATCTTCTTCAGCTTGGACTTGTCGAAGTTGGTCACCTCTGAAACGTCGGGCTTCTCACTCATTGTTGCAGGTTGTCTGTGAGAAGAAGGAACCAGACAGTTTACCAGAGAGCGGACAACTGGAGCCTGAAAGTATTCATGTGCAAACCACAGGTGCTTGTGACCAGTGAGCTTCTGCAATAACCAGGTAGTGGGAACGGGACGTAAAACGTATCTAATGTCCACTAGGCGCACGTGGTCTAATCAGTTTAATCAGTGGAAGGGCGTTGTCCAAATCTCTGGGACAAAAATCATTTGTTCAGTTAATCCACATGCGCCACCGCAGAGTGCTTTTCTCTACAATGTGCGCGGCAGCGTCCGCCTTCTTTTGTTCGCC
>NW_018127928.1:228473-236719 GCF_001952655.1 Monopterus albus
CTTTTTTTTGTCCCCCTGCGGCTGCGGCCACCGTGATTTGACTGCCATCCATCCCGTTACCCAACACTGAGCGCGGGATGTTGCACACTGAGGACAGCCTGCTCCAGACAAAGAAGCCAGTCGGTTCAAACTCGACATTTACATGACAATAGGAGTTCCCATGCTGGGCAGACGGAGGAAAGAGAGACTGCATTCCTGTGCAAATAGTATCTGAAAATAACACTAGAAGAGGATTATCACATGATAGAGGTAAAATAATGATTTATCAACGCCCACTTAGTAGCTTTCCTCAAACTGTGCAACATCCGCAAATTCACTTGTCACGTACATCTCCCTTTAGGGCGCAATCTGGAAGAACCACCGCCCAGACTGGCATTGCTCGTTCACCCAGGTCGCAAAAACCAAGTTCAGCCAAACGATTTCAAAATGCATCCCACAATACTCAGACGAGCTGTTAAACGCCAACAGCACCGTGAACGGGTTATGGCAGCATTTCAATGAACAGACGCCTGCAGCTCGACCAAAGGCAACAAAGGAAATCGGCCGATATGCATCAACGTGTGCGCTTCAGACAAAGACGCACCACACACGCCTTCCCTGCGGTCTCCTTACACCCTGCTCTGAGCTTTTTAAATGCCAAACAAGCAGAATTCACTTAGATAAAGTCACATTATTTTGTCTTTTGTCCTTGGTTATCTGTTTGGCACATCTTTACCTGATCATATCTCTAACATCCAGACAGTTTTACTTCATTAAACTGCATAGAATAAAGCACAAAGGAGTGAAATCATTTTCTGAACAGAACTTACCCAAGTGCTAGCGGGAGCCTGAAATGTCTCTGGTCCGTGCGTTGCAGTAGTAGTGGCGCGTCTTTGCGCAGGCATTAGATATAGTCAGGAATATGCTAATGACATTTGACATCACCAGATCCCATCCTCCATATCCCCCTGGTGGAGAGAGACGAAATCTCCATCCTCCATTAACCTGAAGAGAGAAACCGCTGAAATAGGCCTTTTATTACCGTCTAGTGGGAAAACTAAATACGAATACCTGGTTTCTATTGGTCTGTTTAACATTCTATTTCTATTCTCTGGTATTTTATCTGTGCTTTACTGTCAGCCACATGGTGCTGCCCGGTGCACTCTTATCATTATGTGACATTACATTAACACGACTGTTTTGCTTAAACTGAGCTCTTAGCTACACTGCATTTGATATTAAAATGTCTGTTGTGACTTAAATTGCACAAAACGCGTCCTTCTTCATTTTCTGTCTGTAGCTGTTCTGGCGGTGCGTTGATGGAGGTCGGGCGCCCCCTAGTGGTAGTTTAACATTCATCCTTATAAATACATCATTTAATACATCACTCCCTTCACGCAGCGTCTCCGTTGTCATGTATTTAAAGATCAAGTTTGAGAACATTTAAGACATTTCTCCAGTTATTTTATACTTGGACTTTCACCTTCCAGACGTTCTGAGGATTTGCAATCATCTGCCCTAAGTGTAAGCAAAGTAACTGTCAAAGTGACCAAATTACAACTTCCCTACAGCAACAAACTAAGCATTTGTGCACACTGGTATGAGGCAGCACAACAAACTGCATTTCATTTCAACACCTCTCACTGTGTTGCACTGGTTGCCAATCTTAGCATATGGTCCACCTGATTAAAAAGAGCTTTAAGCCACATGTTAGTATGTGCAAAACCCAAAACACACTCCAGTTTAGTGCCTCTGTGGCTCTCAGACTCAGATTCAAACACAGACTTTATTGATCCCAAGAGTGCAATTCATTTGCAGCGTACTACATGACAAACACGCAGAAACAAACAGGTCGATGTGCCGGTGATGGACAGCAGAATAAAAAGCTTGGTAAAAGAAACAAACAAATAAATAAACATTATATAAAACAATCATTAAACACTGCTGTTTAAGTTTAGTAGCCTGATAGAAGGAATAAAAGATTTGGAGTATTGATGGGGTCTCATCAGAGGTACTTTTTTTTTATCCGATCCTACCAGAGAACACGAGTCTCTTTTGCATACCTCCAACAAACTTACCAGTGCTAAGCAAGATGTTCCTTTCCTTAATGCACAATCCATTAAACCAGCAGATGCAAGAAAATGTTAGACTTTCAATAAATGAATAAGAAGTTGCTTAAAATTCTCTCACCAACTGTTCAGTCCTTTAAATTTGACAAAAGTCAGTCTCTCACAAGTCCCCAGTTTTTAAACGCAATACTAAAAACTGCTGTAATGTCCCTTTAAACATCCAGGCAAACATGAGCAGGTCTGTACGCCATTGTCAAAGCTTTATTTAAGACACAGCTTTAATTGTTGCACATTCAAATTCAGACTTTTCCACCTACTATTTCTCCACCAAACAGTGAATCCTGCCTCATTCAAACAATGTGAGCCATCACAGCTGTGACTGTTTTTACAACTCATGGCTTTACACTGTAACTAAGATATGGGCTCAGTTAGTTCTAATGACCTTCAGGAACACTGGCAAAGCAGCTACTACACCTCCGTTAATCAACAACTGACCTGGGTGCGAGCCAGGAACCTTTTTAAACTGTTTATATTTTTAAAACCATTAGACATACTGAAGGGGAAGGGTGTTTTACAGATGTGCCACCAAGGGGTGACAACAGTGTACTAGCAGAAATGACACAGCATAAGAGGCAACTGCACATTTGGTCCAGCTCACAAAAAAATAAAACAAACAAACAAAAAAAACAACAACTAAGAACTAAGAGTGAGTAAAGCATAAAATCTGTGCTCCATCTTACTCTTCTGTGTATCTGAGGTCACATCAACACAATCTGACTTATGGTGCAGCTTTTAAACTACAGTCGGGCCTGATGACAGCACTGTGCATGAACACAGTCCACAGAGTGTGAACTAGTAGAAGGTTAGGCTGTAACGAGATCAGTTTAACATTCTTTGAACACCTCAGAGAAAATGTGCTCATTCCACAGTTTAATTCAATTTAAATTAGTTTTATTTCTGTGTGAAGCAGAAAGGGCCAAATATTTTCTTATGACACAACATAGTGGAATGTTTCATTTAGATAAAAATAAAGTGTTACATCATGGACCCTCTGGTTAAAATGAATGCCAGGCCTCGGGGGTTCAAGGTCGGCAAGACTGAAACAAGAGCGAAGAAAAGACAACAAAAAAAGATGCTGCTATATACAGACTTAGTCTTCAGAGAAGGAAGTGATATTTTGCTGTTTCCTGGGTGAAAATGTCAAAGACAATGTGGGGGTGTGACCTTTAAACAGTCAAATGTAGTCGGCCAAAAACCATGAGGCTGTTCTGAGCCTTTCTTGGGTATATGCGGTCAGAAGTGCCAGTTGAGTGGCCTGATGTGGGATGGGGTGTGGAGAGAGGGCCGAGGCCACCCCATTTCGATTTCTTACAAGGGTACGTGGCTAAAGAGGTAGGACACTGACTCGCCGTTGTGGGTTCTCCTGATGGCCTCAGCCAGGATCATGGAGATGTCGATGACCTGAAGGAACAACACATTCAGCCAGTGAGGAAAATAAATCAGTAAAACCTAAAAGAGCATACCGTGTTTCCATTAGCTATGTATTTAAACCTCTGATCTAACCAGGTGATGTCATCACTGTTCACTGATTTAAACGTAAGACTGATGATAAACCCTGCAGCCCTCGTCCAGTGTAAAAATACATGGAGTAACTATGAAGTGCCAGCAGTCTGCGGTAGTCAGATCAAGTCAGTATCTTCCAGTTTTAATATCAAAACCCTGCTTTGTGTTACTGTGGATTTTGTCCCCCTTCAGGATCTGTCTGAGCCAGTACAGAGGTCTGTAGTTTTAACTCCTCCAAATGTCTGACAACAAGAATTTGACTTCAGCTTTCTGGCTGCTGAAGACAGGAACTCATCACTGCGACAACGTGACAATGCTTGAATGTGTACCGAGCACACAGTAGGAGCAACACTAAGGTACTTCCTCTTTATAACTTGCAGGTGTCTGAGGCGAAAAGAGTGTCTAAATTTGAGAGGACACGGGCCCGGGGGCAGTCAGGAAGACCGCTGACAGCCTGCGTGGCACATATTCTACAGGCAGAAGGTGAGTGTGTTTGTGTGTGCACCTGTATTTTCGGGCACGCCTTCATCTTCTCTTCTTGTGGGATGGTGTTAGTTACCACCACAGCCTCGAACGGTGCGTTGTTGATGCGAGAGATGGCTGGACCGGAGAAAATGCCGTGTGTGAGGATGGCGTAGACCTTTACTGCTCCAGCATCGATCAGCCTAGAAGGCAAGGAAAAAAGATCCAGCTGAAATACAAAATACTTTTGACTGTGTGCACAGAATGTGCTTTAAAGACTGTTTTCTTTAAATCGATCACAAGTGCTACAAACTTATGTCACAATTAGGGCTGGGCAAGATAACACGCTATTTTCGCATCAACACATTACTTAATTAACGCCGACAATTATTTTATTGTGCTTTAACGCAGTTTTGTTTATTATTTTGAAAGTCCGCTGCTCACTGGCTCTGAATACAGACAGACAAACCATGGGACACGGGAGGGGTAGGATGTGGATCAGTACTGGCTTGGGACAGGCGTCATCATGCATCTCAACCAATGAGAGCGTTTGGGGTAGGCCTAAGACTGCTGCAGCACAAGAAGAATACACGAGTTGTATGAAAAGGAGAAGCGACGGCGTTACAACGTGCACCAACTGTTGCTCTTACTGGAGACTACTGGACATCGCTGGGTAACATAATTACCTCGGAGTTACAACAGTGGGAGCTGTATTCACATGCTCTAACTGGAATGAAAACAGAGGAGAGACATTTTGCTGAAACGTGCGCAGAGTATTTCATTCGTGTTGCACAGCAGTGGAACACTTCAAATAAAGTCAGCACACTTAGCACAGATAGTGCAAGAAATATAATCGCTGCTGCAAGACGTCTGCCTTTTGAACATGTCCCCTGTGTCGCCCGCAGTCTCCATCGTTCTGTCAGTTTCTCTGCAGAACAGTGCGTTTGACAATGTCCTGGCCAAATGCAGAAAAGTTGTGGGCTGCTTTAAACACAGTCCAGCCAGTGCTGCAGAATTAGGATGACAAATTGAACACCTAATTGGCCAGTGCTGCAGGATTAGGATGACAAATTGAACACCTAATTTGTTTTAAGTGTTTACAAACCAAATGTTGTTGCACTTGTGTTAATACAACAGTACTTTTAGAATAAAAAGTGCACAATACACTACCTTTGAATTCATTATTGAATGCTGCTCATATCAATAAAGTTAATCTTGATTAATCACAGAAAACCAAGCAGTTAATGCAATTAAGAATTTTAGTCGTTGCCCAGCACTAGTCACGATATCTCAGTTGATAAAAGCACCTTATCAGTTTCGTGTCAACATGTCAGAGTCAAACACCCTCATGCAGAAGTCAGCACACAATCTCTAACACTTAAGTGACTGTGATCCCATCTCATTCTGACTCTACTGTGTTGTCTGTCCATTGCTGTGGACTAGCATGACACTGACTTGTCGGCAGCGTGGCAGATGGTGCCGCAGGTGTCGGCCATGTCGTCCACCAGGATGGCCACGCGGTCCCTGACGTCGCCCACCAGCACCATGCGGTCCACTTCATTAGCCTTCTTCCTCTCTTTGTGGATGAGGGCAAAGTCCACGTTGAGACGGTCTGCAATGGACGTCACGCTGGACAGAGAAAAGGAAGTGGCCAGCGAGACGTTTGAATAAACCTTTAGCTGTCTGTCACACAAACTGATTTCACAGAATGCAGTCAGATGACTTCCAGATGGCAAGAAAAACCCTGGAGCCTACCGTTTTGCTCCACCAGCATCTGGAGACACGATGATACAGTTTTTCCACTCAGGAATGTTTTCTTTGATCCACTGCAGAACAGCAGGCTCTGCATACAGGTTGTCCACAGCAATGTCGAAAAAACCCTTTAAAAATAAAGATCCAACTGAGCAACATCAGCACAGGACATACAGGTCTGCAGTGAGAATAAAGACTGTGCACCCTGGGTGAGATGAGCATTTAGAATGGAGACAGTAGCAAACAGCTAGCCTAGCTACCAGCACCTCTAAAGCTCACTAATGAACATGCCATGTCCTGTTTGATTAATCTGTTATCTGCAGGATTTAAGTGCATACATCCTTAAACGTCTAACTAGTCCTCTAAGTCAAGGATGAGCCATTTAATAAACTACAGCTTTCAAGGTCTTTCTAAACTTCAGCAGTTAGCGTGGCAGTAACAGCGAGAGCAAGATCTAACCTGGATCTGGGAGGCGTGGAGGTCCATGGTGATGATGTGGTCGGCGCCAGCTACAGACAACATGTTTGCCACCAGCTTGGCTGATATGGGCGCTCGACTCTGCGACAAACAGCAAGACACAGTCGCTTCAGGTGAATAACAAAGAAGAAAATACTGAGCCTTCATTCAACATTCGTTCATGGGGACATTTATTTCCTTCTACACTGTTGTCAGATGGAGTTTGTGTCACCATGAAGTGCTTTTCAACACTAATTTTCATCTCAAGAATTATTCCTTCTCATGTCTGGCCCCTCAGTTCTCTGTATTTGACAGTAGGTGGTTTTTGCCCTCCACATGATTTGTCTTTATTATCTCTGAAGTCAATCAGCAGCCACAGTAACCACATGAATAAAACCACCGCCCTTGTTTCACCCAGTAACATGGTTTAAACTAATGAGTGGGTCCCATATTAATTCAAGTATGGGAATGTTTGGTAGGACTCGTTTCCACTTGTTGGAGATGCAGTATAGATTGACATTTACACATTAGTCACCGTTTTGACTTGTGACTTGTCCAAAGTTCACCTGTGTCCTTTCTATCATGGTATGTCACTCTAAAAATCTCAGCCCTGCTGCCGCCCCTGGCTCATTCACTAACCAAAGGAGTGTGCACTCATACACGTCAGGGCTTGTTGACACAACATGCAGCTACCTGAAATCAGTGGCTGGGCTGTGTTCGTGAGCAAGCAAATGTAGAGTGATGAGATTCAGTTCAGGGTGACTAGACAGTACAGGAGGATAAATGGGAGCTGAGCATTCAGTCTCAAATGCACTAATGAAATGTGTGCAATCAATGAACATTTAAGACACAAGCACAGATTTCTTCCATTTGAAAATCCACATTTTCACATTTATGGCAACTTGACTATGAAATACTTAATGTCACTCTACAGCTTCTGCATCACAAAACCTCCAGTGTTGTGAAATGTGAACTGGACTTCAGTTTGCAAAAGTATTTACACATACATAGAGGACTGCAATCAGCATGTTTGACTAAGTGAAACACTGCCCTGAGGTCAGCATCGATGAAGTAAGTCTAAGTGTTGACACATTACACCTGAGTGAAATCACATATCACTTCAGAAATTACTGAACCCTGTGTAGAGTTTGTGGAGGCAGAATGAAGGAAAGAGGAGCAACAAGAGAGGAGAATAACTTATTAGAAAAGTCCATCTGCAGATGTAAACTAGTTAAAAACCACTTGCTGATGTGGGTTCTTTAACATGAGTTAAGAAAAACAGGCTGCTCAAACCCCTAATCTGTCAATTCCAGATACTCCGAGAACAGCTCAAATTACTGTGGTAGCACATGGTTGCTTTTCCCCTGATGTAAGGTTTCACGTTAACACATGGCTGCACAACGAGTGAACACGACAACCTGCCATGTTGAAGGGGAGTTCAAGGTGCAGCTGCAGCTACTTGTTCTGATACATTCATGATTTCTTGGAAGTTAACATCAGAGAAGAAGCAGAAAAAGAGATATCAGTAAGGCTTTAACCCACAGTGGCTGTAAGAGATGTCTAAGTCATTCCATTTGGTAAGAGGTGTTGCGCAAGTCACAGTCAGTTGTGTGTGTGTGTGTGTGTGTGTGTGTACCTTGTCCTTCTTGTCCTGTCGGGCGTATGGGAAGCAGGGAATGACGGCAGTGACTCGGGACGAGGAGGCGATCTTGCAGGCATTAATCATGATTAGCAGCTCCATCAGGTTGTCATTAATTTCCCCGCAGCCGCTCTGCACAATGTACACGTCCTCGCCTCGCACGCTCTCCCCGATTTCCACACTGTTGGAAACAAACAGGGAAAAGAATAAGTCTTATTACAGGAACACATGAGACTATGGATGAAGTATGAACAAACTAAATCCACAAAAGAAATGCAAGAGGAGTATTGTCATTTCTCAAAACTCCCATTAAAAAAAAAAAAAAA
>NW_018127928.1:236821-262667 GCF_001952655.1 Monopterus albus
GATTATTTTTATTTCTTAAAACCCCCATTAAAAAAAAAAAAAAAAGTATAAATGTGTATTTAAGAAAAATTTTCAGCTTTGCCAATGCTCTCTCAGCCTGGTAGATCTAACTACATTAAAATGTCATGCAGTTTATTACTGAGCTTCAAAGGCGCATTTATGAGCAGGACATATTCACACACTCAACCCGGACTGGGACCAGACCTGTATGAAGTTATGTATAGGAACAAGTTGGGGCCGAGTCGCCCTGCTCACCTGAGCAAGTGTGAAAAAACTAGTAGGAGGCGAAGTACGTGTTGCCAGACACACACAACAGGCAGCATGTGTGTGAAACATTGCTTTGTGGGAGATGACCGGGCTCGGTCATGTGACCACTATACTGCAGACAGTCAGGCTTCAGATCAGTCAGAATCAGGCTGTGGTGCTAGTGCTTCACTGCAGCTCACATTTGACAAAGTCATATCACAGCATGCAAGTCAAGCTCTGCCCAAACAGAAAAACACAAAACTATTTGATAAAGTCAAAGGAAGACGTTCAGTTTCACTGGGACCAAAGTCACAGATGCAATGCATCTGTGACTTTGGTATCATATAATGATGTTTAGGTTTACACACAACTAGGGCTGACTAACTGCGTCAGCTCTGTTTACAACAACACTAATGCAACTGTCTGTGGAAACATTTTCATACTGGTGCCAATGTGACATCTGAGCTCCAGCACAGACACAAAAACACTTTGAGAAACACTAAACAAAACTAGCCAGCTTTGTCAAATGTTTAAGATTAAAACACAAGCTGCTGCACAAGCTAACTCTTTATTCAAACTGATAAAAATCTGACAAGTAAAGCAGAAAACATTCCAAAGTGCCAACTACATTTTCAGGCATTCAGGATGAACAGCCACCGCCACCTAGAGCAAAACATTTCCCGCCAAAGCTCCTAAAATGATGGCACAATGTGGAAAGCAACAGGACAAACATGTGACCTTTGCCACAGACACACAGGCAGAGAAAGACATGCTCACAAACTGTCCATCTTCATTAACCAGTAGCTGATCAACAGGTTTAAGTGTCCCCCACTTAATAGCTTAGAATGAAACTTGGAGGTTATACTTTCAGGCTACTGTCAATAAAATCTTTATTTGGACATGTCTTCTTGTGCAAAACAAAACATAAAACCATCCTCATTCCACTCCCAGGAATCCGCTCCTCGGCCTCTGCATGTCACCTGCCACAGCTTGTGTTGGAGCCATGAGAAGAGCTGCTGTTAGTGCACTGTTCCCAGCTTCCTGTTAGTGTGCAAGGACAAGACACTAATCTTTGTTTTGCACTTTGTGTTGTCCAAACAGCTGTGTTCCCTAGAGAGAGGGAGACCTCAGCACAGACCATTCGAGTTTTCCCTGGCTTTTAAGAGCTGTGGATGGAAACATCACCAGCAGAGACAGTCTTATAAATGGATAAAGGTGTTAGGAAGACACATGTTCAAGCTACAACCCTATTAAAAAACTAAATGCTGGAAAACATAGGCAACATCACAACAACATACACAACCTGATGCTTTTATCCAGATTATACTACAGTTCACTGACAGCATCAGTGGTTGACCTAATGCCCTGCTCACAAAACACATGAACATGGTGTGTGGTTTCCCATTACTGCATCAAAGAGAATGAACCACACTTAGAGGAGATGGCTGGGAAGCTGAATGTAAGGGACAAACAGTGCTGTGATGAATTTAGGTCAACATAGTCAGGCAGCCAAAAGGTCACCCTGCAGGAGGGCTCCAACAAACTGCATGACCGCAGCTAAGTCTACTGGAGGCAGAGACACGGGAAGGACAAGAAGCACAAGAGCTAAGTCTACTGGAGGCCAGGAAGAGACACGGGAAGGACAAGAAGCACAACTTGGCTTCTTTGGAAATGAGCACAAATCAGATTCATGCGTTTTGGACACTGGAGAGGTCACAAATTCAACACAGGCAATAATGAGAGCTGCCGAAAATGTGCTAGTGAACTGCAGGGCAACTGCAAGTTGTCCTTTAATAAACCATATAGCTAGGAGAACGCATTATCATATGTAGCTTGCCAGCTAACATAAACCATATTAAACAGCTGCGAGCTATCCAGTATCCATTAACGGACACACTGGTTCTCCGAAACATGCTGCTTTTTCAGGAACGTGTCCAGCATTGGTAACTAAACCACAGTGTTGAATCAGGTGTGCCCAAGTGTGAACATCGTGATTATGCAAGTAAATCCACAGGTTTCAGGGACGTAGCTTGGTTAACAGCTGCCATTACGGTGCAGGTGTTACGTCAAAGTGTGTACCCCTTAGGTTCCCACTTCAACCGTAACACCGTTTTAAACGAGGCAAACATTTAACGGGGCAATAAAACAAGCAGCTACCTCCCATCAAATATAGCATTATTCTGTATAGTGACTTTAGATTGAGAACTGGGGACGATTTAAAATATGTGCAAAGATTTGCCTGACCTGTACCTCGTCCGTATTCACCCATTACACGGTACACTTAGCCCAGTTAGCATGACACGCAACTAATAAAACAATGTAATTTCATCTGCTTCGCCTGTTCCTATCAGTCTGACTTATTTTAAGAGATGGACATACTAGGCAGACGCACTAATCGTAAACCACAAAAATTCAATAACACCAGGGCTAGCATAGCTGTCCGATAAAGGACGCACCAACGTTAGCTTGCTAGCCTGGTGTATTTACGTGGCTAATCACGTGCACAATGCTGCGCGCCGAATAGTAAAGTATTGTTAGCTTCAAGCTAACAGACCCACATGGGACACGGAGGCTGAAGGAACATGAGGGGCTATCTACTACACCACCGAAAATATACACCTCTAGCTTTAAATGCCAAGCCCAAGAGAACACGCGTCGTACTATAATTAAAACGCTCCTCACCACGTCTCCTGGTTGCTGAATTTCTTCGTGATCACTTTCCCCAGGTCCAGCCCTAGCCGATCAGCCACTTTCTGGGACAAGTCGTGGTGAGAGCTCCCGCTAAAAAGCACGATGTTCGGCATGTCCGAAACTCCGGTTCAGTTTGCTAAGAAAACAAAAGAAAAGCGTATACAAAAACCACTTAAGGCTTATGAAAATGGAAAAATCAACTTGCTAATGTCGCAGTCGGGACATTGCACTGGTTCAGCACCGGGGACAGTGAGCAGAGAGGAAATAGCCCGCTAGTGTTTGCAAGGTGAAGGGAAGTGCCCTGCCCTCATTGGATGGTGCGGCAGTCCACTGACACGCACTCACTGCTCTGTGTTGACAACTGAACACGCACGGTCCAAGACTATTCAACTATTTTAAATCTCTTTCAAAAGCTCACTTACATAAATGTTCTCTTAGGCTACTAATTAATCACATTTTATCTGATTCTGTTGTTTTATTCTGTAGTAAAGATGCTGCTGGAGAAACAAATATATTAGTTTCCCGTTTTAAATAGCTTTCATTCATTAAAGCATTTTCTCAACTGGTCACGACACTGCATGTGATGCCCTGCAGTTTTCCTCCTCCCTTGTAATTATACTTTGTATTTTTTATCAATTTTTATTTTTTAATTAGTGTTTGATCGCAGAAAAAAACTTGCACATGCGGTCAATATGACAATGTGGTTTATTATCATTTTGATCAAAAATCTATTGACAATTTTCACTTGTCTTTTTCCAGTTAGTTTGTCATTATGTTTTGGGTAATTCATTAAACAAAAGCTGTTTGAATATTGTATTTTTAGAATTTGTAAATGGGATATTTGTCCTTTTTTCAGACATTTTCTAGAACAGTTTTCAAATAAAGACAAGCAGGTCACCTAAGAGCTGTTGCACACATTAGGTCTTGCAATAGGATTTGTTACTCAGAGAGACGTCTGCTGAGACTTCATGTCCCTCATATGTCTCTTCCTTGTCATGTATTGGGCAACTTATTTGTTGTTCTTTAGATCAGGCCCGAAGTACACTGATGTGGATACTGGAAATACACCATAAAACCAAGGAGGGTTTCCCTACCGTGTGGCCTTTTAAATGTCAAGACCTCCACTATAACCAGCACTACTGAAGTGTCCTAATGGACTTTAGGTCATCACTTCACCAATGTCCAATAATCTGTGTCTGTGCTACCAGGTGATAAGATCAGCTCTGTTCACTGTGAGTCTATCTGGTGAATTGATTCTGCGCAGACGGCCTGTTATTGATGTGAAAGATTCCTGAAATAGCACCAAACCAATCCTGACCTTTTTATTGAAAACAATCCAGCTTTTAAGTAATTTCATGCAAAAATACAACCACATTTGCTTGTATTTTTCAGAAATATATTTTATAGATGTCAGAGATGAAATGTCCAAAGCGTAGGTCCCAAAGAAAGATAACATTTTTTTTCCATCAAGAGAGACAAACAACAAACAAAAATAGCATTTTTTATCCATTTACATGTAAACCAAGAATTGCTCTTGAGCCACAGTGGTTATATATATAGAACTGGCCGAGGTGGGTGTGACAATCAAAGGACGATGCCCTTTTCTCCAAACTTTTCTCAACCGATATCCGTCACTTCTCTGCCTTAACAGTGCCCGTTTAGAAATCTTTGAAAGAGGAACATTCTTTGGGAGAGTCGTTTAAGGTGTGAATGTAGCAGAGGTTTGGCAGAGCAGGTTTCTCTTAAACACAGTCCACACACGTTGTAAGTGCTGTTGTTAAAATCACTTATTGGAAACAATATTCAATAAGAACAATATCAAATGTTTCTCAGTGTCTTTTGAATTGTTTGCACACCAGAGAGGAAGAAAACCATCCCACCTGGTGCTCTTGGGGAGTTGCTGTGGGAGGTTTTGTTTTTTAGGTCCTCCAGTGTTCTTCTTCTATTGTGCAAATACATTTTTGTTACATAGACAAGCAGGCATGCTGACTCACAAACCATGCAAAGAGTTAAAGTTGGCGCGAGCAGACTGCAAAAAAGAAATAGTATTAAAAGTTTCTACAAAAAAAACCTCAACTTCATCTTTAAAAACATGTTAAGCCAAATTAAAGGAGTAACAAGTGGAATGTTTTGTTAGACATGAAAAAATAAAAACTTAATCCCAAATTTAAAGTTTTTTTTCAAATGAAATCAATGACAAGTCGACATGATAGTCATCAGGAGTTTAACAAAGCAGTTGACAGATGGGCATGAATTTGACTCTAATAGTAGTGTCTGGTCAGCTGAATTCAAGCAGGAAGAGGGAGGAAGGAGACGCTGATGTTATGGACAGTCAAACGTGATAGTGCAATACATGCTCAGAAAGAGACTTGTAAAATAATTGGCTGATGTTTCCCATCCAAAAATCCCACTTCCTTGATATCTGTGTCCCCTTCTTTTCTTTTCCTGCCAAAGAAAACTCGGCTAGCTACATAAGACGGCCCCTAAACCTCTTGTCTGTGGATGTGTGATGTTGTCACAGTCGAAAGTTAAGTGCATCTCACCCGTGCACAAGAGGAAAATGTATCGATTAGGCAACCAAGTGACCAAATGATTTACTCCGGTGTTCAAAAGTCAGTCTCAGTGCTGTGTAATGTTTTACTCGAGGGCAACTTGGAAACAGTGCAGTCGATGACAAGTTAAATATGCAGCTTTTTTAAGTTTATGGAGTAATATCATACACCATACTGCTTTTCGCTCACAATATCATAGCTGTCATTAGTTAGAGTACATTTATAAATTTCCCATATACAAATCTCCTATAAACAATACGTTATAAATACATAGCTGATGAAAATGCAGACAGGCCTAGAGAGCTGCAGAAAGAAAGAAAGAAAGAAAGTGTTGATCCTTAGTTTTGATAAATATAAGAAAGAAAAAGTTCTGAACAAGAAGTGACAGTAAGTATGTGATTGGCAGCCCTATAACTATCCAGAAAACGGATAAAAACTGAACAAAATCTATGGATGAAAAAAGTTAGAAAAATAATCTTATACAATTCAAAATGAAAAGTGGACACACTGACCAAACACACTGTCAATATCATAAATTGACAACTTGATGTGGAAATCATACATGAAGATACCACTGGGCAATACTCAACTACTGCCTCTCAAAATATATTCAATTCAATATACATGACTAATGTTCAGCTCGCACTAGTAACCAAGGTAGTTGCCAACCGGATCAGCACATGTAAAGAGCCGCTCACTGGTGAAGGATTACATTAGTAAACATTAAACCAAGTACTGGGAGCCTTATATGAAAGGGCTAATATGTCGACTTGCCAGCTAAGTGGAGTCAAACTACAACTGTATATGCAAACTCATGCTTTGGCTTCTTGCTTGGCTTTCTCTTTTGGATAACATTCAAAACTCTAGCAAAAATGTCTGGTCTCTGCTCAGACGCATGCTTCATCACGTGTGTTACAGAGCAATGACTTCGGTTAAAGGGAAGCTACATAAAAGGCTAAACCTTTGAGTTTTTATTCCGATTTCCTTGTTTGAAGGTTTCATGTTTGCACCTTTTTCTACTGAAGCTGGCAACTACCTTTACAAAGCGTTTTCATTTTTACAGAAAAATAGATCCATCCAAAAGTAAAGTAACTCTTCAAGAGAGGCTGCGAGAGACGTAAACGATGTCTTCATCACGATCCAAGTAAACATGCTGAAAGATTGTTTGCTTTATTTTTGTTGTCCCCGAAAGGACTTGAAACTCTCCGTCTCCCTCCCTCGCACCAATTTCTCAGTGAGAAAATTCTTTTAACTTAAGGCAATCTTTTCCTGAACAATCCTGAAATCCAGCAGACCCTCACCAAGGCACTCCTCTCACTCATCAACCTTCAACGACAGGTTGCTCCAGCGAGGTGACAGTCTCACCGTCACATCTTTGTACAGGCCTACTCAAACTTCGGCCAACCAAAGTCCACAGTGAACGCATCTTATAAAATATGATCTCAGTTGCCGCACTGCCCTTGTTTTTCAGGGAAAATATGTGAGAAAAGAGAAAGAAAACGCCGAGCTGCGTCTGACAGCTGGGGACGTCGCTGTCCCTGGTGTCCGTGAGCAGCTGTGTAAAGCACCGTTATGTATGTTAAGTGTTATCACACCTTTCTTGCCCCCGCTCCAAATACACTTGCCCGCTGCTGCAGTCACTTGGTGACTGTTGTGGGCTAACATGGGGGGGCGAAGACTGACAGAAAAAATGAGTGTCTCTGAGCGAGTGCTGCCAAAGCAACGCTGCTGTGTTTAATTTTTTTTTCCAATTCAGTCCTCTGTCTCCTGATTGGCTCCCTACTCTGAGGCTGAGCCCACCCCCTCTCCCTCGTTTTGGCAGAGGGGCCGCCAATCAAAGTGACTGACGTGGTGAGTGGGGTTATGGGGACTAAATGAAGGGGTCAGTCGAGACTCTTTGCAGCTCAAAGAGATGTTCTCCAGAGAGGTCAAAGGGTACAGTGTGACACCCTCGTGTTTCCCCCTGTTACAGTGGTTCCTCCTCTTCCATCGGCTCCTCCTCTGGCCTGGTGGGAAAACAAGACATCAAAAGATATTAAACCTCAGGCACCTCGTCACATTTCCTCCATCTTGCTTCACATGCAGAAACCTCCTGACCTCTGTGGACCGAACCTGTCTATAGCGCAAGTACAGCACAGCAGGTTCAGTTCTTCACCTTTCACACTGTTCTATTTGGGAATTTGAGCGGTGCCTCTCCAGTAGTCAGTGCTTTGGGACCCTTTACCTTTGATCCATGGTGTTTGTGTTGGCCACGGACAGAGAGGCCATGGCATTGACGGCCTCAGCCTCCTCCGAGTCTCCTCGTTTGGCCTCCAGCAGGGAAAGTCCCAGCCGTGGTGAGTAGCGATGCACCGAGCGCCAGTACTTACCTGAGACAATGGAGCAGAGCAGAAGATGAAAAGCAAATAGAGAAAATGAATGAAGCAGGAAGTAGAGCAGGAGGTATAGTCCTCAGATGAACAAGGTTTGTTCCAGGGGGTTAAATAATTTACATAAAACAATCTAAGAGGCCACCTGGAAAAAAAGACCAAAAAGTAAAACGGGACTGTTTGTACAAAGGGCCCAAAAGTAACAAGAACATTTGTCTCATAAACATACTTTAGTAGATTAGCATTTTACATATGTAGGAATATATATATAATGTGTCAGTTTTCTGAAAGTTTAACATGCACAAGAATCACAAATCTGACTCCTGCCTCTTTGTAACTCGCTCCAAATGTCAATAAGCTACAAAAGTTCTGTTGTACTGTTCTGAATCATATACAAAAACTTTAAGTATGTGCACCTCTGTGTGTATATATCAGTGTCATGTAACTGAGAACGAACTCACTGTGAGTCTCTAAGACTTTCTCCAGAGAGCGAACAGCGTTGGGGTTGGGCCTCTGCTCGAGGACGGCCTTTGGCAGTGGGTCCAGCTGCACCAGACAAACACGCAGGACATAAAAACACAAGCATGCGTCATGCCGAATTTCTAATACCTTCCACAAGGGGTCAACATGGAAATAATGCACAAAAGTACAACTTATACCACAAATTCCACCCCTGCCTCCATATATTATAAGATTAAATCACACATCTGTAAGAAGCAGGAGACCGGATTACAGCCAGAGTAACGGTAGTTTTGGGTTGGATTAATGATCATCGTCCTCACCCTAACTACCAGCTTTTTGTTGTTGCTTAATTTCTTCATTTTTATTTTCATTTCTAACTCAGCAGATTAATATGAGCTAAAAATAAATGAAAGGTCTATTTATAAAAATTACTTAATGTCCCCAGGCAGGTTTAGAATAACAGAAGCAGAAACAGAGGGGTTTTGGAGCCTGGCTTACAACTGCAGTAACACGCTCGGCTTTGTCCCACCCATCTTGTTTCCAACATCCACCCTTTGATTTAGCTTAAGGAACACTGAGTAGGATTCTTGTGTGCTGGCAAAGTGACCTCCTTACCTCCTGGCCTAGCAGGGCGGCCACACAGGCCTCGGAGGCGTCACAGATGGCGGTGAGGTCGTGACCCCCCTCCAGAGCCAGGACCACCCGGCCCCCAACGAGGGTCATCAGCTGCCTGGTCAAATAGCCAAAACCTGGAGAAATGTTACAGAATGAATCAGTGGTATGCTACAGAAGTTGAATGCATTTTAGATCTGAGCTATTTGTCTTCCTGAGAAACACAACTTATCTCCAAATTGTGTGCATGTGTTGGTTCTGTGCAGCTGTCTGCTGGAGCATGAGATAAGAAACAAACCTCAGATAATCCCACACTCACATTTGGACGTCAGAGTGTAGCCACCCAGCGGTGGAGGGTGTCCCTCCACAGCGTCGAAGCCCGAAGAAACCAGCACAATGTCGGGAGCAAACTCATTGGCTATGGGCATCACCACTGACCTGGGAGTGCAGGATGGAGGAGAGAAATTACACAGCGTGACAGCCAATATGTCATGACAGTCAAACAAACCTCACACTTACTTTATTTTTGATTTTATGACCCAAAATACAGCAAACCTTTCCCCAGGAGTGGCGTTCATTTCAACATCTTCTGCATATTGCTCATTTTTCTCATCATGTTTCACACAAAAGACAATGTTGCTGTCTGATTACAACAATCCATGCCCAAAGTGGTTTTCAAGTAATTTAGTTAAACTGAGCAATTCATTGTTTCTTTATGGGTTGACAAAATTCTCACACTTCTGAAGCTAAATAAACCATTCGGAGTAGCTGAAAACGGCACTGTTACAAAGAAAGCCTGGTACCTGAAGGCAGCCAGGTACTCTACATCTCCCATGGGTGGATCGAGGCCTCCAGTGAAGGCAACATTAACGTTGAACCCGACACCAGGACCGCTGCCCACCTGAGAGGAAAACCACACAAGTGAATCCCACATTTGCACAGGACCAATCCACATTAATATTTGGAAATATTGCCGAGTATTTGTTCCTAATGAACTTGATGGATTTTCTTCCACTATTTTCTGACATTTTATAGACTCGGAGACTAATCAGTTAACTAAAAGATAATCAACAGGTTAATGAAAATGATCCTAAACTACTGCTCTAAAATGGCCATCACCTGATTATTAATTATGTCATACAATAGTTTTAATGTTCATTCAAAATCAACTTATTTGGCAGAACAAATCCAAATTATCTGTACAAACTGAATCCAGTACTGAATGTTTCCCACAATGCACTTGGAATGTTTCGTTGACAAGGTGAAAAAAAAAAAACCACATTCACCTCATCAGGTGCCCCACTTCCAGGGAAGAAGTTGCCATCGTCATAGCGATGAATAGACAGGTAAAGGACACTGGGGTCATCGTAGAAGGCTTGCTGGGTGCCGTTGCCATGGTGAACGTCCTGAGCGTAGATAGGACACATGATTTAGTCACAAGCCTCTCCACACCACATGCTTTTTAATAATATACAAAAGGGAAACCATCAGTTCTAACTGGTCCTGTTTAATACAAACAACAGAGACGACTGACCCAGTCCACAATGAGGATCTTGTTGATGTTGAGTCTCTGCTGCAGCAGCTTGGCAGCGATGGCCACAGAGTTGAAATAGCAGAAACCCCTGAAACAGCAGTAGACAGAGGGCTGAGTTGTCCAGCCAAAGCACTTTCCTGCTCCATTTTCATGTCTTTCTAGTTCATTTCAAACACGGTGTGAGAAAGATGTTGGAAACAAACAAGGCAGTCCTTGAAACAGTTGGCAAAGTAAGGGCACTTAGTCCTTTATGTACAAATAAATGCTATGGTTTATGTAATTTCTATTCCAGATGAGCCTGTTCTGATGCTGGTATTTGTATCTACATAGGCCGAGTGTCTCGGCTGAGTGCAGATGGTGCTAGCCTTACATGGGAGTGCTCTCCTCCGCATGGTGTCCAGGAGGGCGGACCACAGCAAAGCCATTCTGGAAAGACAGACAGGCACTCAACACCACTGTTTCCTCTGTGTTTTCTAAACAGTGGCAAACCACCACTAAAAATACTGTAGAACAAACACGTGTGATTGTAATCAATCCATGAATCCAGTCATTCAACTAAACTCAGAGGGTACTGTAGTTTCTGTCTGAGACATTTCACCTGCAACCTCGTCAAAACAATAAATCCGGGTGGAATTATTTTACATAAGCGGATCTGAAGAAAAGAACTTTCAAAGTCATGTACAAGTAACAGATTTTCCTTTCTGTGGCTACCTTTAGCTCTCCAATAGCCACTTTGAAAACGAGCTCCACCACAGAGCCGACAGCGAGACGAGCGGCGCTTGAGGAGTGGACCTCGTTCCAAATGGTGTCGCTGTCCACCTGGAAAACACACGACTGTCACCTGAGCTACATCCACAATCGAAAAAGAACGTGAAGGAGGCCACACAGTAGCAGACTCAAAAATTAAAAGTTCAACACTTAGAAATCTTCCTAATGCTAATCAGTTTCAAGCAATGTATGCTATTTTGTTTTTCTAAATCTAACTGCACAGCAACTGTATTTAATATATTTTCTGTTGTGTTTGCATTTTATTTCTTTGAATTCTAACTAAACTGAACACATTTCCTTCTTCATTGTGTTTCTATAGGTTTTTTACAACAGCTTTTCTGTAAGTTTTGTACTTATAACAACATTTTCAGACTAGCGTTTTAGAAGCCTGTGTGTCAGTGTGTCACGCTACCATCTTGTGTATTAGCTCACTCTACAAATGCACTTACCCCCACTCCTCCACACGGCAGCCGTACAAACATGGGAGTGATTGAACCTGGTGGTCAGGAAATAAACATTCAATTAGGGAAAGCTGATGACTGCACATCAGTAGCTGAATGAAACTGCTGCTGTGCACGTGTGCATAGCTTTGTTTGTGTGAGCTTACAATCAAGTTTCTGTCGGAGAGGATTGGTTCCATACAGCAGGACGTGGGCTTCAGAGTGAACCGTCTGCAGCTCTTCCAGAGTGGCCTTCCTCCCACGGATACACTACAAACACACACACACACTCAGATGCAGCTAACTACTTTGTGTGAAGTTCACAGAGGAGCTATTTCCACGTGTAACGCACCTCGCACTGCGCTCTGAGTCCGGTCTCCTGCAGCCGAGACCAAATGCTCTGAATCCGCCCTGCGTGCTCTGGGTGGCTGTTGGTGTTTCCACACATACACTGGTGCTTCTGCATGAGAGAGTCGTACACCAGGCCTGAAAACACACACACACACACACACACACACACTCATTAAAACACGTATACACACAGCCATGAACCTTTATATCCTGCACTCTTTTACTTTTTATGTAACTGCTGACTGCTCTAACTGACTGTCTTGTTTTTCTCGCCCTCACATTATGAAACGTCAGGTGTGTTTGTGTTCATCTTGTGCTCACAGTTGTTATGAACGCACATTAATATTAAACTATGACTTCTCATTCGAATGCCACTTTCTTCTCTAACTTTTTGACGCAGTTTGAAACTGAGTGGGAGTAAAGTAGGTCAAACTGTTCATGCAAGCAAAACCATCGCAGTATTGAGCATCCTCAGAGCAATAAAACTTAAGTCTTAAGTCGGGCAGGAGCTTCATTCTTCTTACTTGTTCAAAGAGTTCAATGTCTGAGAGTAACAAAACGTGGGAGCAAAAAAAAAAAATTTTTTTGGCGAGGTTTACTTTTCTAGCTCGATTATTGTTGCTACCAGATGGAGGCCGGAACCATTACACAGTTTTCTGGCCAATTCACCTGCTTTTTGGATGCAACGTTCTCTTTACGGTCCCCAGTGTATTATGAGGGAAGTAAAATTTGAAGCCAAAACTCAAACAAATGCTCAAGGCAGACTAAAGGGAGGCTACAATTGTGGAAATAAATACCACTGGCAGCTTGACAGTGATTTGAGATTTAAAAGTGATACATGTGCTGAACAGCTTGAAGTATGTAGACACAAGGAATTCTTCAGTGACAGAGGATGGTGGCGCTTACCTGTGGTGAATCGAGGTTTGACAGGAGGATCCGGGGCTGGAACACTCAATGGAAAAGAGGAAGCAGAGGCTGGAGATGACTGGGCCCTGGACAGGGGCCGGTGTCCTGGGAAGGAGACTGACAAGCCAGCAGCTTCCATCGAGGCCTGATAGTTTCTCAGCTGGTGAATCCGCTGCTGCTCCAACAACAAGGCCTGCTGCTCAGATGGACAAATTAAAGTGAACTACTGGTAATAAATTCTCCACAAGGAGTTTTCTGTAATGCCTATAATGTGAATGCATTAGGGGACTAAAATGAATAAGAATGACTAACATATTTTAAAGTGCAAGTACAACGTATGGCCAAAAGATGGCAGCCAAAACAAACAATGCAGTTCTGTATTAATCACAGGGAGA
Source organism: Monopterus albus (assembly GCF_001952655.1). NCBI lineage: Eukaryota > Metazoa > Chordata > Actinopteri > Synbranchiformes > Synbranchidae > Monopterus > Monopterus albus. Next base: position 250,148 of record NW_018127928.1, read on the forward strand.
CTGTGGGCCACGAAGCAACACTGTCACAAATTACATCTCAGTGTCTGTTCTTTGTGATTTCACTTCTCCAAGACTTTCTCAAGCACACCACCATATATTAGCACCAAGCAGAGTCAGAGACTCAATGCTCAATCGATTCCCTCAGCCTACATTGTTTTACAGGTGTAAACCAGGGCAGGTGTCTCACTTTTAAACTTTTGTCCCCTACCTGTCTGAAGAGTAGCTCCTGCTCCGCCTGCCTCTCTCGCTCCCTCTCCCTGTGCTGCTGCAGCACATCCTCCTGCAGCTCCTGCGGGTCGGGGGGCTCCTGCTTGATGGTGACCCCTGGCGGCAGAGCGGTGCCATCCTGGTGCTCCCTCAGCTCCTCCTCTGTCTCCTCGGGGTGGCTCTGGTGCTGACGGCCCACGGGTGACTCGCTGGGCTTGGCTATCATCTGCGGGAGAAGGGAGGGAGGGATGAGGGTGATGATGCTACGATGTGAAATTTATTTCACAACTGAACAGCAGGATGTGACACATCCCCTCCAATGTGTGAGGCTGCATTCAGACAAATGGGCATGCTCGTATCTGAATCAAATTCCTGGCACCTCACTCCTTTCTCTGGTGCATTCTTATTTTAACAAGCTCAGTCAGATTTTAGACCCATCCGTCATAACTGAATATGAGTGTCCAGTCTGTCGACTGCACTCCGGGGCAAAATGTGTCACATCGGACAAAGACATTCCACACGCCCCGTTGTGCCGATTTTTATCGACTCATTCTGCGGCCTGCTGTTAACCAAGCAGTGATTCAGTTGTCTATTCATTCACTCTCAGTGACAGGAGCCATTCAATGCTGTGGAGTGCTCGCCTCCATAGTGTGTGTGTGTTCATGAAGTGTAGGCTAAGAGAATGGTGAGAAAGCAAAGTGTTTGCTGGAAGTCTCAAGAGTGGTTTACATCTACAGGCGTGTGTAGGAGGGGGTGTATGTGTGTTTCCCAGAGCTGTAATCCTCTGGGCCCCCTGGGTCTGTGCCAGGGGACAGCATTGACGTCAGAGCATTCACCAGCTCTCACACCACCCCCCCAGCTCTACTGTTCTTGTCTTCTTCTTGTCTTCTTTGCGTCCAAACAAAGTTCTCTCCCCCACCTCCTCCCGCAACCCCATCACCCTCCTCTGCTCTACTTTCCCTGAAACCTCCTCTTTATCTGGTTTAATTTGATACTCTTCCTTTCCCTGCTTGTCGATGCAGCTAGTTTCTGTGGATACATCAGAACACAGGCACAGATGATAAAAGACAAATGATCATGTTCCTGTGACACTGTCTGGTTTAGAAATGTCAAAAAATGTTTGAAATGCCAATAATTATTTCCCAGAGCCCGAAACAACATCTTCCAGTCGCTTGTTGTACTGTATTCACTCAACTGTCTAAAACCAAAGACAAAGGAAAACGGCAAATCCTCACATGTGAGAAGCTGGAGCAACTAAATGTGCAAGAACAAGGATGAATTGATTTTCAAACTAATTTACTTTCTGTCAACCAGCTAATCGGTTAGCTTGAGCCTGAGATATCTGATTTGTTCTTAGAACTTAACTATAGGTATCTAAAGGAAGAGTTCAACAAAGTTTTCTTTTGTGTTATCTGGCAGATAATCCCCCTGTAAAACCACAACTCATCGATATTTTACACTTTGGTTTTTGTACGGTTTAAACAAACAAGATGTATCATGTTACCCAGGAGGCTTGAGAGGTGCTGGTAAGTAGATTTTGTTACCTTTGGGCTGGTTTCCAGTCTCTAAGATAAGCTAAGCTAATGGGCTGTAGCTTCACGAGAGTGGAATCAATCAGAATCAGCAAAAAAAGGTAAATCGATAAATCAGATTTTCAGTTTTGTACCATGATATAAAACACGAAACAGCTGCAAATCTAAACAGACAATGCTTTTCCTATTGCTGAGTGACAATAAGAAGTGTTATTTTTAGTAATATACTGTATGAACTAATGGTTTCACCTCTATTTACATGAAAATATTTAGGATAGAAAATAAAACTGAAGAGGAAAAAAAAGATCTTAATCTCTGGTATTCTGATAAATTCAATAGAATAAAAGAACGTTTGAATCTAAGGTTTTGATTTTAGTCCTGAAAATCTCCTGAAGGACCCGTCCTTGGCATGCCAGTTGCCATTAAAGAGATGTTTGTGTGAAAAGCTGCAACTTGAGACCTCTGAAACATTTGGAGCGATAGAGAGAAAGCACAGCAGAGCAGTGGAGCGGGGGGTGGGGGGAGGAAATCCCTTGTTTCATCCACCCACCTCTCCAACAGCGAGTACGCTGCTTGAACAGGTGAAGCCAAACAGAGTGCCGGCTGCTTGCTTCCTCTCTGACCATATAAGGGAGACGCTTCCGCTCCGTTGCCATGGCAGCGCACTGTTACCTCGCAGCCCGTGGCAACTGTCTCGGCCACAGTCACACAGAGAAGAGGATGCAAACATTCACACACGCTCACACACTCTGCTATACATGTTAACCCATACTTACCTCCGCCCACTCACAAACATAAATACTACAGAGAGAGAGGCAGAGAGAGGAAGAAAGTGGCAGAATAAAATCAAGGACTTCACACGCGCACAGCTACAACATGTTATTGGCTGTGTTACTGGCTGCCGCCTACACAAACAACTACACTACAGCTGCTGTGCTGGCCCACTGTGGCTTAAAGGCCTAATGAATTATCAGTTTATTTGAATGTGATGTCAGATCTGTGGCTTCTTCTTTCACCCACCTCCGTCAGTACAGTGAGCATAATGAAAGCATTTACAACATGCTAAACAAAAAAAGAACTATTTGCATACAAGCACAATAGAATTAAAAATGAATATGTTAATTAAATATTACAATTTACAGTAGAAGCTTCTTTTTTGTTTTACCTTTGATAGTTTTATGCCTCTTGGTTCAGTTTCTTCTGACTTCCTTCACTGACTTTGATACTTGACAGCATGACAGCAGTGATTTTACAATGCCAAAACTACTGAAATTAGGGGCAAAGGGAGATAACAGAAAGAAAAAAATCTAATCAAGTGTCTCCAACTTGTACCTTATTGAGGTGGAGCTGTTGCTGCTGGAACTGCTGCTTGTGCTTCTCCAGAAACTGCTGGTGCTGCTGTTGGACCACCAGCTGCTGCAAGGCCAGGGCCTGGGCATGAGCCTGGGCGGCGCTCCCCTGGGGTAGTGGGGCTGACTGGGTCCTCCCCAAGGGCCGATGCTGCCGCTGCAGCTTAGCCATGGACGCTGCCGATGACATGGACAGGCCGCTTACACCTAGAACACAAAAAAGGGAGACTTTAGTTCTAAGAGGCATAACAGGTTATAGACGCTACTACAAGCTTGGCTCCACATTTGTCTGGGCAGCAAAAGTTATCTTTGATTGGAGACCCTTATGGATCTGTTCTGTTAAGGGTCTGAGCTCCAGGACTACTGCACTTCTTGCAAGCTTAGCAAAATAACTGGACATTCACACAAGCAAAAAAGTGTACTTGAGGTACAGTCAGCTGAACCTTTAGACCAAGCATGGCAGAACAACAACATCATTTTAGCTGTTTAGGAAAGCGACAGTGAACTATGGCTTTCTGCCACTCCACCTGAACCTTATGAACTATTTAGACCAGGTGTCGCTATGATTCATGGCTGTGTAACAGCATGGTCTATTGTGGTGGCAGAACTGGAAAGGCTCATGTAGTTTTGAATGAAGGGGAGAACCGTTCAGCGACTGATCTGACACCTGAGGAAAAACCCTGAACCCTTGAGCTGCATTAAAAATTCCTAAAATTCTAGGTAAATATGTAATGCACACACATCAACACATGAAGCCCTAATTTCACTCTCATTAGTGTTGGGCCTAAGACTGGTTAACAGATATATGTGTGAACCAAATATGAACTACCATCTGCGCTGCCATACTGTTCTCTTGTGATGATACAGGCCAGGAAAAGTAAACATCTAAGCCCATTTACAGTGTATCATCTGGGTGAGACGAGTAAGAAACCAGATTACATCGAGCCTGGAAAATGATCTGAAAAGCTTGAATACTTTGCAAATATGAGATAAAATATGTACCCGAGTATTTTTTAGATAGCTTTCAGACATTCTGCCGCTGCATGGCTACCACATAGTAGAACTAGAAATGGCTTGTGATACTTGGATATGGAGACCACAAACATGACTTTCCCTTATCTGAACTGAGAAGAAATCTCTTGCACCTGGGGTGTGTAAATAAATAAATAAATAAATAAATGAATAAACCACTCTCTGCTCTTGACCTGTGTGTGTGTGTGTGTGTGTGTGGGCATACACATGTCCTTGTCTACACATTTTTTTGCATGGATACACACACACATGCGTCTGTATGTGCGTCATTGTCCATTCACTACTAATGCCAAGCTGGAAATAGCAGCAATGTAGCAGTCAGTGGATGAGCTGAAGGGAAAGCGCACACAATGCAACCATGTCACACTTTCAAAGCATACACTGACATATAAAAGGAGCTCATTAGTTTGAGCTAATGAATGGGTGTCTGTCAGTGTGAGGGGGCACACAGTGTACTACAGACACATGATGGTGTTCTTTTTGTGCATTGCCAGAGAACATCAGGAGGAAAACAGAAACATGATGTTACATTTGGTGCGTTGCTGGTCTTTCTGTCATTACCATCAGTTTACCAAATGTGCTACTACTAATAATCACTACCAACTTTATAAAATCCCCATTATTCTTCCCACCTGTCACTAGGGGGCTCTGTGCCGGGCACTGCTCCATGAGCACCATGTGTTGGAGCAGGGGACTGTGTGCACCGTGTCCGCCTGTTCCCGCTGCAGCCTCAGCCAGGTAGGGGGTCAAGTGGCCGCCAGACAGGAAGGGAGGGCTGAGGGAGAGGGCAGGCTGCAGACCTCCGTCCTGCTGGGCCGAGGTCACCTAAAAGGAGGGACAGCAAGGACGGTGAGGGCTGATTCAGAGTAAATAGTCACACACAATACTCTCCAGACAGACAAATCCACAGTTAACTAGATACACAGTCTGTGAGCTATTTGGCCAGCTTGGCAGTAGTTTCCTTACACTGGAAGCAGCAGTGGCAGTGGCAGGCAGCCCCAGGGTGATGTTGGGTAAGGATGGTGAAGTGTAGAGGGACAGCTGGTTAACAGAGCCCCGCTCGGCCCCGCTGCATAGCCTCTGGGCCAGAGACACCTGGGAAGCACATTTAAATGATTTATCAGTGTTTGCATCATAAAAAAAAACTCCAGCCCTCACTCTACAGCAGTATATGTCCACACAAGGGGAAAGAGATACATGTGCATCCTACTGATGGGCTAAAATTGCCACTGCCACAAGGCTCCTCCACACTGCCTGAGAACCCCTAATGGCTGTCACAAATAGCATCATGCCCGCTCCTCGGTTGTCGTCCTCCTCTGCCAACTCATCACCTGAGTAACCCTCACTTAGAGCCTATAGGCTGTTGACAACTAGCACCTGTAGCGCAGCACCCACACAAAAAAAAACAGCACTGCTCTGACAGCAAAAGGTTGCATAATTTGTTTATAGTCTAGGTATAGTTCTTGAGGCTGTTCCATAATACTTACCTTTAAACACTGACAGGTTTATGCTAAAGCTAACAAATATTTAGGGTTTCTAAACTATTTTATTTTGTGCAAGGGAGAAATGACTGGCCATCACTTCACCTTAAAACTTTTCTAACTGGTAGAAGCCAAAAAAAGGCAATGGTTTAATGTTGGCAAGTTCCTTGTTTAGGGATAGAACTGCCTGTAACTGAAGATGTAAATAGAGAAGTAAAGATTAAAGTGTATAAACTACAGAGTGAAGGATTCACAGTGTTTATTGACTGAGTTCATTTAGGATTTTCTTATAAGAGTTAGGTGACACAATCAAAACTAAATGAAACCAATAAACAGCCCAGAATATCAGCCGGTTCATTTACCGGCTGATATTCTAACCCCCGGGTGAAAAAGCAACTTACTTGCTGTGTGTGTGTGTGTGTGTGTGCGCGTTACCTCTGTGTTATTGGAGACTGACACAGTGATGCCGTTCTCATTGGGGATGTTGTTGGAGCTGTTATTTGGGGAGCTTGGGCCTGAGCCGGGGGCGCTGCTGCACGCGGAGTCTGAAACACACACGCACAAATCAAATACACACTGTGACAAAAACAAGCAGCTGCCTAAAATGAAACATTATAAGAAGAACTGGCATGTGTGTGAGCCTCTTGCCTGCCATGTCCAGTGAGCGTTTCTTGGCGGTGGTGATGGGGCTGTCTCGGCGACGTAGCAGCGGGCTGCTCCTCCGCTCGCTCACCTTCTGCTTCAGCCTGGAGCGCAGCTTCAGGTTGGGCTCCGAGGCTGAAAGGAGGAAGGAGACAGACGAAACAAACGTGACTGATTCGTTCATTCACAGTCTGAATGCTAAACTGCTGTTTGGTCAATCCAATTAAAATCCGTCCGTGATAACAAACACCAACTTAAGAACGAAACCTTAAAAAGGAACATATCTTTAATTAGGAGCCACACCTGTGCCTGATTAAATGTTGTACTTATAACAAGGTTCTTGTTGCAGCCTGAGAAAGGTCAAAAGCTGCTGTGTAATTTGTGACTATATGACTCTGCAGATGTTCACAGACTAATAAGTCAAAAGGGTGGGAGAGTCACCTGAGCTACAGTCTCACAGGCTTTCAGTTTAAACTGGGAGCTGATCACATTGATGTGTCAAGGAGTCTCTTCCACAGAGCTGCTCTTGGTAGACAAACTGTTACACACTGCTATTGTACAATTCAGAAGCTATATGAGCAAACCAAATTCTGATCCATTCTCCCAAAGATGGTGGTGCTAAAAAGCAATTAAACCTCAATTTGGGAGTCATGTCTGACTGTCTAGTGGCCTTTTGGTGTTTTGTGTTTTCTGCCACAGACTAGTGAAGGGAAACAGGGAGAAGTGAACATCATGTCACACCTTGGCTGCAGCCATCAAGGCTAATGCTCTGTTTACTCTGCCCTGTCAATCAGCGGCTTTAGATAATTTCACTATTCATTATCCAAGTCTTAATCTTCAGAGGAGGGTTAATCCAAATGCGGTGCACCACCAACTCTGATTATGAAACAGCCAGATGAATCTGATGCTATATCAGGTTGGTACAGGTACACATACTGAAAAGCTGCTTCCCTGTATCAAACGTCTCTGAGAAATCCTTTTGGGAAGCATTAATCAAAAATGAACTTGTTCCCATTAAGTGTCAGGTAAAAATAAATGTGTGGAAAAGAGTGAAGTGTGAAGTATGAAGTGTGAAGGTACAGCGGCACAGAGTGGGAGGGAGAGCTCTACTCAGACGGAGCCAAACTTGTTAATGCTGAAGGGAGTTGGTGGATTTCTGGGGTTCCCTGTCCCTAAGTTTGATTCTTAGATATTTGGCAAAAGAGAAGATCAAAGTTTTCTGCAAAAGAAAATTATAAGTAATCTTGGTCAACAAAGCCAAAATGCCGAACCTAAATATTTTGTCAAAACTGAGTTTAAACCTTCTGACTTTGTTTTACCACCTCTACAGTGCAATATGTGCTTGTATATCTGAGTACCTGTTTTGCTTTTTGGGGGTGTTTAACAAAATATTTAACAATTTTACACAGCTTTAGTACAATTTTAGCTAAGTCGTCTTTAAACTTTAAAACTTTTTTCTCATTTTCAGTTTCCACAGTTGCTGCTTTTGTAGAGCAGAGCTGTGAGGTCCATAGCTTCCCCAAAATGAGCAAAATGATGTTTTTTTTAATGAGACATCATCCTTCCTGCCCTGCCTATCCACTTTACAGGGAATAAAAGCTACGTCAGAGACTGATGATGAGCCAAATGTCCTTAATGGTTAACCTAGTTTTCATCAAGAGATTCCTAAAGAGACTTTCTAAAGTGGTTTTCTTTAATAATCCAAGGCTATTTCTCCAGTCATGATGATACTGGGCTGTAAAAATAAAATTGGACTGACTTGATTAAGGCTGGATATCAGAAGATTGTGACCTCTTTTTGGGAAAGAGATTTGATTAAAATGATTGAAATGAAAACATAAAAAGGAAATATTACTTCATTTACAGTTTCTAGGACTGATGACAGCTTATTTTCCCAGAAGCTGATCTGAGGGTAGTCAGGAACACTGAGCAAATGGGCCGCACTACAAAACAATGATAGTAATTAGCCTGTTGTTGCTTTGTATTTGTGGCAGAGCTGTGCAGTCTAGTTATCAACGATCGCCAAGTGCTGTACACTGCCATATCCATGTGAAGGACAGGCTGCCCCAGTTACAGCACAAAAACCCATTTGCAACATCAGTGAAAAGACAGGAACAGCACGATTTGCACTGTGAGTGGAGGGCCTCAAACCTTCCTCTAAACCCACCTGCTGCTACCGCAGTAACCACAGTTATTGTCAAAAGAACCAGGACTGACCTTTTTCAGGATTAAAACTTTAGGATTCTTGAGTTATCTGTCATAAATGACTTTAGCCTAGTCTGCTGTCACCCTGCTTTCACTGTGTTGTGGGTGAAAGTATCAGCCTCACTAGATTTCTAAACTGTAAAAGGGGAGCGTGCTGTTGCTTCCTTTAACCATTGCTGGGAACCCAGGGTGCCAGTCCGCTACTTCATGGCCCGGCAGTGATATCAAAGAGCCTCTACCCTCTCCTGAGGTGGCATTACCATAAGTAAATGCCGCAAAGCACGTCATCGCTGTGGGCAAAATTTCAGGGTGGCACAGGTTCTCTCTTCTCTCTGCACTCGAGCACAGTGCCCAGACTGTCCCCTGGACATCAGGGGATGAACTGACACTCCAGAGACAATCTTTTCACTCCTGCCTTTTTTTTACTTTTCTCTGTATAAAAGCAAGTTTTTGGGAGTGTGGTATAACTGTGTCACTTGCTGGATTTGCCAGCTCTCATGTTCTGTGCTTGCTCCTCTTCCTGATCACTTCACCATCTCTCCTTCCCTCCCTTTTCACACTTCTATTTCTCTTCCTTTCTCCCTCACTTCATCTTCCGCTCTCCCAGGGGAGGAATGTGACTGTGTGGCCAGTGTCAGCTGTGGTCTCTCTGCTGTCGTATCCAGCAGCCCAAAGGCTCTGAGTCAACAGACCTGGAGCACTGGCTGTAGCCGCCTGCCGCCGCACTAAGTGAATAATTACACTGTGAGACAACCGCTGCTTCACGGCTACACCACCGCACATGCCACTTACACACACAAACAAAGCAACATACATACATACACCTGACAAAAACACACTGCACTCTGCTAAGGCTTCTGTCCTTCAGCAGTGAAGCATGAAGATGGTAGGCCACAATAAATCTTTTTACCAGCGGTGCATTCTGCAGTTTTAGCTGCTGTAATAACTTTTGACGAGTTCTGTGACCCACAAAAAAGAAAACATATATTCCTTGTTACAACATCCTTGAATCTGCTTAGTGTAAGAGTCAGCTAGTCCCTGAAGCAGCAATGTGCCTCAACATTTACATGCAATTGCAAAACAAATGAAAGGCAGCAGAAAGGTCCAGCAGCACAAACTGTACAACTGCCAGCTATGAAATATCAGTGACAATCTCCAACAGTCTGATACTTTAAAGAACCCTAGTATACATCACCCGCTCTAAACCTTGGCCAAAAAGGACCATTCTGTAAGTATTAAGCCTGTTGGCTTCGAGCTCAGGTTTCTTAAGACACTGTTGAACACCAGCAGATTCAAAACAGCCCTCAGGTTAAGAAACAACTAAAATCTAATAAAACATCAGGTGCTCAAATGATAAAAACCTCTCTCACTGTTGAACTCTTGAACTGACAACACTCGCACTCTCTCTCACACTCTCGTGCGCGGGATGCTGGGAGACAATAACAGCCTAACGTGGATGTGATTAATGGTGCAGAGCTCTGGTGCCATCTAAATTATGCTAGACATGAGTCTGCATAGCAGCTACTGGATGATACGGTTTCCAAATGTGTGAATGTGGGATCCTCTCTAAACGTGAGCTCACGTAGGAACAGACGCCTTTGCACCGACAAAACTGTGTGTGTAAGCATGTGTGTGTGATGTACCAGTCTTTCGCAGTGGGAAGTCATCCCGGGGGTTGTAGACGCCCAGCACAGGGTGGTTGTAGGTGGACACACCAGTCTGTGGAGGCGAGCTCTGGTCCAGAGAGCTGTGCTGGGTTTTGCTATAGATGCAAACACACAGTTTTAAAGATGCCACAAATATCACAAAATTATGTGAAACAAGGCCAAACGCTGATAACACTGCAAACACGTGACTGACTAATCCCAACAAAGTAACGAACTTCATGGCTGTCATAGATCTGTATGATTAGAGCATCACACAAATCCCTTGGCAAGGCCGCAGACATGTGCTGCCATCTGTTCACTGCCTACAGAATAAAGCGGTGTTTGTAGGCAAAGTTAAGCTGAGCTGGCTTCAGCCCAAATGCATGTTCCTGACAAACGGATGTACACACACTCATCTCTTCCAAAAGTGAGGGGGCTGATGACTCCGGTGAGCGGAGAAAACTTACATTAGGGACAGAAAGCACAGAAAAGGAGAGACGGGATATAGAAAGAGACGCTTTGCATCACTTTGAGCTGTTGGAAGTCAACACTTGTGGGTGTTTCACTGGGTCACACATCAAGATTATGTAACTTTATTTGTTTGGTTGTGTGTTTGCATTTCATGGTTTTAGTGCTTTTATTGTACCAAAATGAAAAACACAATCCTGTCCTACATGTCCTACATCGAACTACAACACATAATTATTTTAGAGTATACACGTACTCATACACTATCAAGTGTACACACCTGCAAAGCGCTCCAGAGATGCTACAATAAACGTTCAAGGCTGCGCTTCAGTGTAAGAGCCCCTATCATCAGGTAGCAATATCCCACTCTCACGTGGATGTGCACGTGTATTCCGATCTTTGTTTTATAACCCTACTTGAGCCGTCTCTCCGTCAGGCTCGCACAGTGTGGCAGGTGAGGAAGAGCAGAAGGTCACTGACATATTAAGATGCAATCCAATACATTATTCATCTGCTGTGAGAGAGAGAGCTGCCATCCAAACAGCTATCTACTGCTTACACTCGTTACAAATACACTAAAGGCAGCCGAGGTATTTATGCAAACTGACAGGTGATTAATCTGTGTTAGAACGGTGATGATATCTAAACATGCCATGCAATGCATACTGTACCCTGGAAGTGAGGGCCAACTCTATATGCATGTGTTCTACTTTTCTGACTGTAATTAATTGAGTAGCAAAGGTTCCTCACCGGTACCAGTAGGGAGCATCGTTGGGGACCCCTCCCTGGTTGAGGCTCCGCTGGGCCAGGGCCTTCTTCTTGTTCAGGACAAACTCCTGGAGACGCATTTTCACCTCAGTACTAGCCACAGCACCTGACGGGTGAAGGTGAGGAGAAAATTATATAGGCACTGCCACGCTACATTAAGAAGTCATCCTACTGGCAAACAAGGCTTTCAGAAATCCTCCTTTCACTACATTTGTTAGGTTATAAGCCAGGAGTAAAGTACACCATTACAACCACAAACTGGTCACATCACCTGATGATGTTAAAGTTGGAGTGTGAAAAACAGATCAAGTTATTATGGACAGCTGGCACGTGTTATCTAGTAATCTGCAGCAATGATTCATGTTTCACCACAAGTAAGTCAACATTTAGCTTTCCCCTTTCATTTGCTTTAAAGTTTGAAACAAATCCTCCTATCCCGCTCTGTCTGACAGCAAATTACATACTGCCTGTATTTGACTTGCTCCAACAATTTATTGACATTATATGGTGTTCAAATGGAAATCTTCTAAATTATTATTTTTTGCATATTTTTAGAGGCAGCTGCCCAAAAAACTTGCTTGACATGTTTGGTATTTTAAAACACATTTGCTTCCAAAAAAGTTCTGGTTTTGAGCCAGAGTTTGGCTGCACAGTCTATCTCCCAGTTTAATAATGAACAGAGTGCGAGTTGAAAATAAGAGCAACAGCACAGTTAAAGTTGATTTGTTAAATTAAGAGTCTTCTTGTGTCTTCCAAGCAGAATAAGTACAATAAATTATGAGGGGACGCCCCCATCTACAGCTTAAATGACGATTCAGCAAATTGTGATAGATATTTTTCACTATATTCTGACATTTAGAAAGACAATTAATCACTTTATCAATTAATCTAGAATCATCAATCACAGCCCTACCCTAATCTCATAATCAGTATATAGCCCTCTAAAGGTGGCATTTCTTAATCATGACAACCAGAGAATGGGGGTTTGAAACAGGTGTGCAGAAAAAAAACATGCATAATGCTGAGAAAACTGATCACCACCTGGTGGTGAGCTGGATCCGATGGTGGGGGAGTAAGCTGGACAGACTCGGCAGACCCAAACGTATTGTGAGGGTCTGTTGGGAACGTTTAGCAGAATCCCCTGTCAGAGAGATCTTCAACTCCCGCCTCCGGCAGAGCTTTGACCAGATC
>NW_018127928.1:263069-263168 GCF_001952655.1 Monopterus albus
TTATGTGGACTCGTCCATCACCCAAGCTGAAGTCACTGAGGTAGTCAAGAAGCTTCTCGGTGGCAAGGCACCGGGGGTGGATGAGATCCGCCCTGAGTA
>NW_018127928.1:264448-276734 GCF_001952655.1 Monopterus albus
GAAAACTGAAGGAACTCAGACAACAAACTGCAGTCATGCAGGTACATGCGAGAACACACAGTGCAAGCCCTTTCCCTCACACACAGACACACACACTCGCCTTGCATGGATGCAGCCCCGATCTGTAACCACTTTCCATACAGTGTGTACACTGCTCTCAAGGACTCCTGTCCACTCACTTTCAATGAACTGTTGAGAGACATCCAGCATGCGGCAGTAATAACTGGGCTTAGTGGCTGCCAAGGGCACCGGCTAATAGAGCTCGTTTACCACAAACACACAGGTTCTCCAAGTAAAATGAAAATACACAGACGGGCAATACGGATCTCAACAGTCCTTTCAGTCTTGGAGGGTTTTGAATGAAGAGTTGCTGCAAAGTGGTTCGGCCCTAAAGTGGTTCAGTGGTGAGTATAGCTGCCTTCCAAGCAGATTACCCAGGTGGGGGCGGCTGTGGCTCAGGAGGTAGAGTGGTCGTCCGCCACTTGGAAGGTCGGCAGTTTGATTTCCGTTCTCAATCCACATGTCAAAGTGTCCTTGGGCAAGATACTGAACCCCAAGTTGCCCCCAATAGTCAGAGTTTGTGTGTGTGAGTTGGCGCCGCAGATGGCTGCCTCGGTTCTGTACCAGAGACAAATTCCTTGTGTGTTGGCCAATAAATTATCATTATCAAATTTTCCCTAATATAATGAGACAGCTGGAAGATTCAGGTTAAGTCTAAATGTAATTTAAAAGTGACTGGCTTTGCTGGGACTACAACACTGAATTAAAATGAAGTGAGTGCACACAGTGGGAGTGAAGCTAGAGTCTGTTTACAAGCTACTAACATGCAGTTGTGGCTGTGTCTTATTCTGACTGTTTTCTTGTTATAGTACAGAATCTATGACAAGAGGTGCGAAACCTTTTGCGGTAATCTCTGTTTTCTGTTCTCTCTGTTTGTAGCTGCTCTTTATCTGGCAATGTGTGACTACAAGTTGTATGAAAGGTGCGAGAACACAAACAAAACAAACCCTTTCAGTCTTAGTTTGGTGTCAGACGGAGTTGCATGTTGAGATATTGTTTACATTGGAGCTAGAATTATAATTTGGGTGATTTCTGGACTTAATATAGTACACCATCAGCTACAGTATGTGCAAAAGCCAGACAAACATCGCACCCACAGCTTGGCTGGTGCTGCTTCTCAATATCCCATCTTGCTGCAACTTACTCTCTTGTCCCCTTTCCTTGTTCTTCAGCAGCTGCAGCTTCTGCTCTCTCTGCTGCTTCTCCAGCTCCTGCTCCAGACGGTGGTTCTCCATCTTCCTCTGGTGCTCCAGCAGCTCCTGCTGATGCTTCAGTGCCAGGAGCTCCTGTTGCTGCTGCAGAGAGAAACATCAGAATCACGTCAGCAAACCCTCAGGAGCCATTCACCACTTCCTAAGCCCTCGCAGCTAGAAGATAAGATAATGTCACTTGTTGTTTTTTGTTCTAAATGTTATCAATTGATTTTGTTTGTCTGCTTATGTTGCCATCTGAAAAAATTAAGTCTAACAGCTGTTTGAAGCACCAAAATAAGATCTTTGCAATTTTATAAAATCCTCAGGCCACAAGCTTAAGCTTTTAAATAAATATAAACAATTTAACTGGGAATGAGGCATTAAGCAAGACACATAACCCATCTGTTCACTCCAAAAAAAGCAAGAGAAGAGCATCTGCTAAATGCTTTGTATGTAAAAATCCTCAGGCTTTTATACTGAGGGATCAAACTCTGCTGTGCCCTGACGGTTTCTCCTGTAACCAAAAGGTCAAAAATAAATTCTCCACAAAAGCAAAATGCGCTCCCCACTGCCTGAAGTGGCCTTGACCCAGACCCAGAACTCACAGTGAGTCACTGTGGATAAGAGCATCAATTAAATGCTACGAATGCACACTTTCACCCTCTTCAGATTCTTAATGCATTTTGACGACTTGAGGCACCAAATCACGAGTCCAAATGACTTGTTAATGCCTCTGTAATATACAACAGGCAAGCTTTCTGTGAACGCACTCAGCCAGCCACATAATAGTCTCTCTGATGTGCCAAGGAATTGACAGTCTGCCCTCCTCTCCCCCTGATCATCGCACACCCGGTGGCAATGTTTTATCATTTTACTGCATCTGCATGTCATCTGCTTCTGATGGCGTTTCTAAATGCTGTAAATAGACACTCAGCAGCCAGGACATGCACCTGTCTAAACCATCAGGGCCAATCAAATGTTTGAGACAAGTTTTATTTTACATATCCTTTCTTTAACCAGGACTGTCCCATTGAGATTCAAGAGCTCCTCTGCCAGGGAATCCTGGTCAAGACGGTGGCACAAACGGCTTCACATACAAGTAAACGAGAAATTTTTCACAAGATTCATAAATTAAGAACATACACCATACAGTAAAAACAAACAAACAAAAAAGAGTGTGTGATTAAAACGCACGCTGAGGGTGAGAAGAAGGTCAGGGGTGATTGGGAGAGAAGCACATCGACTCTCTGGCTGGTCTGTTTCCAACCCCAAGCCTCGATCCTCAATCAAAGTTGGGGAGTGGCGATTGAGTAGGTGGGAAGGCTCAAAGTAAGCTCTACACCCACACACACGCACACAATGGCACACACCCAAAAACCCTGTGCTTCAATAGACCAGTGATCTACACACACATATTCTTTTCCCTTTTGACTAATACTCTCAGGAGCTTCAGGATATCTCTCACTTTATGGGTTTCCTGTTGTTAACATGCAAAGAGAGATGTGTGTGAATGTGTGCACACAGTGTGTGTGGCTGCCCCTAATGTGGAAGCAAACTGGGAATGCGTGTTACTGCGTGTTTGCTGACATTTGAGAGGATGTGTATGTTTTAATGCCAGTACAAGTGTGTGTGTGTGTATACACACAGGGGCTGTGAATGGGGCTGATTGAGGCCGGGCCTCCCTGCTCAGGCTGTGCGTCACTGGCCTCCACCTGAGTGGTCCATCAGCCCCACCACAGCCCAGACAGCATCACTCATCCACTAACATCACAAAACAACCCAACAATCCCAGTCTCTAGTAGAAACACAGCAAAGACTGAGTCCACATGTACCACTGACCTGCACGAGTGTCTGCTTATCAAACCAACAGCCTAGTGAAAGGAAGTGAGGAAAGAAGACAGGAAGGAAGGAAGGAAAGAGGGAAAGGGAAAGACCAGAGGGGAAAAGAAAGAAGAAAAGCAGGAAGATGACAAGGAGACACTACAGAAGGTAGGACGGAAGTGAAATATAAAAGAAGGCACAAGAAAGAAAGAAAAATGAGTGAAAATGAGGAAAGAAGGAAAAAAGGAAGATACAGAGGGAAGGAGGAAGACAAAGAAAAACGTCAGAGAAGAAGGAAGAGGGGAGAGAAATGAGAAAGTAAGATCAACAGGAAAGAAGAAGGGAGGAAAGGAAAAAGGGAAGGAAGGAGAATGGGGTGAAAGAAAAGAAGCACAGGAAGAGAGGATGAAGGAGGAAAAAAGATGAAAGCAGGAACACAGGAAGACTGATGCAGGAAAGAAGAAACAGATAAAGGAAAGAGAACATTAAGGAGGGAAGAGGAAACTCTCCATTTTTAGACACTTTATTCTAAGTTGTGCAAAAGTAGTTCAGCTCAATCTGTGTGCACTACACTTCATATTACAGCAGTAGAAAAGAACAAACAGTGGAATATTTTTATATGATACCTCAGCCCCACAGGAGAGCCTCGCTGCTCTCAGGGGCCCTGCTGTATTAAAGCAGCAGAGTGTGGGCGTACTGATCTAGATTCACCGTGTATTTCCAGGTCACTACGATATGGGCATGTGCTCCTAGCTTAGTCCACTAAAAGTCATGTGCTGCTCAAAATGCTTCTGTTTACTGTCTAAAAAGCAGATATTCTCTACATGGTTTACAGCAAGACTGGTGCACAAGATTCTGCAACACACCACCAGAGCCACAAAGGACCATTTTTCATGTTTTCTGAATCTAAACTTATCCTTAAAGTGCTGTCATCTGCCCCTGAAGCTGCAGTAAATGAAGCCAAAGTGCATCCTTGTTCTCTCTTCCCTCTTTACTCAGAGCAAAGACATTTAAAGCTGATGGAGCTGCTTTCTGTTGGTGAGTTTAATTTGTTAATGAAGAATCTTGTGGCCAAATTAAGAGCCGTCTCTGCTCTGTTTACTAAAATTTTAAACAGGTTTGAAGTCTAAGTCTGTTTGCACAGTTTGACCATATTTGTTTTTGTGCACATTTTGGCTGCTGCTGGACTGTAGCTTTAATTATTGATGATTAATTATTGAGGTTATTTTCTTTATGAAAATAAACTATCTTTGAGGTGGCTGTCATGCTGTGTATCTACAGGAAGAAGGTGAGTTGTAATGTGGGTGAACACGCCTGAACAAGAAGGCAATCTGAACCAAGTATTATACAGTATCATACGTACATTAAAAGTTTTGTCAGCAATTAAAGAATCTTGTTGTAGACAATGAACATCTGAAAATCTGATTCTGAGCTTTATTTGAACTTTATTTTCCGACCTGTGGTGTTGTTTGCAGAGCTCTGTATTTGGGTCATATGAATTTGTGGTGTTTTGACAAGCCATGCAGGAACTGTAAAAGATGTACCTTAATGTGTTCCTGCAGCTGGGCCTCGTGCTGGCGGGACAGCTGCTCGTGCTGTCGCTGGAACTCAGCAATGAGGATCTGCCTCTGGATCTGCTGCTTCTGCTTCAGGGCCAGCAGCTCTTGCTGCAGCTGCTGCTCACGCATCGAGGCCGCCACCACGACCCCGCCAGCCTGGCCTGTTCCTCCGAGGGAGCCGGGTGACTGCTGTCCAGGCGGGGAGAGCGAGGACACCTGCTGCTGCTGCTCTTGCTGGTGATGGTCCACGCTCAAGTCCATGGGAATGGCGGTTGGAGGGAGACGTAAAGGCAGTGCTGAGTTGATGTCCACTGCAAGGATGGAGAGAGGAACAAAGAAACAGCAGTGTAATCACACAGGACACTTTGAGGATAGTGCTGGTCCAGAAGAAACACATGTGCTGACTCTGAACTGAGAACTTCATCACTGTCATCTCAACACAGCTTTTTTTTTTTTTTTAAACAGTCAAGAACAGACAAAAATAATCACGACACAGTAATATTCAATATACACACTTATTTATTACCGTTAATAATTTACTAACGTTTTCATTAACCAAAACTTACAGATGAATAAAGTGCGAGACTTGTGCCAGATGGTGTCAGGATCACTGACCCTAACACCTGCACACTGTGACTCAGCCATATATTGTCCTGGATGCTCCTGACCCTGTGATACGCTACTGTACATTGAACCTACAAGGCACACTGGTGTTTGTGTAGTGATTAGAAGTGTGAAGAGAGACTGTGTGCAACTGGATGGGATCAAACCAAAGCTCTTCAAAATGTTACTCACTGGCTGTACCTGCTCAGGGAGAGAAAACTGACCATTACTAAACAGATGCCTGGTGGCATCAATCTGCAGCACTTCTGAAATGGATTTGACAGTGATTCTAAGTTTTGTGACTTTAATGAACAAGTTCTCTAATTTTTGTCAGCTCTTCTGCACCTTTACATCAAGCTGCATATATTTAGAAACATTATGCTGTGTACACACAACTTCAATCTGTAAAAATCTGTAGCAATAAAAAGTGAGCCTTTTTCTCCTGATCTCTCCCATAAAAACCTGCAACACACACACACAACCTGTGGCTGATGCTGCAGTTATACATGAAGCCCAGCGTCATCTCACAAAGATTGCATTGACCCAGCGAGGTGCAGACCTTGAGCTGGGCCAGCCACCCACAAATCACTGCACAAGAAGCCTTCCAATCAAGCACATTCCTCCCCATTAAATCTCAATAAATAGCAGCCGATTGGCTGATTATTTACCTACATGTCTGTTTACTGAGCCAGAGACACTTGCCTGTGCTAATAAAGTGTACCTTTATCATAAATGCACTTTACTGTCAAACAGCCACTCAGCCCTGCCTTGACAAACTGATTTGACAGATGTCTGACATTTCTGTCTTTTCCATTCCAATTATTAAGATGGGACCAACTACTCTGCATCTGTCAAACCCTGACACAGGCAGGCTCTCATCAGACTTCATCCATGATACACCACTCTCTGAATTGTGCTACTTTTGAAAAACAAAGCTGTAAAGCATGCAGCAATGCAGCAGATGAAAGCTTGGAAAGAGCCTTGTTCTTCCTCTATCATCCACTGCAGACTAACAGTAACCGTGCATCAATTGTGATTCAAGTCAGATGGCACCTTTAAGGACCTCACTTCCTCTTTGTGTGTTCATGCAGCAGGTGAAATAACCCCCCACTGCTATTATCCATGCCATAGGAAAGCAGAGCAACAGCATGCAACAGGTCTTTAAGGACTGCTGTTATGTGGGGACACAGTGTGTCAGCAGCTGGCGCAGTCTTGTAATCTGTGAAAATTAGTGAAAAGGAGTCTGCTCCTTTGAACCCATGAGATGTGAGGTTTGACATTTCCCACCCATAATATGCCTTCTGTCATTCCCTTCCTCCGCCCAGTCTCCTTCCACTGTTCATTTCCTTCCAAGAAAAAGAGCTAGATTTGTTGCCATTTTTTGAGTCTGCCTAACAAGGTGCCCAATATTTAATTAAATGCGGTGACGCCTTCAGTTTTTGACTGTTCTCTGGCCCCTGTTCATTTTACAAGCGACAACGGTAATGGTTTGGCAACTGATGAGACGAGAAGGGAAGGAGAGAGGGGGGCTTGTTAGGAAAGACTAACTCCTACAATTGTGACTCATTCGGCAGAGAAAGTTTGACAACAATATGTTGGATCTGAAAATAATCAAAACTTTACACTAATTTTTTTTTATGAAATTATCTGACTAATTTCTCATCAAAAATTCTTCTTGCAGTCAGGTCTTGATTTTATCTGGATCTCTGAGAGTCACTTTGCAGTTCGAGATCCTGAGTCTTCTTCACAATGACAAAGTGCTGGCTGCGAGGTGAATGGAGAAGGGACTCCATATTACGCCTCCAGGGTCAGGTGCTAGCTAATGTCAAATATAAACCTGCACAGTGACAGATGATGTCAGGATGGAAAAAGGCCTAATTTGGCTTTTTTTTGGCCATTTTTCCGCAGCTAATATTAGTTTTAGCATCCCATTATTTTATGTCAGAGCTATTAGACAAGGGAAAAAAACGACAAGACAGGAGAAATGTGATTATGACTGAAAACTGCACTAGTGGCTCCAGTCCTGGCTAATGCAAATCCATAACTCATCCACACAAATGTGCACACACACCCTCCCTGTACAAAATGTTCCTCTACAAATATTGAGTCCCTGACACAACACAAACAGCCTCGCACACTTATTGATGGTGACGCACACAACTGCACAAACACACTTCATATGGCATCTCTGTCACATCGACAGCGCTAATTGCGCAACACACAAAGCGGGAGATACAGAAAGAGAAAGCGAGAGAGGTGGGAATCTGTGCTGTCGTTACCCATCAGCGCTCTCTTCCTCCTCCTTTCTCCAGCCTCCTCTCTTCGTCCTCTCCTCCTTATCGCTGCGTCTCCTCCTCCCTTCCTCCTTCAGTCTATAACAGGGAATGACACTGCGTTGCCTTTCCTGTTCATCTGACTTGTCGTCATATTCTCTGACTCAGTCACTTTTGGCTCTTTGCTCATCCCTGCTCCTGTTTTAACCTGATGGGTGTCTATCGCCTCTCTCTCTCCCTCCTTCTACTCCACTCTCTCCTCCCCTCGGCCTTCATTTGCCCAATGGTGACATCACAGGGCAGTCTCAGGCATGCAGCCTGTTTATTCTGCAGCCCTCTGCTTTTCCAGGAACCAGCGTCACACTCACACACACACACACACACAGAGTGCACTCTCTCACTCACTGTCTCTCTCTTACCCTCTCTGCTCCTTTCCCTGCCCGACCGGCTTTCCTTGCTTCTGTAGAGAGCAGGAGAACCCTCCATGCCAGTTTGTAGTGCACAGAATATCACTGACTCCTTCTCCCGCTCACTTTCAGGTGTCCCATTTGGCTCATGTCTCCTTTGGCTCACCCCTCTTCTCCTAAGCACCCCTCTCAGTCTCTGGTGCAGTTTATGATTGTGTGCTCAAATTCCTGGTCTTGAATTTGCCTGCATTTCCCAAACAAATGAATCCACAAAATGGTTCCCCACAGGGAGACTCCCCAGATATATAAACCCTGGGTGTCATCATCAAATTAGAGACTAGTATTAGATTATTATTGTTGCTTTTTAAACATGTTTTAATTCATTGTTTTCTTCATCGCTTCAAGCCAACATTGCACTTATTTTAACAGTTTAAGTTCTGTTTAAGTGGTATCCAGTACGTGTGTGCAAGCATTTGTATATTTGGATGAACGGGTCACAGAGGTTTCTACTTTTATACATTAGCAGTACAGACCATTAAAATATTTTTAAAAAATGCTTAAATTATATCAAGAAACCTACTTTTATAAATGTTAAAACTCACACAACACAAACTTAACTCAGCAGAAACATGCATGACATGAGGCCTGTGAAACTTGACTAAGAAACTCTGACATCAGCACATCTTTGTATACTAGCCATGATGTCAAATACGTATCTCAGTTTACTGATGTGCACTAGATAGAGGACACGAGGGGGTACTGGCACAAAACCAAAACAAAGACCAACGTGCTGTCTCAGAGGAGACCAGAGGGGCTTCCAGGAGTCCTACACAACTGATAGCTCTGCAAGAATCAGAGGGAATCTCCACGACAGTTGCATTTAATAAACATCACAAAAGAGTCTCACCACCAGTGTGTATTTGTAGCATTACTACAGGTTAGTGCACATTGGAGGTTTTGTGTTTCCTCTAGCTTCATCTGTGAACCTCCATCCTCCTTCTTGCTCCATCCTCTAGCCCTGCTCAGCAGCTCTCTCCCACCTTTCTTCCCTTCATCTCTCTGTAACAAATCACAATCTGTTTACAACCCCTCGGGTGCACTCCACAACTCTTCTGGCTCCAATTGCAGATCTATTTATACCAGACAATGCAGAGGGCTGGCGTCTCTGATTTGAGAGTCAGTTCGCCAAATGTATATCCCACGGTCTGACTGCCTGAGCTCTACACTCGTTAGGCCTAATAGATGTCATACTGAGTTGAGCAGAGCTGTTTAGAGAGGCCTCCGTTAAACGTGGCTGAGGCCTTTTTTTAAACCATGCAAAGAAATTACAAAGAAGAGGAGATGTTCTGCATGGGGTTTCACAGTGAATTTAGTAGAAGGGTAAGATGAGAGGCAACAAGCAGCACATCTGCTGTGGTGGAAAATAGCTGTGGTCGGCTTCCTGATGAACATCAGCATATGTTACGTTCTCCTGCTGACTCTCGACTGCTCTAAATATCAAGAGTTTTGCGCCCGTGCAAAGAGCCTCTGGTTATGAGCTTGTGGCAAAGACTGACTGTGATCTAGCTCCAAAATGGAACCCTGACCTCTTAAAAAACTAGACAGAACTCTGACAAGGAAAGGAAGAGGGAGGGTGAGACTGGGACGTGACAAGGTGCAGTGAGTCTTGTTCTTCCTAAAGCAAGCGCTGGCTTGTCACGGTCTCAATGACCTCATACAACGGTCTGCAGCAGGAAGGAGAAGGGTGCGAGGCAAACAAATAACACTGAGGACAGAGAGCGAGTGAAGGCTGAGGCGCAGTATGTGCACAAGCCCATCAGCCTTTGGACCAACACAGGTCTAGCATGTCTCATCTCGCTACCTGGATCAACACAGGAAAAAGGAAAGTGATAAACACTTCAGATCCATGAGTACAAGCTATTTACAAGTACATGCTGTAGTGGGAGCTATACTAATCATTTCTACTCATGACTCTATGCAGAGCAGATCATTATTGAGAAAAGAGGTTGGGATTTTCACTGGATAAATACTGGTTAAACTTAAAAATAAATAAATAGGAAAGAATTTAGATCAAACAGGCGGGTTTACCTTATCCCATTCTGATGGCGCTGTTTGGGGCTGCAACTAAAGATTATGTTCATTATCAAGGGACCCGTTAAATTTATAGAATCATTGTCAAAAAATAATGAAAAATTCTATCCTGCCTTCCTATGGCCACTGAGAATAAAGCAGCAAGTTACTAAGAATGTATCTGCAGTAAGAAAATATCATGTGAATAAACTGCATCAACATACTGCATTTCTTCCTTTTACTAATTAGTCTTACTTTATTCCTGTGGCTCATCAGTTCACAATCCAAATATGCTGTTGTTGGTGTGGAGTTCTTCTTTCCTGTATGCTTGTGCACTTTTTGTAATCCAAAAAGAAAATATAAAGAAAACCACTAAAATCTGACACATTCAGTGGTTTGTCAATCAGGTGTGGATTCATTTTCTCTTTAAGAGTTTCATTTTCAGAAAGGACAGTCATTTAAAATGACCAGGGCAACTTAGGCGAAACTAAACTCAGGTGTTCATTTGAGTCATGTTACTTGACCTGCAGGTGCAGCAACCGCTGCTTTGCATCACCCCCCCCTACATGTTGCCTGCTTAAATGCATCCCCTGGCATCTGACTACATTAAGATTAGATGGCAAAGTATTTAGCAGCTTTTGCATTTGCTATGAGGAAACTATTCCAAGCTGAAGTGGAGGGATGCTACAGAGTGCTAGGTGCTATAAATACTCTTAGACAGGTGCATTCTCCAGATCCAACGGGCTCGGGTCACACACACGCTACCAGCGTGGAGGCCTCAGCAGCTCTGTATCCAAGACAACAGATTTCAAGAATATCTGATGAAGTGACTCTAGTGAATTTCAATATTTTATCAGCCTAGCTGGAGGCGTGCAGAAAATAACGCCAACAACAACATGAGAAGCCTGTGAAGGTCTGGACAAGAGAAAGATGCTTTGGTGAAAGTAAAGATACTTAGTTGTTGATTTGTTCTCCTGCAGCAACAGGCTGGCGGAGGTCACTGATGCTCCAGTGCTACACTGCAATTAGGATTCACACTTTATCATTATCTTTTAAATGGAAGATTCAAACTGTGGTAAAAAAAAAAAAAAAAGAAACAGAACTGTTTAGGCTTCCTCATTATGGATACAGCACCTCACAATCAGGTCTCTTTCAAATGACCTCATCTATGTTTATGCCCCTTTCAGTTCTGGACTCCTGCCTCCATCTAGACTACTACATCTCTGCACCTTCCTCACAACTATAATCTTCCATTTGCACTGGAGGTAGAGACAGCTATTATAAATACACTTGGTGATGTTTTGTCTGTGTCCGAGCAAAGGAGACAGAATACTGACAGCAGATGGGCATTCAGAGACAGAAACCTGTTTTTCCAATATTTTCTGTCCACAAGCGGTAACTCTGATTTGTTTTGGGACCATCAAACTGTCTTAGGAGCCTGCAGCAAACACATCAACTAAATGAACAATTGCTTATTTTGCTCTATATTTCCAGCAGGCGTTCCTCTTGAGACAACAGTCACACAAGCCACTACATTCAGCTGCTGGATTTCCATTCAGCAAAATGGCTCCATGAGACAAATGAGAATGAGAAATATATGTATTAGTAACATGGATTCTGCTTCGGACTTAAAGAAACCAATAGCGGTCAATTACGTCAACTGTATTTGCGATTTACAATTGTCATAATGCTGCTGACACTTCAAAAAAGACCAAATTATAATTTCAGTGAAACAATCACAACAACCGGACACCTACATGGAAGGATGCAAAGTCGTACAGGATGTGGTTAATAGTGAAATCACGTAGACACACGCACACAGGCTGTGGTTTACACAAGCTCATGCACACACAAACAAACAGGGTCCAACCTGTTGGGATGTGGTTGAGCGCTGATGTCTTCAGAAGCTCCAGCGGCTGCTCCTTTCCCAGGATCCCCTCTGTGGGAGAGAGAGAACACTCCCCTTCAAATATGGTCCGCAACATTAAGACAAGCTTCCAGCAACAAACCTGCTAATCAGGCAGTTAAGACCACAGTCCATTAGTGGGCTTCAGGTCATCTGCACAGCGGCAAGCACACGCCGCGGCGTCGCTGCTGACGCCTGAGCAACTGCCCGATCCATGACCAGTAAATGAACAAGCTGTGAATTTGCAGAGATGCTTGGCTGCAGAGGTGTATCTAAAATAAGC
This sequence comes from Monopterus albus, assembly GCF_001952655.1. Lineage (NCBI taxonomy): Eukaryota > Metazoa > Chordata > Actinopteri > Synbranchiformes > Synbranchidae > Monopterus > Monopterus albus. The sequence goes on from NW_018127928.1 coordinate 276,624, forward strand.
CTGAAATCTGAGGGATACCGAAGGAGCAGCCTTCATCAGCTCATGTGTGATTGTGTGTGGATTCAGTGTGCAAGGAGGGATGTTGGGGCTCGACTGATACTGCCTGTGCTT
>NW_018127928.1:276749-285182 GCF_001952655.1 Monopterus albus
GGAGGGAGAGAGGTAAAAATAGCTCACCCTTTTGTGTACAGCAGCACATGCGGAGCATGCACGCACACGCAGACACAAAGATACTGTGCTGTTGCCGTGTGTGTGTGGATGCATATCCGTGGGTGTGTGTGTGTGTGTGTAAGTGTGTAGGCTGTAATTATAGTGGCAATATGAAAAGGCTTTTGTAGCTGCTGAGCCCTGGGAAGACGACTATAAAAAGCAGAGCGACAGAAAAGGATGATGAGGAGGAGGATGCATCGGGGAGAGGGGGAAGACAGAGGTGAGGAGGGGAGGTGATGGAAAATGGAGGAATAACAACAAAACGGTGCAAAAAAAGAGGAAAGAGGAAAGAAGTGAAATGCATCACAAACGCATTCAAATTTGTGTCGTCACACACACGTTCTCTATATGTGTATTTATTTTTAGCACTCACATGCACCTGATCCATATATACTCTGAGCACAGGGCTTACAGACATCTGAGGCACACAAACATGCAATTATTCTGTTGGATGGGAGATGAAAACCCATGTAAAATCCCCTTGGAGGAATAAAAGAGAGGAAAACAGGCGAGCATCTCAATGTGTATGATCTATTTCTGGAATTCTCTCTGGACCAGACTGACACATACACACAGACAGACACACACACACACACACACACAGTTAATTAGCCATGAAGCTGGAGAATGCATCATGCACTGATTATGCGTGTATTCGTCTCGCACCACATTGCATGAATGGCTGCACCCCTGACGCATCAATCCCTGTGAGGATTTGGGTGTGGACTTGAACACCATGTTTGGTCCTGTTCAAACCAATCTCAACACACACAGGTTTATTTACCTAAATCCTCTCACCAGCGGTTGCCAGATATGGCTGCCTGATGGACTGCGATTAAAAAAACAACCTCAAGACACATGCCATTCAAATTCAAAATTTTGCCAGACACAGGGTGCAGGTCAAATCTGCGGTCTTGTAAACACAGTGTTAAACTTTATGTAAAAGGTGAGGAAATACTGCAAAAGCAGACAAGTGGTCACCCCACCCCACACACCCCTATCTCTCCAAAACAAACAGGGCCACATCAGTGATAGCTGATATCTCTTGATGAGCCTATTCAAATGATACACACGCTGCTAGATTTTGCAATGGAAATGAGGTGCATCCGAGTGTGATGACACCTGTGGTTTGCAGTAATTCTATGCCAGATTTTGAACAAATTGCTGGTAGCAGCTTTACATCGCCAACTTAAGCGGTGGAGAATTAGGGAGATGGTTGTCTTTGTCTGTGGTTAGTTAGACAAAGCGTAGAAGCTTTCAAACAAAACCACACTGCTGATACTTGAGACTCACGTGGACAGAACACAGATGTGTACAAACGCTCACATCTGTCAGAGTCGGAGAGGGGGAGACCAGGAAAGGCAACGAGGGAGAGCAATGTAACAAAGCAACAAACCACACACACACACAACTACCACACACTTGGAGAGGAGAGGTGCCCTGTACCTTGGTAACACAGTCCATCAATCTTGAATGCAGCCTAGTTACTCACCAGCCCCCTTGTCCCTCTTTCCTCCCTCCACGTTCTCTCCTTTTCTCTATCCTCCTCTCTTCCTGGTCCCACTGGGCGAGCATCGGGAGATGGGCAGCTATAAATAGCCCCAGCTAGCCTCGGGCGGGGAGTCAGTCAACTCAAGCTAATGCGGCTACTGCTTGTCGAAAACATGCCTGTTATGATCACTGCTGTAAATGAGGAAGGATGCAGGGGAAATGAGCTAAACAAATGTTGGAGAGCTCTGTCCACTGCATTGCTACATGTAGGGACAACACAGAGAGATGGGTAAGTTAGACCCGTATGTTGACAGAGGCCTCTGTTATGTACCAGAATGAGAATGAGATGGCTGTCTGTGCCACTGTGATGTTTACAGAGAGGGACAGTGACTGAGAAACAGAGGAAGGATGCTCCTGCCTCATTACATTCAGAGCACTTCCGTTCTGGCTGCTTCATCCAGGGTGACTCCAGTGAGCAAGGTGAACCCGGCAGGAACAATACAATTAATCAAACACGCCTCTCCTTGAAGAGCCTTTTCCTCTGGGTCGCAAATTCACCTCCCGAGGGCACCAGCTGACGTCATAGCAGCTGATAAAAGAGAATGGGTGACCCCTGTGTGAGCTGCCACCAGTTGGCGTCCCATGAACAGTCGGAAACAACCGTCTGACCCTCATTTCACGCTGGCAGAGTTGGAAAAACACAGCGGTAATGCAATTTGGTGCAGTGTCCAAGTGCTTCTTTGTGCTTCTCTGTGAATGCTGTCATTTGATGTAAAATCGCAAATTAGTTGGGAATTTGTAATTAGGCTGCAGGAGCCTTCTGCCTGTCCAAAAGGTCATGAGGTCAGCAGACTGACGAAGAGGCTACAACTGCAGAGACGCTGCAGCTAGAAATACATTTAATAGGTCACAAAAACTAACGTGTATGGGAGTAAGCCTCACACTGGAAGTGTTGGGTTTTCAGTGTCAGCACTGGCAGTGCATGTGGGAAATCTGCAGTTCAAATTTATGATTTTAATATGACCATCGCATAAGGAGCTGCATGTAATTTATTAGCTCATTTATAATATAAGGTGTGCAAGTTTAGAACCATTATTAAAAAGAGCATATTTAAGGGCAGAAGCTCCAGTTTGATTAGGAGAAAACGGTGAAATCAAACTGGAGTTGGACTCAACCAGTCACTATCTGTCCAAATTCCTTTTGTTCCTGATCAACACTAGTTTATTTAGATAAAACCAAACTGTAAAAGTGAACAGCTTGATGACTGGTGAGGTTTTTGCATCTAAATCTACTCGAGAAACTTAAATTTTAAAAGGATTTCAAGGTTTGCTGTTCGATACGGAGGGTGCTGTAGCTGTGAACGGTAATTAACATGGGTCATACTTTGATCTGCTTGCGTAACAGCAGTATTTCCTCGATGCCCAGGCCACACTTCCATGCTCGGTGTCAAGCACTGCAGAGCACCATGTCAAAAGGCACAAGGATAGGACTCTGAGGCAGCAGTGTAAACCGTAATTGACGCTGACAGCTTGTTGGCAGAACACAGTGTATCCAGTTTCTTGGCTGGGACAAGACAAAAGACTCGGGGACAAAAGATGGATCCTTTCATTAGCTCATGTTCCCTCTCTGCTGTCTCTATCATAATACCAATCAAAAATACAGCTTTTCTAATGTACCAGGGCACCCACCCTCTATAAAGGCCATTATATGGTGTTGTGTTTTTAGAAGGACAAGCTGTGTGCTGCACCCCATTAGCACGAGGACAACGCAGAGCTTGTTCATGTTAGGGGTCTGTCCTTGCATATGAAAGCCCCCAGGGTTTGTTCTGGGATGGTCTGTTAGTCATGTTTAGCCAAGTTGGTGGCACATGTGGGAGGACAGAACTGATGAACTGTCTGGCTGGCAGGAACCTTGTCTTTGAGTTCAGCAAAAGAGGGAGGGTGCGGCATTATGGGAACACACTGCTCAAGTGCATTTTGCAATCTGCCACAATTTCGTAATTTAGTTCTCTAGGATAGAAACAACATGTCAGCACAAGTGGACAGCAGACAACAGGTACAATAGTGCTTGAAATCACTCTGGATGAGGCTCATGCTTGTATCACAATGACTGCTGCACAAAGCAGGCAGTGGCTTTGTCATCCGTGCACCCGTCCCGTGCTCCATTTTTAGCTGCACGATACATAGCAACAAACCGCTCGATTGTGAAGAGGAGAATCAACACAGGAGGCCAAAAATAATGACTGTTTGTTCGCCATGCATTCACGTGGTCATATCTTATGCGTGAGTTTCTAAAAATAGACCCAGGGATAAGCCGGGCCCTCTTTATTGCAGTGAAAGCTTTTAACCCCTTCACCCCTGGATTAAAGCAGTGCGACTGCATGTATTTGGAGAAGAAGATGAAGAGGGGTCACTGAGTGGGTCTAGAATAGAAAGCAGGATGAGAGAAATGTAAATTTAATGCACAAATCATCTATAAACTTTGGCCGTACATTCATATATGTACAGGCAACCATTGCAGAGACACCTTTACTTTTATTTTAAGATGGCTATTTAGCTTCCTTTTACACAGTTCTTCTCAGAACTCATACATCTGACATATGCCCAGGGAACCCACAGCCCTACTGTGGTGGATCTACTGGGCCAGTTATGAATTATGTGTCTCGTTCAAAGGCGTCTCATTGTCATCACTTTCTCTACCTGGGGGAAGGGAAAGCGCTTCTCATTCACTTTATCCATTTACCATAAAGTACAAACCAGTGAGTTTCCAGTCCCAAGTCTGCTCCTTAAGTCACTATGCCACCGCTGCCCCGTTAACAGTATCTGGCAGGTGTAATAAAAAGCAAATCCATAATATAGACTTATAGCCATCAGGAGAGCTGCGTGCGTACTGTGCTACAGAGTTTATTTTAAGATGGGGTGAGACCCAGAGATGGGTCAGATGAGGCAAAAGTGGGTCAACTCAAATTATTCTGAGAGAGTAGCAACCAAAGCTGCTGTAAGAAAATGATTATGTATAAATGAGCTAATTAATAATAATTAATAATAGTAATTTAATAAATTCTAAAGAGACAAAACATTTTTAACTCTCTACCATTTATGATAAGGAAAAATACAACATGATTAGCTTTTGGTCACCTTGAAAGTACGAGGGAACTAGACACTACAGGACCAGGAAGATAAGCAGGAACAACACACCAGGAGCAGAGACTTCAGTCCAAGAGGTCACAATCAATGACACACAAAGGTGACGCTAGTAAAAGCTGTGTGTATTTGTCAATACATACATGCTTGGACTGTATAGGACATTTACAGCATTCTGTGTCCCCTGTGTCAGTTTTCCTGCACCAGCAAGGGAAAGGCCTTACACGTGTGTGCAGAACTGTTTACATCAGCAGCAGTCCCTCGCCATTCCTGCCTAAACTCCCTGATGACCAGATAGTAAACGTGCACTCACAAAGACGACCTGCAGCAGATCCACTGTCAAACATGAGACTCAACAAACAGACCTATGCTTACCGCTTTCCAGTTGCTGTGATAAGTTAGTAAGCTAACAACTGCTAGAAGTAGCTACATACTTGCTGTATAGTTAGTTGCATCAATGATTAAAACTAAATCTTAACAAAAATAGCAAATGAACATTTATAAAACGTAAACACGATATGTTGTATTTGTTTCACATAAGAGTCGTGTCATATTTTCTCTGCTTACCATCAGTCACCTGACATAGTCAGGAGGAAGTGCAAAGTCACCGCTAGGAAGTAAACTCCTACAAGTTATCCAGTGGTCATTCAGGCTTTACTGTCACCTGCTACCTACGCCAACGCCAGCAGCCTGTTTAAAGCTAGAAACCAACAAAGTAAAGACACTGGATGCAATTAAGTAATAATCGTGGAGACTTCCTTTGAACCTGTGTCCATAAATTTAATCTTGACTAATGCAGACACAAGCTGTCGAGTTTGTACAAGACATCAATGTGAATATTATGCTTCACACCAAAACTACAGGTGCCTGAAGTGTGTAATCTATTTTATTTTCCTCACAATTTTTGTTGTGTTTCAAGGATGTATAGACCTAGAAACTTTTATGCTTGTAACCTAGGTACAACTGAGCCTTTGAGGAAAGGAGCACTCTGTCAAGTTCAGTGGTTCAGAGCCATAAAAGGTGCTCACACCCACACAGTCCATGCAAAATAAAGCAGTAAAAAGCTCATCTGAGGAGTTTATATCCTGCTGTAGAGCTGCATTTGATAGTGTTCGTGGAATGTGTTAATTTTTAATTTGTGCATATGACAATGTAAAGTTCAAACCTCTCATTCACAAATAACCACTTGGCATACCTGGTACTTTGTTACATCAACTCACTGGCCCTCTGTGTGTGTGAGAGAGTGTGGATGACTCAGACCCATTACTTGCTCCAGTGGGAAGCACTGCAGACTTTCTTAGAAGGCCAGTGTTTTTCTGACTAACACAAAAACAAATAATGTTGCCAGCAAGTGGCATCACCTTCCCTCTTTAGAACGGCACTAACACCTGAGGAGGCTGGCTGCTCCTTATAAAACCTAGGTCTTTACTCACTTTGTCCTGCCTGTATTAGTTTCACCAAGATGCATAGATATTACTGGAAAAGCAGGACGTAAGCTGACTTTCAGTCTTACATGTTCATATTACTTACTAGGCGAGAATTTGTCCTTCAGTACTGTAAAAGATTTTTATACCACTGCACTGACCACAGCCGCAGCCAGAGGCATGATGTTTTTGAGCTGTCCGTCTGTACGTCCCAGTCTTGTGAACGTGATATCTGAGGAACGCCTTGAGGGGATTTCTTCAAATTGGCATAAATGTCCACTTAGACTCAAGGATGTACTGATCAGATTTTGGTCATCAAAGAAAGTGACCTCATGTGTGTCCATTCCCCAATTTGACTGGTTGGCAGAGACATACAACATCGAAGCAGTAATTCTAATATTTAACTGTATTTTGTGAAGGAAATAGAAACCACTAAGAAACTCTGTTTTCAAGATATGCTATTCTCAGTTTTCCAAATGAAGATACTTGTTGATCAGTTTGTCTATCTACACTGTACACTGACTTTCTTCTTTATTCATTTATACCAAACGACTGTGTTTTGTGAGCTAAGGCCTGCACGCTATCCAACAGTGGACATGAGGTTACCATCTGTCAAGATACTCTAATTTTTGTAGCCTATACATGCTTTTCAGTAACGGTCACATCTAGCATTAATAAGCTTACATAAAAGACTTTTACAAACAAGTCTACAATAATAAATGTATTTTAATGTGAAGGTGGTGTCCAAGGCAGACTTTTTTCATTTGGGTTTCTGTGTTCTGAAATGAATTTAAAGACAATGCAATATAAAAGTCCCCTAAAGTGTTTTAACAGCTTCAGTGCACCTTGGCACAAATCTTCCAAGTCTCTGGACTCTACAGGAGGAACAACATTCTTGAAAAAGATATTATCTAACATATTGCTCCAAAAATTCCTATTGGAGATCAGTTGGCCTGAGGCCCCAGTGACCGCTCATATGTTTAGACTGTTTCTTAAATTTTTTTTACCCATCGGCTTGTTTTTGTCACTGTTTTTACTTTTTCTCCTGGATGTGATATAATCCTAGACATGGCTTGCTACAGTGTCTATTTGAATCAAGGGAAACCCAGATTGTCACCAGGAACTGATAGAATCAAGATTCAAGATGTTTAAACACACAGTCTAGGCATATAGGAATTCTTGTGCAGGGCTCTCCTGGAGTCAAGTAAAGAGTTTAAAGCCAAAAGAACAAACACCTAGTCTAAATATAAGATCACCCAAGAATATAAAAGAATGCAAACTACAAAAAACAAGAATACAAAATAGTTGATAAAATCGTGGATACAGGAATAAGATATCAGCTAAAATGGGGAGTTTCAGATATTGCACATAGCATAATTGTATATGGCATTCTACTTAGTAGGGTAGTGAGGGGTTATTGCACAGGTTTATTCACATTTTGTATTTGCCATCAGTCTTACTGTGGCAGGGAAAAAGCTGTTGTAAAATCTTGTTCTGTGTGTGATGACACCGTGCGCTCTGCTGTGCCTGAGGTTGTGGGTGCAATTTTTGTGTCTGAGCAGAGTGTGAGCTGGGTGGAGTGGGTCTCTGATTATGTTCTCTGCTCTTTTGCAACCCCTATCTTTTGATAGGGGTACTTGGCAAATGAAAAAAAAAACACAGAGAGGCCCTAGAGAATCATAAAAAAGAAGTTATCACCTCGAAATGAACTCTGAGTTGAGGCACCGCAAGGATAGTGTATTCCAAAACCTTTAAAGGGTCAAAGAATCGCAAATCAAAAACAATCATTAATTGATAAAACACACTGACTTTAAATAACTCTTCTGTGAGTTGGTCAATTATGCTTCCATCCAAAACAAACTGAGGCAGTAACCATGGAAACATGAACGGCCTCTAACCTGCTGTGATTTGAGCTCTTAAAATAAACTTGTTTTCCAGTCTGTGGCAGCCTAAAGTTATTGGCCAGCAGGGAGCGCTACTTAATTATCATGCTCATGTTTTGAATCTGTGTGTGCTGCAGCAGGCTCCAGTTTCTACTGAATATATGTTCTCCATATTGAGCCTGGCTGCTACTGACAAGCGCAATTCATACTGTGTGTGACATTTACAGAATACGGTCAACATGTTAGTTGATTGCCAAGCACGAGTGTAACACAAATGTCGCTAGCTAATGTGCTAAAGCTCTCGGCACACAGAGTAATCACTCCTGTGCAAACACTCCAGCCTGTTTGCTGAAAAGAGTGATGTGAAGGCTGCATTGGTCTGACCCTTTTTGTTCTGGGTTGAACCTGGCAAAGTGTTTTACATTTCACTTT
>NW_018127928.1:285211-294051 GCF_001952655.1 Monopterus albus
AACAAGTCCTGATTCAAAATGCTAGGAAACTCATTTACAGATTAAAAAATGGCACACAAGCAGGCACGCTGACAAGCCGGAGCTGCTGCACAAGGGTGAACACACACACTCAGAGCTTTACTTAGAGGGCTGCTAAATGATTCCAAATAAGTGCAAAGCGAGCTCAGAAGAAAGTTGGCAGCTTTGGGTCACACTGCAAATACAAGAGTACAACAAAGCCGTGAATCTGAAGATCTCATTGTTCACCCTGAGAATAAAGCCTATGTTTTAATTACACTCAGTGCAAAACAGAAATTCAGTCTAACAGTGGCAAACCACCCTGATGCAACTTGAAGCCACTGGGTCAATTCTGTTGTATGTTACAACAATTGTAAAAGAGAAATTGAAACTGATGCATCTCTTACAACTGAACACATTCCCAACCCTACACCTTCTCACTTCTATACGCATCCCTGCCACAAACATTTTAGTGTCAAAGGAAGCCACAGGACAAGCCTGGCGAGCACCACCAGGTTGGGGTGTTACACATTCTTCAACAGTTTAAGTCTTTAAACGTCTCTCAGTTGCTTGTTTCAGTCTCCGTCTGTGCACCAACATCCAACAAGTGAGTCTCTAAGCTGTCATTCAAACAGGAGAAGCAACAGCTAAAAGTGATGCCACACCTGGCAGCACTCTGAGGAGCGAGATCGTCTCCCCTGAAAGCTGTTCAGAGGCAAACAAGACAGTTAGAAACAGCTGCAATCCCACAACTGTTTTTATTTCTAAGTGTGACCCTCGGCAGCCCTATTCTGGCCCTCTACAGGGACAGTGGAGGCAGTGGAAGGCTGGGAAATAAACTGCTAAATCTTATTATATTTTGCTGCTTAGTTTATCTGCTGTATCAGCTGCTGCAGCCCATGTTTGGAAAAGAGTGAGGCTTCCGGTCTTGCATTCTTGTCTCATCAGAGTATTTTAAACTATAAAAGCAATGATTGATCTGTAACAGCACTGTACTGAGTCTGCACCACTGATTTCTTTTCATTTTTACCACTTTTACACAAAGCATGTAGGATCCAGTACTTTTGGAGCTTGACCCAAACTAGAGACTAAAAGTCTGCATATTTCAGCCTCTGCTGCTTTGATTATTTTTAAATCTGTTTCTTGCAAGTCCCCGTTGAAAGTGCAATGCTAACATAGTGGAATACACCTTTAAAGCAGTTCTAAAACACGCAGACCACTAAATTTAATTGCACTAAAGTCCATCCATTCGCTGCCCTAATTTGAATGATTTTATAACTGTTTTAGGACCATTCTAACTTAATATTTTCCAAATATTCAAAGCCAATCAAATACGGCACTTAAAACAGATAAGTGAACATTAATTGAATATTTCATCATAGTTTACTCCAAGGTGATGACACCCAGCTCTGACCACTGAACACTTTACTTGTGTCAGCCCTGGCTGTGAACATGTGGACAGTCTGTCTAATGATAACCGTTGAGCTACACTAATCCCAGGTTCATCTAACAATATCATGGCCCTACTTGTGGACAAGCAAAGTGAGTGGACACCACGGCAAGTTGTCATCTCTGGATGGATGTATGAAGTCTAAACAGCATGTGCACCTGAGTCGTATATACTGTCTACAGTGTCTGGTGTGCTCAGATTAGCCAGGGACGGCGATGGTGGAGGGCCGAGAGCGCCGGCTGAGGCTGCAGCTTGTTCACATCCCTCGGGGCCAGTGGCTACCTCAGCTGTGGTATTTATAGTGCACACACTCCCAGGTGTACAAAGTAAACACGGCCGACACTGTCAGGTACCACAGCGACCAGAGCAGGAAGCTAACCTTTTCATCTGCCAGCTGCTTACAGAATTATTTATCAGCTCACTAGAACAGGAGCCAAAGCTTCGAAAGTGAGCTTGATTAGGTGTCAACGAGGAAAGTCTCTCTTAATGAGCCCGTGTTATGGACTTTTTCTCTCACACTCCAGAGCTCATTCATATTGAATTAAGCCAGTTAACAGTCATAAGACCAGATTAAAATGTTTTATTGCGTTTTAGTGAGCCGCGGTCTGTCTGTGCCCCTAATCAAAACGTTCACATATATCAATATGGCAGATGTAGCAGCAGAGGGCTTTCCCTTAATGTCATTACTCCACATGTGACAGTTACAAACTATGTTGAAGATTCACAGTCTGTTCCAGCAACAGTGATGGATCGGTGTTTTTCAGCAGAGATGCTGCAAAGACGCTACAAAATGTAATCTACATCTGCCTTTCTGTCACTTTTAGTCTTTAAAAGAAAGGTGTTTTTTTATTTAATCAGTATCCTGCACTGCTGTTTGGGTACTTACATCACAAATATACAAAGATGCAAAAAACTTTGACCGATAACACTGACTTACAGTAAGATGCATTAGCCGATTCTGAAATCAGGGTGACCGACTCCATCCATGGTATCCAGCTGACACAAATGCAGATTTTTTTTCGTATAAACACAAATGAACAACTACATAAGGGAAAAAATGACCCCAAATGGTCACATCAGATATGAGGAATTACCCCGACCCCAAGCTGTTTGCTCATATTTTGATATTGTCATATGTCATCAGCAAAAGAAAAGTGGGTAAAACTTACACCTTATACAAAGCAAACACATTCATGCTGACAGGTAATGACATAGCTCTTACCCTGGTGGCTGTGTGATGTCATGGCTGCCAGGCTGGGCAAGTGGGTGTCACGCAGTATGTCAGGCGAGCACCCGGCTCAGTGTGTGTTGTGCAGAATAGATGTGTGTGCTTGTGCAAGCGCAGATGTGATTTACAGGGTGGCAATCGAGAAGCCGGTATCCTGCCAAAACAGTGGAGTGTGTGTGTGCGTGGGTGTGTGTGTGTTCAGGCTGATCCAACACTCAGGACGGTCCCTCGAGAATCCCTCAAGACTGGAAACAGGAAGCAGACGTCCAGCAGCAGCAGCCAATCCCCATGAGGTTTGTGAGTTGGCTACTCCAATCAGAAGTCTAGCACTGGTACCAACCTAACAGAGAGGACAGAAAGGATGATGTCACTGCTTTCTGTTTAAAACAAGTATCTAATTGCTGATCTAGTACTCCCAGTTTGGACCAGATAAAAGGCAGCTTTTATTTACACTGGTTCAATGTCATGCAAAGAGGTACAGACATTTAAATTTAAAAGACAGCACAGGTGCTGGGAGGAAAAAAGTTGGGCGTCTCTCACACACAGGTTATTTTCAGTGATTTATAGTATTGATCATTCAGTAACACTGATTCAGAGATGACAGCTGTTAAATCAAGCCTTGGATTCCAGTTTAGAGCTGATGTGGCTTCATCTCCAGCCATTCAAAGACCTCTGCCTGTTTATGCTCAAAGCAAATACATCTGCATATTAAACAAACTTGGCCTAGATTGCTTTCTTGATTAATCACTTCATCTTTTGCCCTATAAATATGTCTTGTTTTATCAGATGACCTGTCCAAAATCCAAAGATATTTTGTTTACTATTCTCTAAAACACAGATGCCACAGAAGTGCCGGCATTTTAACTCAAAAATAAAGGTTTACCTGATTAATTTCTCATCATATTCCGAATTCATTTTCAGCCCATTAACTAATCAATTAATCAGCTAATAGTTTCAGCCCTATGACTGTCTTTTTTAAGAGCAAGCAGCCTTTATAATGTCAGGCAACCATTTAGCACCAGGTGTGACACAGAGCCCCAGAGAAACAGGTAAACTGGATGTCCCCCCCCCTTTGCCATCAATGTTAAGAAGCTGACTTCTTTTGCTTCTGAATGTCAGATGACTACACAAATATAATAAGTGTTTTAACTGCAAGACTCAAAATTCTAGTGCTGGAATGTTAGAAATGTCCTACCCATGGTTAAATCATTGTTCAGTACTTGCACTGTGGACTGACAACTGACACAGGAACAGACACTGCTTTGACAATGATTCACACCTGCACAAATAGAGTTTAGTGATCAAGGACATAAAAGAGACTGTTGTCAAAGCTAAATGTTGTCTCACTATGTTGTTGGCGCTTTTCACATTTACTAGTGATCAATCAAATGGACTTTCTGTGATCATGAACACAGCCGCTGAGGCTGAATTCTCTTTTCCTGGAGGAGGGTATCTCCGGTATCTGCCGGATACTGTTGAACAGAAGATTGGTGATCAATATTATTACTGCATTATTAGAATATGGAACACATTCTAACTATTAATGTGTTAGTCACTGTTATATTAATATTGAGCTATAATATTTTGACCATTTGTCTTCTCACCCTTTTTTAACCAAAACCTCTTTTCAACAAACCAAGAGGAGTTAACAAGACGATACTCCGCCCTGTTCCCGGCAGCTGGGGTGAGCCCCTGGGGTGGACAGCATGGGTCACTGTTTCACTCATCTCAACTGCTAACCCCCTAATAAACAGGCTCTCTCCCTCCTCAGGGTCTGGGAGCTGTTTAGGGAGGGATCACGCAGTGGGTTAGCTCTCTCCTTCACGGTCTGGGGGCAACTCAGAGCTGCACAATACCAGTAACAACTACTGCTCCCCTGGACCCATCCCTGCTGAGCCACCCTGGAGCTACCTGATGGTGACCGGCCTCATTCTTGCTCCAGTGCCAGGACACACTGCCAGTACTTTATTAGTTATTTATTTGTTTATACCCTCCTCTACCTTACAGTATATATTCAACAAACCCTCACATGACCTGTACATTCATTATATGCACTTCTGTTCCTTTGTAAATTTCCTGTAACCATTGTTTTGTTTTTCAAGTCCTGTACTGTTAGTCCTGTGTTTGGAGTTGTAATACAGTAGAGTATTTAAGTGGCAACACCTGTATTTTGTGTATTTAAAAGTTGTCTTCTTACATGGCAGTGAGATATGCATCAGCAGTGTTTGTAAAAAGGATCACTTAAAACAGAGCTTATTTTTATCAACAGCTTCAAGCTGTTTTTTCACATGTTCCCAGGGTTTTTGAAAGTCAAATACTGAAAACTCCATACGACCTCAAGTTCAACCTCAAGCTCGCACTGCTAGAATCTGTAAACCTATCGGGCAATAAGTGATGTGGATGTAGCTGTGCTCTGACTGGAACGCTCACAGATAAGAAAAAACATGGAAAAGTATCACGGCTTCCTTTAACAGAAAAGGGTGGAACAGCCCTTAGTTTCATGAACATGTGAAATATTTTCTTTGTTTTTGGAAGTAACTGACTGGTATATTTGATGGTGATGAAAAATAACTAGCTGTTCTTTCTTGTTTTTGGGGAGTAGCCTGATTTCTTCAAACATCGAGCAGGAGTGTCAAATATAATCACAGCTTGAGCCCAAGGCATCAAGTCAACCTTACCACCACAGACAGAGGAGGTAAAACTGGCTGAGGGTGAGGCAGGTGGGGAGTGGCGGTGGAGGCACGAGGGTGGTGTGGATGTGCACACCCCTGTGTGTGTGTTGGCAGAGGTCTCAGAGGTCCTCAAAAGCGGGATGGATGCGTGTCTGTGTGCGCGCGCGCATTTGGGGCATGGGTCTCAAGACAAGAGGGCCAGATAGTGCAGCCGCAGGACAAATTACCCCCCCAAAAAAGTCGGTCACTGCACAGCGCATGCACATTTGCGCTTTGTGATAGAAAAGAAAAGTAAGGGGGGGGGGAGCCACAGGGAATAGCTGACACTCCAGGGGGCCTCTGGCAACACACATTTCCCAGGGCAGCTCATCTGTCTTGGGAGGGGTATGTGTGTGTTTGTGTGTCCCAGGCCATTGTCCCTAAAAAGAGCTTGCTTGATGCAGGGTGACAGATCTGGGGAGACAAGCCCTGACATCCAAATAATAAAAACAGAGACCTGGAAATAGGTTAAAACCGAAGTTTTTGTGGAAAATTACACCAAAAAACAGCATCAATTAACATCCAACAAGCACATAAGATGCATTAATCATGACACTAGCTGCTATAGAAGCCTGTCACGATGTGGGTACACTTGTTTAGCCTGACCCAGCACTCCAGTCCAAACTCCCCAAGATATATTACGACAAAAATCTCCGCTCCTTACAAATATTACCTTTCACAAAGCGTTTCGTGCGCTTGGCGACACAGCCGTAAAACGATGCCTGGATGTTTTCTGAAGAGCTCCAACAACCCTTACGCCCCCATTCACAAAAAGATTGACGCATGCAGAGAATTACCACCGCCCATCCCGAACCATTCACACACTCAAACACACACTCCCGCAGGCCTGTGCTTTAATTTTACACGATTTTCTGGCCACTAACACGGGTATAAAGCAATAGAGGCGTGTTGGTACAGTGTATATTGCATTAAAGCCTACGGCTCGGCCGTGCGCTACAACTAGCTCAGCAACAATCGGCATAATAAACATCGCCTGTCCGTTCCCTCCGTGTTGCCTACACACTTCCCGCCCGCCACAGCCCAGTAAACCCTAGGATTTTTTATGTATGCTATTACGATGTGAAATAACTCCTACCAGATTTAGATACAACTCGGGCCAAAGAAGACGTTAAAAACAACCGGGAAGCGGAGCAGAGCGGAAACTTCAGCCGGACATTGTTTTGATAAATCCTGCCTGTGCATCGCATCCCTGAGCATCAAAGCGGCGGAGCTCGGCGACACATTCATCCCGACAGGACTCACCTACACGGGCCAGGAGGAGGCCAGTCGTCCCAACATGTGTCCCGCACGGCTCTCAGTCCTCTCCCATGTCAGACTCTGGGCTTTTTCTCAGTGCAGGAGGAGGGGGACGGAAAAAAATTCATCTGCTGACAGATTCCGCCATACTGGATTTTTGTTACAGCCCCAGCGTCACATGGAGCGCCCCAGCATTTACCAGAGGCGGGGTTAGCCTGGCGAAAGTGTGTCCACTGCCTGATACGTGTGTGTGTGCTGGGCTGGAGGAAGGTTGTGACGGTCATTGATGAGGAAAAAGTCTCTGGGCGTCCTATAATGTAAGAAATATCACTGCGATGTTCTAACATGCAGTTTCCTGGGTGTCATCACTTTGTTTTTAATCACTTAATGCTGCTTTATACCCCCTGTTACTGCTTTATATTATTCATATATCATCATGTATAAGTAAATAGGCCTACTCTTGCATGCTTCATATTGAGATTTATTGTGTGCCAGTACTGGATCTTTGTTGCTGTAGTTTTTGTGACTTTTCTGTAGTGTCCATGCAAAATCTACTACTGGTTGCTATAATAGTTTAAAGAACAAACAAAGCTAAAAACACAAATTGTGAAGTTCTTCAAGTTGGTGTTAAAGGAAAATTAGTTAAACAAAAAATGAAAAGAGCAAATCAGGCCCATCATAAAATAATTTTATGTATTTTGCACATTTTATACTGTATTATTACTGCATTTGTATTGAAATTACCAGTGACAGGAAGGACTTTGTTGCCTGAGAGCAGTATTACTAACCTGCCTGTCATTGTTCAGAGCTTTCCATAACCAGCAGTGGTAAAATGAAACAAATGTTTTTATCCAATTCATGCTCATTACAACATGAAACACCTTCCCCAATGCCTTCTTTCCATTACTTTATATTTGATTTAGCATCTCAGAAGCCACCCACAGGAAAAAAATGCAACACCGCTGCCTGGTTTGGCTGACTTGATTACTGTAATATGCTAAACAGTTTCCATAGTCTGTATCTGCAGGCAGGGAGACAGCGTCATTATTCACAGAGTGCAGCTCTGCTATGAGTTAGGTCTGCTCTCACTGGTTCTTCTATTCGGACTATTTATCCATTACTTTTAGCTAACTACTATTTCAACAGTTTAGTTTAGCTACCTATTTTAACATTTTATTCATAGCTATAAGATACCACTTTATTTATTGTGCCAACATGCTCAGGTTTATATAGCATACAGAAGGAAGACAGGAGATGAAACGAATATCCTGCACACAACAAACAGTAGCAGTAACTAAAGATTAGTGTCATACAGAGTAATAATAATAGATCATGTAGAATAACAACAAGTGATGATTGTACAAAGTAAAACATTAGGTTTGATATTTCATCTGTTTATTCATTACAACACTATTTGAACCATGTATGTTTAACTACTGTATCTCACGATTTGTCCACTACTTCTATTTCAAATGTTTATTAATCACTTTCAGCTTTTTGAAAAATATTTATTCATTACTTTTAGCTTACATCACTATTTGAAATGTTTACTTTTCACTATTTCATGCATTTTGCCTACATGCTAGAATTCACTTGTTAGCTAAAGCTGACCATTTGTGATATATTTTAATGAAATTGTGATTTCTATTTTATTTAACTTTATTTTTCCAAATGATTTGAGTTAATGCACAACCTTTCCATTTATCAGCTAGTGTCCATGAAAGTTATCCCTGTTGGGAATCACTGTTTTTGTCTCAGACCATACTTTTAACATCTAGGTATAATATTCACATAGTTCATTATAAGAAGAAGAAGCTTTATTTTATTGTCACTGTGATATGTACAATGAAATTTTGTTTGGAGCTGAGGGCCCCAGGCTGCTGTGTGCGTACGCGCCACCATCACGGGCAACTTGGGGGTTCAGTGTCTTGCCCAAGGACACTTCGACATGTGGACTGCAGGCACCAAGATTCAAACCTTCAACCTTCCGGTTGGGAGATGACTGCTCTACCCACCGCATCACTGTCGCCCCTCTATTTTTTTCTGTGTGAAGGCAAATAATGTTAATGTTACCAACTGTCTTTTCACTTACCCTCTTCCTCTACAGGGAGCTCAGAGGTCAGGGCAATCCCTCATCTTATCTGAGGGCACTTCGGGTACTTGCTTGAGCAGTGACCTTCCCTCCACACTATCACCA
>NW_018127928.1:294082-306724 GCF_001952655.1 Monopterus albus
TGTGCTGCTTGACTACAACTTGCATTTATTAACCAAGGTTGCTCCTCTCTGGGAGTACAAGGGAGGCCTGTTGGGACAGCCATATCCATAGCAACAGAGGATTATAATTTCTGTGGATGAGCTAGGGAGCATCAGTTACATAAGCCAGTCAGTCTTGGAGACATCTCTGATGTTGTTGTGCTTGAGTTATCTTTTTAGGGCTAAATCCTCAGAGCTGCAGGCCTTTTTTATCTGTATGTATATTAAACACAATTTATACATCGGAGATAGCACGGGCTACCTTTATCATCCTTCTGTTTACATGCTTGACACCATATTCATTTTCAACCGCTTAAAGAATTTAAACATGTTGTTTCTAGATTGGAATATGATTTAATTAAAGTCTGTGAAGACCTAAGCCAACCAAAACCAACAAAAGGCTATGTAAGATGTATTAATGGGAAGATTTACAGTATGTTGTGTTTCTTTAAGGATAAGTTGCAAATTGCTGAACAACTTATGTTCTCATCATATTCTTGCAGCACACAATTTGTACTTTGTAAATTGCACTTAGACATCTGCACTTTAGTCTTTTTGATTTACATGTGCGTTTGCTGATGCAGACATGCATAAAACACTCAAATGTGTGTATACAGTATGTGAGTAGGCATCCTTAGCAGTGATGTCAAAGCAGGGATTAGATTGTCTTATATTGCCTAGAGCAGCACATTTGCAATTCAGCAAACATCACACTCAGGTTGCCAAATCACTGATTATGTTAGTTTAACTATTTTGCATCCAAGGTAGTAGCCGTTACCTTCTCCTGCTTCATCTTTATATCCACTGTGGGTAGCTATGAATTCTCATATTTGTCCTCAAAAGCATTTGCACCAAAGTACTGTACATGGCTCTGGATAAAAACACAGATCCCAAGTAATGGTGATCCAAAAATACACCATGTTTTTGGCCAGTGGCTGAAAGAGGAGCAGCATCAGGCTAAAAAGTCAACAGGCGAGTGTGCAGGGCCTGCGCAAACTACCGCTCTGCTACCACAGCAGACACATCACACACAGGCTGTGGACCAGGCCACTTGCAATACACACACAACTGGCTGTTAGTGGTTTGAGAAGGGAAACTGTCATCTCACCAAACACAGTCCCACTTGAGTCAGACACAACATGCAGACAAAGTAGGCAGACCTCAGCATCACAAAGAAGCTCTGCTTTGCCAGGAAGAAAGAAAACACTGTGCATTTGACAGCATGTGATGGGACTGTGCATTAACAACCTCCAACATAAATTGAAGGAATTAGGTGAATTAAGTCCTTTCTTATATGTTAGCTTGTTTTTATTTTTTTAAAAGTGACAAAATCTTTCTAGGATATCATGAAACTAGAGCAGTTAAGAGAGAAAAGAGCAAAAAAAAAGAGGCATAAAGAGTTCTTGTTAAAAAAGAAGTCAAGGCTTCTCACAGTCAAGCCAGTTAGTCTAAAACTTTCCATCAAAGCCTCACTGAGCTGCATGGAGTAATTACCTTTCACACAGCAACAGCTCCCAGGCCTTATTACTGATACTGTTTGTGGTTGTGTATGTACATGCGTACAGACACCCACTAAGCAGAGGAATACTGTATGCCTCCATGTTCTGGTCAGACAGAGTGTGTTTTCATGTGTGTGCCTATAAGCTAACATCACCCCAGGCTCCGCTTTTCCGGCATAAACCAGCTTGCAGAAGTGATAAACCGAGAAATTCTGTTATGATTGGTCGCTCCTGGTCTCTGCTGTTCTGATGGCAGCAGAGAGAAGCCCACTCAATGTACTGTTCCAGGCTGTCTGGATATAAATAGACAGATTCAAAAGACAAAACCAAACTCTGAAGGACTCAATAAAACCTCCACCAGTGCTAAACAGTCTGCTTCTACACACAAAAGCACAAGTCTTATCGCCTTTAACTTTAGGCAAATAGTTTTCTTGACCCTGGAAACACTTTTTTTTACAGTTGCAAGTAAAGTCTCTGGTTAAAGTCAAGCCTTCATTTCACTAAAATCTGAGTGAAGTTTAGTGGTAAAAAGTGTATGCTATTCTCTCACATAACAATATAACAATGCCCCATTACAAAAAACTCCTGCATTCAAAATTCTACTTAAGCTAAAGTGCAGGAGTATTATCAAAAAAATGTGTAAAAGTAAATGCAGAAAAAAGGTCCCTGATGAGCTCTGTTACCAGAGACTATATACGACTGACCAGGATTAAACTACCTTTCCATACTTTATTCAGTCATGTTGTCAGTCTTTAATGTGACCAGGCAGTTATTATTTTTATTTTTGCAGACATTTTATTAACCACTCTGCCTTGAGGAGTTGCTAAGCCTGAAAAAAATCCTAAGTCTGGGTTTTTATGGACATTTTTAGTGTCTCATGATGGTCTAAGTGCTGTTTCAAATGCTCTTTCTGGAGTAAACAGTGGCTCCTTGCCATGTTTTGGTATGAAAATCATTAATGTAATTATATGAGAAAATATAGGATCAGTATTTGTATCATCCTTCAAAATCAGCTGCTAACGACTGTAGTAAAAATGGCCCAAAACACGAGTCATATGCCCAAATGAATCTGACAATGTTATGTGAATGGGAGCTGAATGAAGTCCTTTGCTGGCCAGAAAAAATAATGAACTGATGAAATAAAACTCTGTAACCAGTGTCACAAGTAATGTCATCGACTTATCAGAGTGAAAGTTCAGCAGCCTCTTCCAGCATTACTCATAACCAAATGTGGATTTTATAAATCTCTCACTCACTGCAGATTTGAAAAGCCCAAATAACATACACCCTGGTGTTTCCAATATCTCACCACATCGTGAGTGGGTTGTTTTTTTCCAGGGAATGCTCAAAATGGAGGGCCCAGGCAGCCAGTAAAACTACTTGGGCATGCAGTCTATGAGGCCTGCCAGCAGCGTATACCAACAGACATAAAAAAAAAACGACCAAAAACCTGAAATAGACAAACAGTTTAAGTGTTCATAAAATATTTCTAACCAGGGAACTTTTGTTGGAGGGATTAAGGAAGAAAGGAGAGGCACTTTTAAAATGGAGAACTGCTTTGCTTATAATGTTATCCATGTGATCTACTGCAGTCTTATGAATATATATTAATGTGAGCAACTGTGTGTGGACTGTCAAATATGGCTCTTATTTTTAGTTTGGAAACAAAGGTTTTCAATCTCATTCTGCATAGGGAGGACTCAGCAGACCTGGAGTGCAGACTCACCTATTACTTTATAATTTGCACAAGGGCCCCAATACAAAATATAATCAGGTAGCCTAAATATATTGTGCATTATTTTCGATTAAGCTAGTGTACCCGTCAGTAGACAAGGTTATAAAATGAAACTTTAGTGATGCTTACACACTATTGCATCACACATTATAGGCTATTTTTATAATATATATCATTCTGAAATGAACTGTTTTGAATTACTACTTTTACTTTTTGTTTGCTTGATGCTAATAGTTGTACTGTTATTTAAGTAGTGCTTTGAATGCAGGGCTTTTTCTTTCAGCAGAGAATTTCTATACTGAATAAAGCTGACTGCCACTGTGATATTGCTACTTTTACTTAAGCAGAAACACTCGGTACATATTCCACCACTGAGTAGTAGTTGCAGACCCAAAATAGATTAGTTTAGTGTTTACTGTTCGTGTATATAAGGAGAAATAACACAGCAAGGGGTTGATGGATCTTTGTAACAGCTCCAACTGGTCTCACAAACTGCTCATACAGTATTTTAGTTTCTGAGCCCTTGACTGTTGTATAACGTCGCCATCTTGTGGACACAAAAGTGGGAACAGTTTTCTTTCGTCATCATTATGCGTCGATCTGTCCCGTCACTGTGACATGTGAAGAAAACATGGGGAGGCAGTTGGTTTAATATTTCACTACTTTGTATTCAAATTCATGCAACATTAAATGTACCGATTTTCCAGCTAAAGTGGAACTTTTACTCACGTTGCGATTCTGCTAGTAGTTGAAAGCGCGGTAGCCTAAGGTTGGGCTAGCTAGCTTTACTCGCACGGTTTCTTTTCTGTTTATTGGCTCGCTTTTAGCCTGCTAGCAGCATGGATAACACTGAGGAAAATGCTATTGAGCTCCACGGAGATGAGGAAATTATTGAAGTCATTGATCTGAACGACACGGAGCCGGGTCCTGGTGAGTAGGGAATAGTTTACATAGTTTGGCAATGTCGACCTGTGACAGCCACTGTAGGATGCTGTGTTTGTTATTTGTTATTTGTTTTGAGTGCCTGGCGTTTGACCGAAGATCAAATGACACTTTTCAGGGGCGTAGCTGAGGATTTGTTGGGGCCTTTTCCAGCCGAAGGGCCCCTATAATCATTACGTTTTATTTTCATTAACATTATTTTCCTATCACTAACAGATGATTTGGCTGATGACTTGGGGGATGTTGACTTTGAAGATCCCGGAAATGCAGATGATGACAATGAGGGCTGGGAGACTGAAGACGAGATGGAAGCTGAGCCCGTGCAAGATGACAGCGATGTCACCTTTTCCAAACACAGTGGTAAAGTCCTGCCTTGGGCTGGTGTGCTACTATCAGTCAACTCCAGTCTTTTAAAGATGGATTTTGACCTATCTTCCTCCAGGCTCTGTGTTTTGCGTGAGTTTGGATCCTGTGACAAACAGCTTGGCTGTGACAGGAGGAGAGGATGATAAGGCCTATGTCTGGAGGTTGAGCGACGGGGAAGTTCTGTTGGAGTGCACAGGTCAGTGTGAAAGGCACACTGAAGATTGTGTTTACACAAAGTGGGTTTGGATCATTTAATTTTGAACTCTGCAGTTTTTATACTGAAAGTCAGTTTATATACTCGGGTCAGAACCATCCACACCATGCCTGCCAAATAAAACACTGTCTGTATGAAACTGATGCTTTTAAGTTTTCTTTTCCTTGGTGTTTCGCTGTAGCCATTAGCGCTTTGTGGTACTTCATGCTGCAGCTAAAAATGATCTGTGTGACACTGTAATCGTTTTTAAAAACTGCGTGCAATCTCTACAGGTCACAAAGACTCTGTGACATGTGCTGTGTTCAGCCATGACTCCTCCCTGGTGGCTTCGGGTGACATGAGCGGCATGATTAAAGTCTGGAAAATAGAAACCAAAGAGGAGATCTGGTGTTTTGAAGTCGGAGACCTGGAGGTGAGCCTATGTGTTTGTGTGACTGTTTAGTTTTTACATCTGTAAGCACTTACAGTTTTTATGGAGGCTGAAGGAATTTATGAGGAAATAAAGCTGTTTCCACTACCGGACCCTAACGAGCTGTAGACCAAATACTTCCCTTAACCATCCCAAGCGTAACCTCCGGGGTTGGAGTGGACTGCCCTGCTTTGTTTTCCCACTGTATTGTCTGTCAGTCTCTGAGGAGGGAGGGGCTGCACCCATCTTACACACACGGTGCTTGTAATGCTGATGGTTGAGGTGCAAAGACACGGATATTTAACAAATCACTGGCAACTGCTCTGCTTGGAACCACCCCTCCCCCCTCATAGTCCTGGTACTTGATTTTAGTACTACCTCCTGAGGGGTGCTGATACTTGGCTCTCAGATCTTATTTTCAAAGCAGGCAAAGTGTAGTGGAAACACATGTAGTACCTGTGACGTGTGTTAATCGTCTCAACATGTTTCAGTACAGTCCTCTAGTGGAAATCCCCTGTAAGAGAGGATGACCACTCAGGCTGAGAGTTTGAGGTCTTGTGGAGGAAGTGAACGATCAGACATTCTTCCCTTGCTTAACCTTGACTGCTGTGTTGCCCTTTAGCAAAGCACACAACCCATAATAATTATGACATCTGCTCATTAGCCACTAGTAGAAAACTGCTGTGGAAATTAGAAGGAAATAATTAGTGTGTATGTGTGTGACGTACCAGTTCATTGTGGTTGTCTGCCATCCTTCCTCCTCAGTGGCTGGAGTGGCATCCCTGCGCTCCGGTGCTGCTGGCAGGAACAGACGATGGCAACGTGTGGATGTGGAAGATCCCTGCAGGAGACTGTAAAACATTCCAGAGTCCTGCATGCCAGGCCACCAGTGGCAAAGTGCTGCCTGATGGTAAGAGATGAGAAGACAAGCCATTTATTATTTTAAAAAATGTGGCAATTAAAGGTGCAATTAAAAGCCACTTGGCAATATTTATCAAGGTGCTTCCAGTGAAAATTTGACTTTTTTAAAGATAATTTTTCTTTACTCTGCATTGCATAGCTTGGCTAGTTATCAGATTTCTTCTCAGTATGTTTATATTTCAATATGTATAATTTTTACTTAGAAGTGAAATGTATTTTTAATAATTCCCCCCAGGTAAGCGGGCTGTGGTGGGTTATGAGGACGGGACAGTGCGTGTGTGGGACTTAAAGCAGGGCAACGCTATCCATGTCATTAAAGGTCAGTCAGGCAGCTACAACATGTCATTTCATCCTGATGTTACCTTTGCATTTTAGACTTTTTGTAGGTTGTGTTATCCAGGGTGACATATGAGTCCATCTGTCAAACTAGCTCATCAGATCATTACAGTCACATCTCTTACCTCCTATGACAGGTCAAGACGGACACCAGGGGTCGCTGACCTGCCTGGCATGTAACAAGGACGGCTCTCTGGTCTTGACTGGGTCAGTGGACGGCTGCGCCAAGCTTTTCAATACCACCACAGGCAAGGTGGGTGCAATGCAACAAAGGAAAAAATGTTGTGTGCTTTAATAAAGCACACAGACACATGGAGATCTCAGTTTTAGAACTGAGATACTTTTCTAGTTTTTGATTTCTTTTTAAGACAGCAGTCTTTATCAGCTTCTGATGTCTGTGTTTGTTGGGTTGTGTCTGTGTATGTGAAGGTGGTTGGAACATTCTCTGTGGAGGGAGGCAAAGCAAAAGGATTAAAAGAAGAGGAAGAATCCAACTCGGTTGAATCTGTGGGATTCTGTAACGTGTGAGTTATGGTACAATTGGACTACTGTCAAATCTTATCTTCAGATAAACTGAAAGAGTTTCACAGTTCTGCTGCAGCTGGCTGGCTGGCTCACCTCTCTCTGGTCTCTGCAGCCTACCTCTCATAGCCGTGGCGTACCTGGATGGGACTCTGGCAATATATGACCTCTCTACACAAGGCCTGAGGCACAAGTGCCAACATGAGGTAACTAGCATCACAAATAAGGGAGAGCGTGTGTGCTTTAGTTTATTTCCCTTTCATATCTCCATGCATTCTCAAACATTTTTGTTGGTGACAGATCAAGTATATACTGTCGTCATACTGCTAACTCCCTTGTCCTCTTCTCTAAGATGAGGCAGAAATGTTTTTAACTGTTTTACCTAAAGGCTTGTTAGCAAAGCAACCAGTGTGTTTCTAGCTACTAACATGAGCTACACTGCAAATCAGATAAGAGCATTAGCTACATGTATCGGTGTGTTTTGAGTAAGAAATGTCAGAAGCTCATAGCTGCTGTCATCTGTGCTCCTCCAGGCCGGCATCGTTCACCTGCGGTGGGAAGAGTCTTCTTCTGTGGTGTCCACCTGCAGTTTAGATGGAGCGCTGCGTTTGTGGGATGCTCGCTCTGGAAACATGGTGTCAGAATACTGCGGCCACACAGCAGAGATCCTCGACTTCGCCATCAACAGGTGCGAATGCAGAGAGAGATGGACAGATGATTATTTCCTGCCCCAGTTCACTGCAATGAAACCTGCTCAGGGATACTTCAGCAGTACTGTTGCTTTGCAAGTTTGAACTCAAGCCTAAAACTAAACACTTAGCAGCATTAATTTACTTTGTCAACATCAAAATCTACTAGAGTTGTGTTGATGTTACAGTGTGAGAGTGGCTGCTTAGAGCTTTAGTTTGCAAATAAATCTTCACAATGTGATGTGGAATATTTTGTTTCTGGAATGAGCCAAAACACTACAGGCAGATGGATGCTTTTTAACTTTATATATAATCATGTGTACGTTTTTTGACACTTTGCCAGTTTTTAAAGCACAATGTCATACTTTATTGCTAATAGAAAATGTATATAAAGGTTTTGAAGAAACATCGAGTCACATTTAACAAAAACATTGTAACAAGAAATTGCACAAAATATAGATTTTCTCCACTGATTTTTCAATTGGTCAAGAAGCTAGAAGCCGATATTGGAAAGGATAATCTATAAAACTTGAAACTACATAAATTATGCTGATTTCCTGCCTGACTGTCCTCCTCTCTGTCTCCTCCAGGGAGGCATCTCTTGCAGTAACCGCCTCAGGAGACAACCAGGCCAAAGTCTTCTGCCTTCAAAGACCCGATCGGTAAAGAGACAGGAGATATTTCAGGAGAAATAGCAGAGACTTTGCATTGCTGAGGCATTACGCTCTCATGCACTGGAGATTCCTTTCTCCTCAGGATTTTAAAATATTCTCATGTGGTCTTACCATCTTATCTGACCTGCTTTACTGTAGCATCCAAGAGAATTTTTTTCTGTTTTAGGACTTAAGTTGTGCTTAGTTGCCAGATGTTAAGCACATTTAAACGCAACTAAGTGAGAGGAAAAGTGAGTTTGGGTCTGGTTTGAATGACAGCAGATCTTCTCGTCTATGCAGAACTTTAAATTGTGATTCTTTTACTTTAGGTTCACTGTTTCTGTTAGAAACACAGCAAAGCACCTCTGACAGCTAATGCCCAGTCCTCAAAAATGTGTGATAGAGGATTTTTTCCTTTTGTGTTTGTGTGGTCTTCCGGCTCTCAGATTATCTTACCAAACTTTCAAAGTAATTCAACTGTAAATACAAAATAATTAAACGTTTTTCAGAGTAACCATTAAAACTCATTTTCAATCAAGGCTTGTGTTATGTGTGACTAATGTCCATCCCTTCCTCCTTAAACACTTCACTGCATCTGACAAAATGGTTTATAGTTTTTGCTCAGACAGAAGTGGTCGTGGTGTGGGTCATGTGGAGGCATCTGTAAAATTTCTCTGAATTCAAGTGGTGGTTTTCCTTGTTTGGACTGTATCTTATATTTTAACTAAGATCTGTATTCACAGATATGGTTAATGGGAGGAGATGAGTCAGTCTGGAGATGACAGCATCCTAAAAGAAGTGATCTTCTCATAACCACAGCTTAAATGTGATTCAAGTTAGAAAATTGACTGGAGACAGTGAGTGCAAACAGTTAAATGCAAAAAAAAAAATAAAAATAAAAGAAGTTCCACATGGTGCCAAATCCACTCATATAAACCTAGACAAAATCAGTCAACTTGTCATCATGCTTTTTTTTATATAGTTTTCCAATGATGGGAGTGAAATGATGAGGAAAAGACATCATGCAGTTTTCTCAGCTCACATCAGATTATGTTGAACTAATTACGATTTTAATGAAACAAGTAGGCGGGTGTTGTCATGCAAAAGTATTCAAGTCAGGGTATCTTCTTAAGCGACCTCATTGCAAACATAACTGTGTTAAATACTTCAGTCACACTAATTGTAACTTCATCAGACAGTGTACACGTGACAAACTATTAGTATTGTTAGTGTATTTTGTTGACATCTTTCTAACAAAAGACAAGCAAACAGTTGAATTCAAGCCACAAGATGTCAGTGATGTGCTGACGGGTGGATCAGTGCACTGTACCTCCGCAACACTGACATCTAAGCTCTGTTGAATATCAAGTCGATTCAGCCTCATCAACATCATGTAAATTCCTATTTTAGCTACATGAACCTGAGGGACTCCAGAGAAAAACTGTTTATAACTTTATTCTGTGAATTCTTTCACAAACAGTGGAACATTTAAGTGCTCTGTGGTTTATACCAAAACCCAAGGTTTTAAATGAGGAAAAAAAAAAAATGAAATATGCAAAATAACAGACACTAAGTGCTTTTACAGAGAAATACGCTAAAATTGTCAAGAACTTTCTCTTAAACATATACTTTAGTACAGAATGCAAGACTTGAAACTTCTAGTTCCTCTATACATGTCAACATGCTAGTAGAATTAAGTACAACAAATACTAGCAACAGTTAGAGATATTTAATTCAAATACTCCTTCAGCATCAGGTTTTACTCTGTCTCAGTCTCATGCTGCACTACGGGACATGTCCTATGGTTGCAGGCAAGAAGGCAGACAGGACAGCAGCTGGGATCTTCTAACAGACTTGTCTGCTACTGCTTGGAGACCATTAGACTGGTTTGCACCAGAGTTTGGACTACCCTGGACTGACCTGGTACAGCCTAATCCACTCATGTCAAACGGAATCCTAAGGTTGGGCACATCAGCAGTCCCCACAGGAGAAGAAGTAGGCCTGGCATGTGCTGGGTGTCTATACTGAGCTGATGTCTGCTCCCGTCTTGCATCATCCTGTGATTGAGTGGAGCAGCAGAAGCTCATCTGTGATTGGCCAGCTTCTGTTTCTGACTGTTGCACTGAGGTCACCAGCCAGTGTGGCAGACAGTGCTCAGTGGTCTGGTGATGTGATGGGTGTATAGGTGAGTAGCTGTCAGAGGTGCAGCTAAAACGCAAGAAAGGAAAGTGTTTAAGTGTTAAAACAATACACAGGCAGTAGCCAAAATAACTGTCACATCAATTCAAATCTGTGTTGGTCAGGCTTTACTTTTTACTACTGTCTATTTAGCAAGTGTACTCAACCTTTTCTGTTGCACTCTTACATAATAGTGCACCAGCATTTCATGCAGCAACTCCAGTTAGATACAAAGACAGCTACTAAAGTCTCAGTTGAGTCATTGGTTGGACACTAAACAGCAGTAAATATCAGCTTTAATACAAGTCTAACAATCACTGCATTAAAGAGGCAATTTAGTCACTGTCTGCATCAGTCACAAACACCGCAGGATAATGTCATTTGTCAGTGAGAAAAGTCCCTAAAACCCTTATGTGAGAAAACCTAAACAAAGAGGCACTGTGGTCACAAACACACCAAATGCCCTGCATTTTATATTTGTACTCATATTTTATTGTACCAATAAAAGTAGTCCTATGTTTTACTAGCATAAACTACTGAAACTGCTGAACTACTACTGTAAATTCTCAGTATTCATCCTGTTTACTCTTGTATACTGCTACACCTTTTCAAGGTGTAGTCAAGGGCGGGCTGCAACACTAAATAAAAATATGACAAGTGTTGCATTTCATTCATTGTAGCTTAACAAAGCTATTGAAAATGTATAGTAACTGGCTCAAGTTAAACTGACCTGTTGAAGGATGTCTGAAAGGAAGAGGAGGGGGAAGAGTGAGCTGGCCAGTTGAGTTTATGTGGGCTCGCCATGGTCACATAGTCATCCTGAGGCAGCACAGGTGAACTGTGTCTGACCTGAGGGGACATCGTCACATAGCC
This sequence comes from Monopterus albus, assembly GCF_001952655.1. Taxonomy (NCBI): domain Eukaryota; kingdom Metazoa; phylum Chordata; class Actinopteri; order Synbranchiformes; family Synbranchidae; genus Monopterus; species Monopterus albus. The sequence continues at coordinate 305,438 of NW_018127928.1, forward strand.
CAGCCCCTCCTCCTCATCACCCAGCTCCCAGCCCTCCATCTTCATTTCCATATAGCTGCCAGCATCAGACCTGGAGCCCAGCTGGGATCTGATGGGGCTCAGATGTGAGGTGAAGCTCAGAGTAGGTTCAGGTTCTGCTTTATCTGGTTTGCAGGGCTCTAGGCAACACCGTGTTGGACTAGTCTGGATTTCAGGGTTTCTGCGGGGCAGGGCCAGGGGAGAACTGTTGAGCCGCACATTCACCAACTTGTCTCTGTATATGGGTCTACTGCGTTTTGAGGCCAGAAGTGCCTGAGGCTGATGGTGGCTGGAGGCTGGTGACCAACTGAACTCAGGAAGCACTCGTAGTGCCCGGACCGTCTCCCGAACTACCTCGTGAATGTTCTGGGCAATTGCGAGGTTTCCTGTATAGAAGACAAGTTTTTTTTTTTTTTTTTTTTTTTTTTAGGGGGGGCACAGTCCTGTCATAAGGCTTTACTAATATCAACACAACCTTTGTTCTCATTTACCTTGATCTCTTGCTTCCATCCAGATCTCTCCAGGACCATTTGGTGCTGACCTGCCTAGCTCCAAGAAGAACAAGCCCTCCAAGTGGCCGAAGCGCCGAACGCTCAGCAGAGGTATTGTAACTGAAGGCAAATCACTGCACACACCCACTCTGACCAAGATGAGCGAGGTAGCTGTGAGGCAGAGTCGGGTTTCTCCTGCAAGGGACTTGGAACGACCCAGACCTCTGGGCTTCACTGTGACAGGCCAAACCTTTATTGAAGGTGAAAGAAGCAGGGGCCGAGACAGGAACATTTTTATTCCAGTCACAAACTGGTACTCGAAAACATCTTTTATTTTGAAAAATTTAATAGTTTTAATTGCCCACCCCGAATGAGCGCATGAGCTCAACATCATGATTTTCTGTTGACTTTGGCAATATGTCTGTGGACAGACCATTTGTGCCTTAGATTTCCTTTTTACTTTGGGTGGGTGGTGAGCGGGGATTAGTTATTAAAAATGAATATCATTTAAACTTGTGCATGACATAATGGTTCCTCATTAAATACAAGGGTAATTCAAGATAGTTTTAATGATCCTATTACTTTACATTATCTGATTTGATCTTATTTTTAACTTCTAGTCACACAACAGAAAAAGAAAATCTCTGACTTGTATGAAATGTTTGCTTTCTTTGTTTAGTATCTACTGTTTGTGACAGAAAAAAAACTGCTCTAACCTCTTTGAAGAAAGCAGCAGGAGGCAGAGTGCAATACCCATCATCCTCTTCTTCAAACCCTT
>NW_018127928.1:306737-325535 GCF_001952655.1 Monopterus albus
CTCTTCCTCCACCAGTTTCCTGATGGCCAGGTACCACTCTTCTTGCTCCTGCTGGTCATCCGCCACCAGTACCATGGTTTGATCTTTAGCGTACACTGCCACTGCATGGCCCTTCCTGGAACTGCCGATCCGGCTCACACCCAGACAGCACCTCAGGTAAATCACCCTGGGAAGAAGGAAGGAATTGATGACAATGTTTCTGCAACTACCTTACAAATAACCTCTCTCACTGTAACAAATCCAATCACCACTGTTTGGCAGAAAGAAGGTCACCATAGTGGCACCAAGTGTTTTGTGCTATTAACTACCAGAAAAGAAATGATTATCCAATTATTTCTCTTGATTAACAAAACATTAAAAGCTCTTCCTCAAACAGGTTACTCTCAGTCAATTAGGCAAAGTAGTCACCGTTTGAGATGTCCAATAAATTACTTTGGTGTACAAAAAAATGAGAGAAGTGAATTAAACTAATATCAGAACCTATCAATATTTGGATGATGGAACAAGATTATGCAAGTTTCCCAACCCTTGCTTGCTCGATCCAAACAGTGCAGCTTTACCAGCAGACTTCCCCACTGCTGTAAACTTCTCCTGGTTCTTGTACCACTCCAGTCGACTGGGCCCAGTGTGACTTCCTGCCCTCAGGACAAAATATCTTCTCTGATTCCGCTCCAGCTTCCCCAGGTAACCCTGTTTCACGACATCACTCTGCAGCCCAGAGGTCATGAGGGCACCAGCCAGAGGGTCCAGAGTCTGGCTGGTACAGAAGAGGTCCTCATAGAAACGACACAAAGGATGCTCACTTGACTGCATCTCAGTGTGACTGTCCAGGGAGTCCTGGTCCTGCTCCATTTGACGGTCACTTGTTCGTGGCAGCCGCTGAGGAGATTCAACCGTCAGCCATGTTTGGGTGGAGCTGCAGCTTGGAGATGACACAGGGGAGCTGGAGGCAGGCAGAGATCTTCTGTGGTTGTCATCTACTTCTGCAATTTCATTCATTTCAAGCTGGAGACCTACAACATGCACACAGAGGAAGAATATTTAGCAACTGGCCTCTGCTAATAATAAAGGAGATGAATGAGAGGTTCAACCAAAAGAAAAAGATTAGTTGAAGAGACTAAAACAACTTCCACTTAATAATCTTAATCTTTTGCATTCAGTTCTTTAGTAACCTGGATCTTTGTACACAATCATACATATACTGATGCAACTTCTTGGTACTATTCAAATAACTGTTTGGGAATAAAGTATATTTCAGTTTAAAAGGGTGCAGTCAGTCATACTTTATCTCTTTGCACAAAATTAGCATACTTTAAGTGGGAAATGTGTTCCTCTGCACATTACCATCGTATGTATTTTACAAATTAACTAAAGATATTTATTAAAGTCTGACATCATCATCTATGGTTTCCAACATCACAAGATGAAAAATCAACAAGAGTAAATCTGACTAGATAAATACACTCCAGTGGCTATTATGTTTTTAAAATAAAATGTTATGCTGCTTATTTAAAGGTTTAGATTGTTGGTCTTATTTTATCAGAATATAAACAATTTACAGATACCTTAGGATCTGGACTGTTTCACCCTCTTTTCTGACAAACTATTATAACCTACAATTAAAAAAAATGATAAAGCAATCAGTAAATACAGCAATTGTTAATTTCAACCATCCTCACTGATTCACAGAGCAAACAGTCTGACGTTATCTACACCGTGAGTTAAGTTAACGCTAACTAACATGGATTTTCAGACAGATTTATTTACTAAACTCACCTGAAACTTACAAGTATAAACGTCGCACCTGAAAAGTGCACAGTATCACCCACTTTTCATATTAAAGTTGCCTGTAGAAGTCAAACAGTGATTTTCGAGGCTACTGTTATTACTGACAGGGTTCTTAGCCCAGGTGCAACAGGTGCAACAGGTGCCAATCAGTGAGACGTTCAGGAACTCCTCGTAAAACCCAACACTCTAAATAAAAGATTGGGCAAGTTGTTTATTGAAGTAGGAGTCCCCTAAGGGTCACGGTGGTGTGTTTTTTTACTAATCTAATTTTGCGTTCCATGACCTGTACATTTTGCAGTCGGTGTGCTAGAATTATTGGAGTAATTTAATGAATTATTTCATAAGAGCTCCTATAAAATAATGCACACCCGCTTATAAGCATACATAGTCGAGTCTGGCTGTATGTGATATTTACCCATAAACCATATCAGATATTTCTTTGGAGAAATTGTATAAGTTAAAACCTGGAGCACTGGGATGTTAATTTTAACCATGGCTGTAAATGTGGTGTATATTTCAGTGTTTAAAAAAGGGGCTTCAAAGAGAGGAGTTAACAGTATAGCTGATATGAATCAACAGTTTTCTGAGTTAATCCTATATCTTGTCAGGTGAAGATGTGGGAAATTACTTCAGTTATTTTCTTACGTAAAGAAAGCGGTGTCTGTCATGATGATGACAGCAGCTGTTCCTGTTGTAGTAGCTGCAATAATGGGCAGAGCACTTTGGTTTCAGCATATTTCAACATCAACAAATTCTCCCACAGCTAGTGTCAAAGCAGCTGCACCTCTCAATACTCTTCACTCCAGGATGTCTCTCCTCTGGGGTGTCCTCTCTCAGGTGCTCAGCTGGGCCAACCTCTGTCAGCTCCTGCAGATGGTTGGTGCAGGACTGGTTGCAGTGGCTGTAGTTTGGATGGTGAGGTTGCTGCTGCGTCACACCTGGTACACATACAAGCTGTCCTGCTTCAGCAAGCCACATGCAGACTCTTGGCTGATAGGCCACCTGGGCCAGGTAGGACACAGACACACACACACACACACACACACACCAATGCTGGAGAAGCACACCAATATGCATCACTTGTCAGTTCTTATGGTATGTAATTATGACCTTTAAATGTTACCAGTTTGTCATAACAGTGAAAGACCACACCAGGAAATCCTGTATGATTGCACTCTGTTGCACAATATTATTGTGAAATATGCTGTTTTTAATAAATTTCCTTTAAAATGTTGTATAAGAATTCAGCAAAGCAATGAAGGTTTCACCTAACAACACTGAATATACTAACCCTTCATTAAAAAAAAACAGATTTGATCCAACTTTACAAGGCATTATTCTTCTTGGATTTCATTTAAAAACATGGAGAGAACTGTATTTGTCTTAAGATAGAAAAACTGATATTTATTTGTGGCTCAGATGCAGAGCACAGAAGAAGGGCTCCTGCAGGTGGATAACCTGGTGCAGACACACAAACACTCCTGCAGCTGGTTCCTCGGCCCTTTCTATCACCTGGTCAGAGTCTTCCACCCCGACTTTGTCAAACCTCTGCTAATGGCACCTGGTACACTAACACGCTAGCAGTCAAATTAAATGTCATACAATTACTGTACCCAACTTAGCTTTTGTTCACACCAGTGCAAATGTTAAATATTAAAGCCACATTTCTCTTCCTCACTTCCTCTGTCTAGCCAGTATAACAGTGAAAGATGATCTTATCTATGCACATCTGCGTCCATGGCTTGGTGAGTGAAATAGCTCTTGGTGCTTTAAGAGCTTGATCAAAGTCATGTGGTTGTCTAGTTTCTCTAAGACCAATAATAATAGAGTAAGATGACAGAGGCTGCAACAGTTAAATGTAACTGACTATACAAGTTACAATTTACTGTCATCCCTACTTCCACACCACATCTCTCTTATGTCCCAGGACAAAGTCTGTTGATAAGCAATGGGGAGGAGTGGTCTCGCAGGAGGCGGCTGCTGAATCCGGCTTTTCATTTTGATGTTCTGAAGAACTACGTTACCATGTTTAACACGTCAGCTAACATCATGCATGTAAGACAGCCATAAACACAACTGCTGTCATTCATAAAGCAGTGAGCGATAAATATTAATTTAATCTATGGCAGTGTAAAGTGTGTGTATGACCTTTAGTGTCTGTGACCCCAAATGCAATGATAGGTTTATGATGAGTTTATTAAAAATAAAATCATGTCATAAAATACAACCTGCTGTATAATTTCTTACAGGCCACAATAATTAAGTCTTTTATGGTCATAATTTCATTAATTATTTATTTTATGTTATTGTTATTTACTGAGATCAAGATCTCTCTTTTTAAGATGGAGCTATGCAAAAAAAAGAGATACAATGGTCACACATACTGAACAATAAACACTCAATTTACACAGACAATATATACTGGTTCTGGATTAAAACATTACAACAGACTAGTATAATTTTAATCTAATCTAAATGTCTTGATATTCCTGTATCCACCTCTCTGATTGTCAGGACAAATGGCGCCACCTGGTGGCAGAAGGCTTGACTACTATAGAGATGTTTGACCACGTCTCTCTGATGACCCTGGACAGTTTACTGAAATGTGCCTTTAGCTACAACAGCAACTGTCAGGAGTGAGGACACCCACTTTATCATTTTCCACACATACATTCCGCTTCACTTGTACTTCTATTATTATTATTTTATTTCTCTCTGTAGGTCTACCAGTGACTATGTGTCAGCCATTGTGGAGCTCAGTGACTTGGTAATAGACCGACGGCACAACATTTTACACCACTGGGACTGGATCTACTGGAAAACACAGCAGGGAAGACGATTCAAAAAGGCCTTAAGTATTGTACACAGGTATGGTACATTCAAAGGTCTGACCAGTGTTACACAAATAGTGTAGGAGTCTTGTGTTACTGCTGTACTGGCTCAGCACCTTTGCATTTTTACTTAAATTGTATTTTAACAATTTTAAAGCATTGTTTCATATAGAAATATATTGTTTTTATCATAGTAACCTTATGTGTCACATATACACCATATTGCACTGTGCACTACCACATCATAACAACATACAGTATCTTATTTGGCATTTGCAGGTTCACAAGGGAAGTGATTCAGAAACACCGTGCTGTCATTAGCCAGCAGATGAAGACAGAAACACAGTCTGATTTCACCACAACACCACAGAAGAAGAAAGATTTTGCAGACATCATACTGCTTTCAAAGGTAGAAGAGAAGGAGGAAGTAGCAAAATGAGTGAGAAACAGAAATGGAGACAAAAAGTGAGGTGGAAGGACAAGGTTCAATTGTTTTAAAAGGACTGAACATTGTGTTATAACACATATGTGTTTGTGCACTTTGTGTTGCAGGATGAGGATGGTAAAGGACTAACAGATGAGGAGATACTAGCTGAGGCCAACACCTTCATGTTTGCAGGTGACAAAAGTTTAAAGTGAGCCTATGTAACCTTTACTAAACCGTGTAAATTACTGATGCTAAAATATTGTGCAACAGTAGCACAAGTGGGAGGAGGCACCATTAAAAGTGTCCTAACACCTGAAAATGAAAACCTCCTACCTTTTCCACAGGGCATGACACAACAGCCAGTGCGATTTGCTGGATACTGTATAATTTAGCATGCCACGCCCACTATCAGGAAAAATGCAGGGAGGAAGTGGTGGATCTGATGCAAGGACGAGATGAACACAAAATAGAGTGGTCAGAATACACACACACACACACACACATACTAGCTGAATCGCAAAACATCTCATAGTAATGTCCTCAGTAAAAGATGTGGAAAACTTGTTTATACACAAACTCAGTCCCTGGAGCACTAAGCCTATTGTGTGTGCATTCACATGTCCTTGTCTACAGGGAGGATCTGTGCAATCTTCCCTTCACCACCATGTGCATCAGAGAAAGCCTTAGACTCCACTCTCCTGTACAGGCTGTAACAAGGAAATACACCCAGGATGTGGCACTGCCAGGGGGCCGCACAGTACCACAAGGTGAGAGGTGGAGATAGATTTTAGAGGTTAAAAATGTCTTGGCTCCTACTCTCATTTTCTTTTGATCATATTCATGCATGCTAAGAACCCCACTTTAATCCATTCACTACTTCAGTTGTGCAGTACCTTTTACAGGGACCCATTTGATTTTTTTTAACAATATGCCAGCCTCAACAGGAAGGTGAAACACCTGATCAGACCAGTTGGTTGGTTTATGATAACCTTCACAGAGTGAAGCAGTGAAAGTCCATATTTTTCCTGTAAACCTTCCAGGTGCTATCTGTCTGGTCAGCCTTTATGGAACTCACCACAACCCTGCTGTTTGGACAAACCCACATGTAAGATATTAATGAAATCATTTTCTTTTCACATTCATAAATCTATCATGTTTAAGATGCATGTTTGTTCTCTGCTAGGAGTTCAATCCTATGCGTTTTGACCCGACTAACAAAGAGGCCCGGGCTTCTCATGCCTTCATCCCCTTTTCCTCAGGCCCCAGGTACAGTGTGCTCGCTTTACATATAGGACCAACCTAGAAAGATCTGACAGTTAGGTGAAGAAATCACTCTCTATGTGTGTTCACAGGAACTGCATCGGTCAGAAGTTCGCCCTGGCAGAGCTGCGAGTCGTTGTGGCATTGACCCTGCTCAGGTTTCGTTTGACCCCTGGGGTGAACCCCGGGACATGCCAGGGAGGTGTTCGCCGTCTCCCTCTCCTTGTGCTACGAGCTGAGGGAGGCCTGTGGCTGCAGCTGGAGACTCTGAACACAACCAGCCTGGAGGATCCGCAGGATTAATGATCCAACATGATGACTTATTCACTTGTTTTATTATAAAATTACAAAAACGCAGAAGCTCTGGCTGCACATGTGGCAGTTTACTATTCTTGTCAATAGATGTATGTTTACTATATTGATTCTGAATGCATTTGTGTTGCTGGGTTACATGGTTCTTTTATTATCATTATCACTGCATTACTGAATTATTAAGTTTGGTTTAAATAAAGGCTGAGTTTTCAAAAAAGTATCCTCATCCTTAAACTTATCTTCATGGTAAAAGCGGGTTTTTAAGATAAAGTAAGGCTGAAAAAACTGTTACTTGTAGGACCTGGTACACAGAGTCTGAATGAATCATTCCTAGAAAATCAAGGGCCAACATTCCTTGTCCATGAATTGCTCTGTAGTAAAAGAGAAAAGAAGAGTTAGCTCAGGGTTGACACATAGTTAGCTGTGTGGCTACGTGGACACTAACAAAAATGTGTGATACCTGACATTAAACTGAGAGTCAAGTGTAGCAGAGACACAGCCCGTAACAACAAATTACTCCATGTGGCTTGATGTAAGGAGTCTTAATGAGGATATTCCTGAGTAATTTGGACACCAGGTGGTGGAAACGTACTATTTTGTGTTTGTATGGAAAAAATAATTACAGTTTTTCAGGAGCAAGCTCATAAGTTAGTTAGCTCAGTAGCATTAGGTAGTTGGGTTAGTAAAATATATTGTCAGTTTTTAACAATGCTAGTAAATGTATAGCTATAATTTTGACGTACTGAAACGTCGTAGTGGAGGCGGAGCCACTTGTCGTTACTTTCGCTTCCGGCTCTCTCGCTTAATCTAACGCTGCGTAATTTTAAACTAGTGTATTTAGCTTTTAACTAACTAATGTTAGTAACTTAACATATCGTTTCAGTTTAGGACAGAACCAGTTCGGATTGCTCCTCATCTCTGACCGTTGTTCCGACCGCTGTGGCCGAGGGTATCAGTGAAGATGTTGCCGGGGTGGTGGTTGTGCTTTTTGCTGGGCGCCGTGTCTGCACAGTGGGGTGAGTTTGTTGCTGCTAGCTTAAATATACCTGACCTGTTTTAACACACTGGAAAATAGTTTTTTGTAGATTATAAGAGAGTCTATGTGCAAGTTGTCCCGCTGAAGTGGTATTGTCCTTATCTGTGGCCCCACCAAGTAGTAAACCAGCATGGAGATACTCAATACAAATGGTTTCCAGTAGCTAACGCCAACTAGCACTAGCTAACGTCAACTGCTTGAGACTTCATACACAGTAGAATAGATTATTAACAGAACAGTAATAGAGTAGAATAGAATAAAAGAGGGGAGGACACGGGGGAAAGTAGTTGTAGGCGAGTTAAAAACAGAATAGAATAGGAAACAATAGATTGATTATAATGCAACAATAGACCAGAATAGAGTAGAACAGTTGTACATCATAGAACAGTTAGGAATAGAATACACACTAGAATAGAACAGAGCATAAGAGAGTATAATATATCAGGGTGGGACAGAAATGGGATATGTAGAATAGAAAAATAGCAGAACATCACAGGTTCCCAAAGACCCTCAGTGCACTTTGATAAAACTGAGAAAAGCAACAAATCCTGGAGCTGAAGTATTAGATTTTTTTCTCGATGAATGATTAATCAATAAACGTAGTGATCAATTGTTAATTTAATCTTTTCAGCACTTAAGTCAACCCGTAGTACTGTACTGTTCCCCTTGCTTCTTCACCACCTGTAAGGACAGTTCTCTGCGTCTGTTTTTCCATTTAACTAGTCTGCGTAGAACTTGAACACTAAAATCATCCAGTGAATAAAAACTCCATTTAGAGGATGTGTAAAAAAAAAAAAAAAACATGGCACCTGAGCTGCTTGTTGTCCTTGCAGAGAGCCCAGTCTACAGGAAGGTGGGTGATCCTGTAGTTCTCAAACCAGGCTCTGTGCCTGACACCATCACCAGCATCCTGTGGAAACATGGGGACAACATCGCCATCCAGTGGGACCATAGTGATCCAGAGATTATTTATTATCGTCAATTCAAAGGTAAACTGGTCCCAGTCTAACTCAGATCTTTGGTGTCAGTGACAGTGGTTACATGTGTTATCTGTGACTCTTCTGTTCAGAAGCTAATTCCATTCATGTTTATTTAAAGTGCGTAGTAGCCTGAACATTTCCAGTGGAGAGATGACAATCAGAGAGCTGACTCACAATGACAGTGGGCTTTACAAACCAGAGATCAATGGGGGCAGTGACAGCAGTCTATTTCCTGCAACTCGTCTCACAGTCATTTGTAAGTGGAGAAATTACACACTGTTTAGTAAAGTTACATTTTGGGGCTGAAAATCAAAATGTGCCTTTTATTGTCTCCATTAACAACAGCCCCCGTCCCTGTACCTCAAGTTACTGAATCCTGTAATGATCAGAAGACCAGCTGTACTTTCACCTGTGAAAGTACAGCTGGTACAGACGCTGAACCGGTGACCTACGAATGGAAGTCAGACGGAAAGGTGATAGCATCATCCAAGGAGCTGCATGTTACAAAGGTACTGTAAACCAGCGGTCCCCAAACTTTTTTTGTACCAGGGACCGGTTTCAGGCATGAAAATGTTTCCACGGACCGGGTAGAGGCACGGGGGTTCCAATAACAAAAACCTTTGTCAATTCATGTAATCTGAACAACAATTACACTTTATATTAGGCAATTACAATAATTCTACACTATATCAACTCACCATAATGCAGAGTCAGCGGGAGCCCTGGGCGGGATGGTCCCATCTAGGCTGATGGGAGACAGTGACACACGCAATGTGCTCCTTATGCCCAGTCTGCTCCGTAATTTTGTCTTGGTTGCTGTCACTGCAGAAAAGCCCGCTTCACAAAGATAGGATGTTGGAAATGGTAGCAGGGTTTTCAGTGCTCTTGTGGTGATTTCAGGATATTCTGGCTTGATTTTCATCCAGAGCACCGGCAGAGTTGTTGCCTCAAATGTACGTTTAAGGTCACCGTCATTTGCGATCTCCAGCAGCTGATCCTCTTGTTGCACAGACATGCAGAGCAGCCCTGGTGCGTGAGAGTCACCTGTTGCCATTTGAGGGCTTATTTTTTTAGCAACGTATCACGTGACGTCGTGACCGACACGTGTCTTGACGTGTCAAGGGGCACAGGTGGATGATACGTCAGAGAAAATCCCGTCGTTTTTCATAATAAAACATCTTCCAGACTCAATGCAATGGAAATTATATAAATTATTTATTCTTTCTGTGCGGCCCGGTAACAAATGCCTCACGGACTGGTACTGTTGTCAGACACTTAAAATGCCACTGTCCACTACCTGCTCAGCACCAGACACAGCTGGAGACCAGCTGGTGAACAGAGTGCAGCATTTAGCAGCAGAGCCAGGACTGGGCCATAAATTCTTTGATTGGCCTTCCTGGTCTTTGTAACTACTAGCTAGTTTCAAACAAGTGATGGGTTGCACCATTAAAACTTAAGACATATGTTAACCAGTAAATACTTGAGTAATGTGTAACTGTAAAGAGGAAGTCACTGTAGCATCAGGAGCTAGAATAACTTCCAAAAAGTTCTCTTTTAGAGTTCAACAGATAGATGTACATATTACTTTGTTTTCAGAGAAAGGTGGTTGTATTTATACAGTTTTTAAGGAGAGGAAAATATCTGATTCTTCCTACCTAATTGATATTATTTTTTCATTTAGTGAACTGCTATCGACATAATTTCAGAATATGTAGTGTTATTTTTATGAAATGTCATCTAAAATCCTCCAGACCGACATCATTGTTAAACTAAATTTGTCAAACCTCAGGCCACATATGTCAACCATACTTCTTTGTATTTGATATAGTGACAGATAAATGTGTGTAAATGTTTGGCTTTGCTCCTAGGAGAACAATTCAAGTATGTTTACTTGTGAGATGAAGAATCCTGTCAGTGAGAGCAGCAGCGATCCCATCCCCAACCCTTTCAACAACAACACTCCTTGTAAGTTCTCACAGTGAAACAAGTGAAACTCCTCAACACAAGAGGAATCAAATTATCATGGCACTGGCCACAGGTTTTACTTTGCTAGCCAGAATAAGTCCAGAAGGAAATGAAAGGCCACTTGTTGTCATTTTACAGCACCGAAAACGTACACCGGACTCACAGTTTTCATCTGTTTGCTGCTATTTGTGCTGCTGCTTTTTGTCATACACAGATGGAAAGCAGGTGAGAAATCCTCATACTGTCTTTACTTGCACTGTATCAATATTAGCAGTTAGCATTTAAGCAAGCAGATCGTGATCATTGTGTTTCTCCCATCTAGGAATGTGGTTCTTCCAAAAAGGTAAGAAGACCTTATGTCTTGTTCTGTGAGAATACTGGTCCACATTAAAGCTGAAAATAAAAGTTTGCTTGCTAGATGTTCCTGCTGTCTAGTCAGTACATTCCTAACATGTTTGCTGTGGTTCTTTCCCTGCAGCATCCATGCCTTGGGAAGCAGGTCAGTAACTAATTGTCCTGTTATTCCCACTGATGCCTTTACTGACCTTTACAGATATTTCTTCTGTGCTGTATTCTCTGTTAATGTTACTGTCCTATCGTCCACCAATTCAGACTTCTGGACGAAGCAAGAGAGACGCTGTAAGTTTCACCCTCAGTCCACTTTCTTTATTTTAGTCCAAATTATTATGATTTTAAAAAAGTTGACATCCATGTTTCCATTTTACAGCAAGTTACGATGCTAATGGGACCACTGATCATAAAGAGAACAAACGAACAGAAGGTACGTTACTGCAAATAAAACACCTGCTTCTATGTTTACTTTCTGTAGGTTGTTTCACATCAAATAAATATACCACTCTGAGAACATTTCAAAGATTATATGTGAGGTTACACTGCTCACCTGTGCAACATTTAGTGACACGTATGGCTCTTCTTTCCTTTGGACATTTGTCAGAGGAAACACCAATGACCTAGATGGCCACACAACATCAGACCAGGACCTGCCAGGTGTAAAACAGGATCCACAAAATCAGGAGTGAAGCTGACATGTTCTAGAAAGTCCACAGTGGCATTTCACTGGAAGCGGGTATCCAGGGTGGAGTCAGTTCAGTAGCTGCTGCACTGCAGATTGTTTTCTTGCAGTGGTTTTCCTATGTGTCTTGTGTCATACTTTTACAGTACACTTTCATAATACCGTGATAGTATTATTAGCTCTAAAGAAAATGTAAAATGTCCTGAGCTACTATCAAAAAACAGGTTTTTGATTTGTTTTTATCATGATTTTTTTTTTATCAACAAACAGTGACACCAGTGAAATACTGTCTCACTCTTCTTGTCACTCCACATGTTGCTGGGAGCTACTTTCAGCTGAAGAAACACTAAGAAGAGGGAATATTATAAAAGTTAATCAGAATCAAACAGACAAGGAGAGTACAATGCATACTCTAAGTTAATAAAGGCACTGTCGTAGAGACATGAAGCACACCTCAGATTTCCCTGAGGGGTGATTCTCATTTCTAGAGGCACAGTATTGAAACAATACCAGGAAGCCCAGTAAATGTGCTTTCCTGTGACTGTCCACATACCTGACACCAGCTGACATCTCGAGCTCAGTAAATCAGGGCCTGAGGATGATTTGAGGGAGGTGCGGTGTGGACTCGTGCGGCTTCATAGCGTTGGGGAACAACTTGGACTATTTGGGGAGGAATTGGACAGACAGTAGAGGAAAAGGGGCACCATTGTCTGGCTCACAATCGAGATACTGTACAGCACTTCACTGTGTTACTGCTGAGGAGCCAGCAGCAGCTATGTGTGTTTGTAGCAAGTAGGCAAACAAATGTGGGAGATTTTACACTCAAAGTCTGTTACTATTTTTTAGTCTTCTTTAATAGTGATAGTATTATTAGCTCTAATACTTTTTTTTTAAATCTGTGACTGTTTATTGTCAGTTCTATAGACCTGATCCCCTTGGAACACTCATCTTTTAGTTCTGTATTTAACTTTTAAATGTGAACGTCAAATTTATGGATTTTCCTTGGGTGCAGGTAATACTTTAAAAATGAACACCAGGTTTGTTCTTGCACCTTTTTTCCTTCCAAGCCTTACATGTAGTTTAAAAGATACAGCAGACAGTAACAGACTGTTACAATTACTGGATTGACTTTTAAAGATCAGATCAGATGTTTTATGTACTGTATACACTGAGATTTGAAATATTTATGAAACCTTTTAGCTTACAGAGCTGCACTAATTAATTGGAAGCATCTTTCCATTGTAAAAGAAAAAGAACACTCCTGTTTCCACAGTTGTTGAGACAAGACAGATATTCATAGCCTGTTAGCATTTGTTATGGTTTGTTGCAGCACTGAGCATGTAAAGAATGCAGATGTTTTTATAATGCCTGTGTGTAATAAAACTACAGATTATGAGATGATCCTCTTTGTATTTTTTTTAGATCTGCACATTGGTGCTTTTTGATCCACTTTAATATACTCGTTACTCAATGACAGTCCAAAGCTGAGCCACTTGAGGGCAGATTTCACCATCAGTTTTCTGTAGAGCAGCCGCAGCAGGCGCCCAGAGGAACAGTGACTGATACAGTATATTCCACAGCTCAGAGCAGAGGCATTTTTGTTGTTCATTGTGCTTTGTACATGTTAAACTGCCTTTAACTCCTTGTTATAACTACTGTCAATTACTTTTTCTCTGCAGATGAAATAGATTTGAGTGGCATGAGGCTGGTAGTTCTTTACAAATGGAAGTAGTGCTAATTGCTGTTCTGCACCTAACTGATTATAATTTATGCATGTTTTCTGAAAGTGTTTCCATGTTTAAAGAAATGTCTCTGATCTGTGCACACAATAGAAACAGGATTAATTTTCCCTTTTCAAGCTTCAGGGACAGAGTGCTTACAGACTACTACAGGTGTGCTGCTGTCATTTTGCACTCAGAAATCAAATCAGAAAGCTTGGATATTAAATCTGCAGATCTACATTTAAACAGCCAGTTTCAGAAGAAACTGGGTCTTGAACATGCTGCCAGGCCACAATTGGATACATCCCGCTGTGTTCATCTGTAGAAATGTCAGAGGAAAAAAACAACCCCTACTAAGAAATGCATAAAAACAATCAGAAAGCTCGTCCTGCAGTGAGCAGCAGCTGACCAAACAGCTCCCACTGATATATTACAGTGCTGTCTGCAACATCTAGCAGAAGTGTCAGCACACCGCTGTAGTCGTACACAACTGGATGGTTTCACACTGCAAGTTATAATCTCAGCTAATGGTATTATGCCCCATCTAGGAAATGCATCACGTTCATGTGGTGGTTCCCACCCTAGGGTTTGGGACCCCCTAAGAGCTCAGAAGATAGCTCCAAGGAGTCGAGATGACGACCGACGTTACAAAGTGACAAAACCCCACCCAACAGCACAAGTTATTACTTTCTTCAATATTTTTGTCCTTGGTTTACCACAGTACTGTTCAGTATGGTTTAGTACGGAGCCAAAAAAAAAAAAAACAAAAACAAAAAAAAAAAAAGGACAGGAGCTTTTTCATCCTCAAATGTAATTTATTTGTGAAAAAAAAAACATCCTATTAGCATCTGTTATCCTTTACAGCATTCAGACAGGTTCACAGTTAAGTCACTTCTCAGCAATTTATTTCATTCAAATTAAATATAACTAGCAATACATTGTGAACATAATCCAACTCAAAACTCAGTTAAACTGACACGAGTATTGTGTCTATTGTAAGAAAGATGCCCACCAGTACCTACCTCCAGAACCTTTACCCTGTAGTTCCTGTTGCATCAAATAATACTGCATTCCTATGTTTACTACTGGACGGAGACAACTGCTTCCTACTGTTATGATTGGTGTAAACCCAAAATAAAAAGATGCCTGCTTTAGGAGCTGGAACCCTTCTTGGTTGTTTGCCAAAAAGGCCGACAAACTCACATGGCACAGGCAGAGAATTAGCAGCAATGATGGCTGCAATACTGCTGACATTTATATGAAAGTAGAAATATCACATTGTTAAATAACCAAGTGTCTGTCTATAAACATTACTTTCAGATAGTTTCACCTAAGCAACACCTTCTGTTGCCCGTTTCAATGTGTCAACTAAGAATAATGTTAAACACCCTGATGCTGCTGCTTCTACAGCACAGAGACCAGCAATAAGGTCATAAAGAATAAACCACAGCTATAGTAAACGTGCTGTTTGCAGCATCAAATAATGAACCAATACAGATACTGGAGGAGAAGATAAAATGCATGATTGATTTGAAAAAGTGATTATCGAGAAATGAAAAATATTCAGACGGCACTATCGCACAATGATGTACAATGCTGCTGTACAGTAGTGTCAAATCTGAAACTTTCTCAAGGCATTTTTAGTGATCACATAGTAATCATGGGCCTCAGTTTGAAATCACCACCACTGAAAGGACAGCTCAGGATGTAAGAGCTGCAAAGTCCTCATTTCCTGCATAAAATGATTAAAAAACTCAGTTACACTAATGGTCCCTCTCTGTATACAAGATGACTGTTTATAAGACTAATAGTGTGACTTAGTGCTGCAGTTTAAATGAAAAAGTAAGAATTTTATTGTCTTCTCCTTGTTGCAGACGAGGCACTTCTATGATTAACATCAGAGGTATGACTGGCTGATCTTGCTGGGTCTCAGGAGCTTAGTAGTGACCCTAACCCTAACCCTAACCCATCCAGATAAGATTCTACTTATGCTTTGACAGTGCTGCTGTTAGACAAAGGTTGCGCCTCTGAAGTCACGGCCATAGGGTTGAGCTCTGCGCTCAATGTCTGGCCGTCGGCAACGCCTCCTCCTCTGGGCTGGTTTCTGTAGTGGCGGAAGATGACCACAGCCGCACACGCAAAGTAGATGACAGTGAGGATGGTGAAGTAAATGACGTACACCTTGAACTGTAGGAAGGAGAAAGAAGTGTCTCTTCAAACAGATTAACACACACATACAGTATAAGACAGTTAAATACTGATGGAGATCAGTACTGCAGTAGCTGTACAATGGATGACTGACAAACGCTCTACGCTGCTGTGACAACATCTCTTATGCACCTCTACCACTTGCTGTGCTGATCCTGATCCGCCAGGCTTCTACCATGTGTTTCTGTCTGCTACTGGTCTGCAGTTAAACTTCAAATGAAGGAAGCTATGTCGAAGTTGTGATGGACGTGCAGTATATTCAAAATTGCTTCCTGCTGCAGCAGCAGCGGATGATAATGGGATGCTGCTACCTGAATGTGTTGTACGCTGAGCTTTGCA
The DNA here is from genome assembly GCF_001952655.1 of Monopterus albus. NCBI lineage: Eukaryota > Metazoa > Chordata > Actinopteri > Synbranchiformes > Synbranchidae > Monopterus > Monopterus albus. Next base: position 322,638 of record NW_018127928.1, read on the forward strand.
AACAAGTGTTATTTGCACTGGTCACAAATCAGAAGGTGCTATGTTTCCCTTGTGTCTAAACAATTTTTATAAAGTCTTTATGTAACAAGTCTGAGTATTAATTATGATATACAAATAACGTGCCTCCCCTAAAGTGTCCTGATATAACTGTCATGACATATATTCAGGGGAAAATGCAGGCAAAGCTGCCTGTGTTTGAAACGTGTAATCCTCTGAGATGTGTTCTACCTGAGACTGCACATTCAACGCCAGGCCACGCTTGTCAGAGAATATCAGGTTGATGATGGTCTTCAATATGGTGCCCAAGAAGGTGTTGATGCCAAACACGAGTGCACACAGCTCCTTGGTAAGGGACGAGGCGATCTGGAACCTGTGGAGACACGACAAAATGCAACCACGCTCAGCTGAAAAAGTCTGACTAAAACTTGGTAAATCACCAAGAGCTCATTAAAAGTTGCGGTCCTAATGAGCATTAGTTACTTTAACCCCACTTTTTTTATGACAGCTATGGCACTGTCCACCTGATCCTGCATTGTGCAGCTAAATTAATTTCAGTCTCACTCTAGTATGGTGTATATGCACGTCACCTGCTGGCTAGTTTCCTGCTAGTCAGCCACAGATTTTCCCAATTTTTTAATTCAGGACATCCCTTCATAAAGATGTTCAATAGAAGTACTGAAAAAGCATTGTTTAAATGAATGCATTTCTGTTTTCATAATGCGGAAAATTGATTTGCCTGTTTTTTTTATGCACCAGATTAATCGTAGAAATAATCGACAGATTAATCGATTACAAGAGCTGTTACATGCAGTACTAGTATTCACACAGATGAACTACACTGTATGTGGCACTCACGTTGCAACAGGCACCAGGAACTGGTAGAAGCCTCTGAAGAAGACGTAGGCGATATAGCACACCCAGATGTTCTCTGTGGTGCACATGATAAGCAGCAGACCTGTCTGCGCTGCTGTGATGATACCGATAACCAGCTCCGACCAGACGTTCCACCGAATTGTCACAAAACCAGCTATGAAGGATGTTATTGCACCTGGATAAAGACACACACATCACTCAGTGCTCTCTACACTGAGGGAAACTCAGACTCTTATACATCTGGGTTAAAACAAGTGCAGAGATATTGTGTCAGACACTGAATCACTACTCTGCTAATAATCCTGTCAACCTTTCACTGTGTAAATGATGTGACTTCACTATTCATGTCCTGACTTGGCCGTTCAGTCTTGTTTTTATTAGCTTCCTACTTTCAGTTTAACAATATCTACTTCTAGGTAATATATTTTACTAGCATATTCTCCTGTCATCAATGACTTAACTACATAACCAACACTATTACAAGTAGGCTTTTTCTCTTTTCATCACACACCTACTATCAGATTATTTTTTTGCAACAACACTTGTACTGTTTGCATTGCACATGATGCCCAGGTTATTACAGCTATTTGAGGGTATTTACTGATGTTTAAACCCTCAATGTGGAAAGCTGGGATATCAGTTAGATAACCCCTTACATGCAGTTGACCTTCTTCATGTTTTTACGTGATGCTTTTCCCAGACTTTAATCTCTGGACCCGACCTTAAGAGTTTGTTTATGCATGAATACTTTAAAAATCAAAAACAAATGATCCGATTCATAAGGAGAAATTAGTGTCCTTCTCATTAACTGAATTTCAGTTGGATTCTCTGCCTCAAAACATAATATGCAATGATTTATTTTCCCAAAGACAAATTCAGGGAAAGTCTGTCCTCTGGCAAAGTTCAGTTTTCTAGTCAAGAACACTTCTAGCCCCACAACATGTAAAATACTATCATAACAATATTAAAATAAGTCCACTGCAGTGTATAACACATGGCTGCCAGCAGCCTTGTGGGAAATCAGACTGTGGACCTGCAGGAACACACACCAACCTCCTCACGTCTAACAACACGAGAGTTGATCATTCAGGAAACCAACTAAGCAATACCTCCTGCTGGCCCTCAACTGGAGGGGTTTTGCCATTTTGTTGTTGCTGAGCTCAGAGGAATTGTCCTCACTATTTGTGGCTAAATGTAGCAAGCTGATGTTAAATTCCTATGTGAACAAAAGCATGGAGAATTTGAAAATGACACCCAGCTACAGTGTGTACTGCATGAGCACAGAGTGTAAAAACAGGCTAGTGCTACTCTTGTAAAAACTAGATTCTGTAGCATACTCAGCAAGGTAGAAGCTGCCTCCACTCCCCCGTTGTAAACTTTCTTGTTCTCAGTGACCGGGGAGACTTTGTCCCACAGGATGTGGACGTAGAACAACACCAGATAGTACCCAGTGGAGTTGAACACCCACCACAGGGACCAGAGCCTCAGGCTGGGCCTCCTCACAACATTCCTCACCTCCAGCAGCATCTGCACAAAGACTGAATCCTTCCAGCATGTGGGGGCGGCTGGGGATGACCCACTGACTTTGGGGTTCATTTTTTCCAGTTCTGATTTAGTATCTCCTGACGTAGCCAGTTCCTTTTGCTCCTGACTCTTTGTCTGGTTGAAAAACAGGGAGCGTTTAGGCCATGGCAGGCACATGGAGAGGAGCAGACCGAAGCTGACGAAACCCAAAGATATAGCATTGAGGTTATAAAAGCTGATGTTGCCCAGAGACATGCAAAGTTGACCCAGCACCGAGCTGGTGAACACCCCCAAAAGGACTGACGACCGTGAGTATCCGGCCACACGCTGGTAGAGGACGGGGCTGACCAGAGAGAAGATGTAGGAGGAGTAGGCCACCCGGCAGGCCATGGTGACGCCGTAGAAGAACTCCATGAACTGCATCTCAAGGAGGGTGGTGCCCAGGAGCAGAATGAGCCAGATGGCCACCTGACTGGCACCCTGGATGATCAGGACCGGCTT
>NW_018127928.1:325547-326938 GCF_001952655.1 Monopterus albus
GCAGGAAGGCTGGCACCAGCACAGCCATGTAGGAGTATGTCAGCACAGGTGTGATCTCATTGGTCACCTGGAAAAGACAGTAAATTCAATCAAATCAAGCTCAAGTCAAGATAGGAAATCAGTGAGGTGGACAGCGAATATAACTACTTCTCCCTGCTGGTGAGATGCTTATGTCCCAGCTACTGACAATTTTGTTTTACACCTGTAAATCGTTTCCTTTCCAAGGTGGCCAGACTTAGCCTTAGAGACAAAGGAGCTGGAAAACATCGCCAGGGGAGAGGGACATCTGGACTACCTTTCTGAACCTGCTGCCACCACAACTCGATCTCAGATAAGAAGAAGAAAATGGAATAGAATGGAAATACCTGTAAATCGTATCAGGCTGCAACTACAAATTACTTCTAAATTATTCTATTAATAATTTGATCTGTAAAATGTCAGAAAAATTCAAGGAAAGCTCCAATCACAGCTTCCTAGAGTTTAAGATGGTGTCGCTATGTCTCGTTTTGTCTGACAATTCAAAACCTGGTAACATTTCATTTCTTATAGAGTAAAACCAAGAAAATCAGCTAATTCTCACATCCAAACTTACATATTTTTGACATTCTTGCTTAAAAACGGCAGGTCAAAATAGTTGCAGATTAATTTTGTCAATCAAATAATCACTACAGCTTGAGTTTAGTTTAGAAACTTGTATATCCCAGTTTGCTTACCAGTTTCACTGCCCCTATGACCTTTACTGTAGCTCCAGCATCATGGTACTTTACTTACATTTTGGCCGATATCATTAATTTGGACCAGATGATATGATCACATTGTCATGATACATTTACACTAAACAATTAGACCCAGACATGACGTCAAATTTATCACAGTATTTACTCAAGAACGTAGGGTCATATTTTAAATTGTTTATTTGATTTTATGATAGTGAAACTGGAATCCGGCTAAACCAGAATGACCATAAAATCTCAGTCCAGACTGAGATCCACAACAATGCTGAGCTGATAAGGAGGGATAACCTAATTCAAGGGTAGGTTACTTCCTGGAAAGAAAAAAGCAGGAATTTATGTGACATGGTCATGAGCTTTGGGTCATGACCGAAAGGGCAAGATCCCAGATACAGGCGGCCGAAATTAGCTTCCTCCGCAGGGTGGCCGGGCGCACCCTTAGAGATAGGGTGAGGAGCTCAGTCACCCAGGAGGAGCTCAGAGTAGAACCGCTGCTCCTCCACATCGAGAGGAGCCAGCTGAGGTGGCTCAGCCATCTGTTTCAGATGCCTCCTGGACGCCTTCCTAGGGAGGTGTTCCGGGCATGTCCCACCGGGAGGAGGCCCCGGGGAAGACCCAGGACACGCTGGAGGGACTATGTCTCTTGGCTGGCCTGGGAAC
>NW_018127928.1:327009-328614 GCF_001952655.1 Monopterus albus
AGGAAGTGTCTGGAGAAAGGGAAGTCTGGGCATCTTTGCTTAGACTGCTGCCCCCGTGACCCGGGTCCGGATAAGCGGAGGAAAATGGATGGATGGATGGATTTATGTGACATGTGATATATGTCAATCTGTCATGCAAGAAGTGGCTAGGCTGTGAAACTGATGTTCTGGTATAACAAATTGTTTTTGTCCACACAGCAGGTTTGACAAACACTGGAAACACTGAACATTTTGTCTTCCCTGAATGACACTTTGACAGGTAAACTGCTCTCAGTATGAGGTCATGGCCAATTCAGAACAACACTGCCGAAAAACAGTGATCCATTCTCACTGTACAAAACACAGGCTACTGATATTGCAATAAATTCTCGATTATAAACCTTAAACTCATTAACCTGACCCAGTTTGGAGGAATGTGGACTTTGACTGCACAGTGAGATGGATCAGCAAACTCCCCACAGGGCATTCTATAGTTGTACTGTGTAACTGCATGCAGGAAACCTGTTGAAAGAGACTTGTGGCAGAATTATCTATTAAAGCTCAGTAAGTGTAAAATATGCCATTGCAGGAAATAAATGCTCAAATGGGCAACAGGATACCAGTTATAACAGGATACAACCCATCTGGTTCAGTAGTCACAGAATGACATGTTTATCTTTACGAACACGCTGACACAATAAATGGTCTGGTGTCACAATCACACAAATGCCTGCATACAATGACTACAAAGCAACAGCCAATACACTAAAAAAGGGTGTGTAGGACCAATAAAATTCCCACTACAGACTTGAACTTTGTTTGTACTTTTGTCTCCTGCACACGGGCCTCTGTGCTAAGCTCAAATGTCATTACTGGCTTTTGTGTCAATGTTTACTTTCATTGCATTCAAATATTGCAAACGTAGCAAATACACCTGTACAAAAACACATTTCAGCCTGAGGGTACTGCTAACCTGCTCCCTGGTGAAGTTCTTCTCTGGGCTCAGCAGATATGGTGTGATGAAGGGCTCCCCAGGCTTTATCGATGACATAAACCCATAGAAGCATAAGAATATCACGGCCCACTTCCACTTCCTGGGCCCCCTGTCGTCCTCTGGGTGACCATCGGAGGGAGATGGGACCTCAGAAGCACAGACAGCCACCTCCACATCTCCATCTTCATGTTTGTCAGTCGTTTCAGAAGCAGGAACGTTCGGCTCCATCTCCCCCTCTACTCTGTCCTCACTTCCTGCTCTGTCATCTGCTTTCATGATGTCAGCTGATGCAGAACACGGTGTGAGGACTGGTTTTGATGTGAAAAGTTGGTGACTTCTTCCCTGAACAGAACAAATAAACTATAAAAAACCAGGATGAAAAAACTTAGAAAAATCAACTGGACTAGGTTTTTAGGTTGAAGACATTTCACCTCTCATCCAAGAGGCTTCATCAGTTCTGCACTGCAGAACTAAATCCTGTCATTCACATACAGTGGGTACGGAAAGTATTCAGACCCCCTTAAATTTTTCACTCTTTGTTATATTGCAGCCATATGCTAAAATCATTTACGTTCATTTTTTTCCTCATTAATGTACACACAGCACCCCATATTGACAGAAAAACACAGAAT
>NW_018127928.1:329501-339529 GCF_001952655.1 Monopterus albus
CCCATTGAGCATCTCTGGAGAGACCTGAAAATGGCTGTCCACCAACGTTTACCATCCAACCTGACAGCACTGGAGAGGATCTGCAAGGAGGAATGGCAGAGGATCCCCAAATGCAGGGGCGAACAACTTGTTGCATCATTCCCAAAAAGACTCATGGCTGTATTAGCTCCAAAGGGTGCTTCTACTAAATACTGAGCAAAGGGTCTGAATACTTATGACCATGTGATATTTCAGTTTTTCTTTTTTAATAAATCTGCAAAAATGTCAAAAATTCTGTGTTTTTCTGTCAATATGGGGTGCTGTGTGTACATTAATGAGGAAAAAAAATGAACTTAAATGATTTTAGCATATGGCTGCAATATAACAAAGAGTGAACAATTTAAGGGGGTCTGAATACTTTCCGTACCCACTGTATATGAGGAAATCTGACCTTTGCTTCATTCCCTGCAGTGACACTGTCTGACGGCAGGATACCCAGCAGCTGAGTGTGATGACATTGTTAACCTGAAAAGACAACAATGTTCTCAATTAAGTCAGTCACTGCGGTTGACATCACAGCACAAGACACATTTGCTGCAGACTATAACTTGCTGCTGTAACTCAAACATGATGAGCATAAAACAGCGAATGCCAGTCACAATCTCCCAGTGTTCGTCTGAACAGCTGTGCAAAACCACAGAATATTCAATGAGATGAGTAATCAACAGGTACAATAGAAACCGTTTCATAATTGGTGGATTGCTTCAAACAAAAATGCCAAATATTCAGAGGTTCCAGGTTTTTGTCACATTTGACAGTAAACTGAATAATTTAGATGTTGACTGAATGAAACAAGCAGTCAGAATAAGTCTCCTAAACTATAGTCAAAAACAAAATGATTCATTAGTTATGAGGAAAAAGCAAGCAGCTTATTAAACGATAATAAAAATCATTAGCTGCATCTTGATTCTGTTTTCTAACATACAAGTAAGAAAACTGAGTTATAAACTGACAGTAAACATTGAAAATGTCCACCAGTTTCTGAGTCCAATATGTCTTCAGATGTGTTTTCACTGTCCAAAACTCAAAGGAATTCAGTTAACTGTGACATTATACTTGAAAGCAAATGATTAATAATTGGTCATCAAAAGAAGCATTAATCAACTTATTGAATGATTGCTGCAGCTTAGGTTTTAGTTATATTTCTAGTTAGTACTAGTTACTTATATCTTCTGTCTGTGTGGTTCTACTTAACGAAAACCAGACAAACATAAACAGTTTGCTCTAAAGTGACAAGCTGGGGCTTGTTTCCTACTGAGACATGTTCATGGCAAACAAGTTACATAAGTCACTCACTGGATAACGCCTAAACGAAAAGCCCAGTTTTACTATTATGATGGCTGACAATGTGCTTTGGTTGGGCTCTTTTCTAAGTCAGCGAGTCAGACTTTTGTGAAATCACTGCAGTACACAATGCATGATAAACCAGGTGCGAAGTTCAAGCTACCTAGCAAGTTGGCTAACAATAGAGGAGAATAAAATATTCCACTATTGTAGCTTTTGCTGGCACAAATGTAAAACGTAATGTTTACACCAAGTAACGGACAGCACATCTATACAGCAAGTTGGTTTTTCAGTAAAAAAGAAAAAAAAACTATTTACTTGTTTGTAAGGATGCTGAACATTGAGGGTATAGTCACTTACCTCGTGCCCGATCTTTTTCTTCTTCGTTTATGGCGCTATAACTGTTGACTTCTGGGAAATGTAGTTCTGCGGTCTTAGTTTAGCAACAAAGCATGTCAAAACTTTATTTACTTTAACGTTTGGAACAAAGATGAAGAGATTTTCTTTAGTCCATGCAGAATAAGATCAATGTACCAGGATGGAAAGAGGCAAAGCCTGAAGAATTCATACAATTCACGTTTTGTTTTTGAGTATGTGCTCTTGCGCCTCATGTTCTCCATCTGCTGGACAAGTAACTTTACAGCGTGTTGACAGTGTAACTATTACTACTACGACCACAGTACTACAACTGGTACTACTACTAGTTACTAAGAAGGAGAAAAAGAAGAAAGAGCAGAAGAAGAATGGATGAATGAATGTCTTATGTTATAATCTAATATTTATATTATAATTACCTAGATATTATAACCTTTATTGCTATTAGGTTATATTATGTGTTCAATAATAATCAAATTTGTTGGTAATGTGAAAAGAGACAATTTCTCAATGGTCACATTGTTGCTGTAGAAACATAAAAAGTGGAAAGCAAAATTTTATTAAAAAGTTCATTTTTGACCATAAATACTCTATAGATGGCAGTTTTTATGGTCAAGAATAATGCTCGCCTGAGTTATCAAAGGTGAATTTATGGTATTGATTGTCCTCCCATTTCAACAACATGCACTATACTGTAGTAGTTATCTTTTATAAGTTTGTCACAAATGTTGATATCTTGTTATCTCAAAAACTCAATTAAATCCATATAATACAGATGACTTATTTATTGGTTAGGAAATAAAAACATAAAATGTACAGCAAATAGGAACTGGACCATTTTTGCACTTTTGCTAAAAAAAGACTGCAATATGTAAAATGTATTAATCTAATATAAACTTAAATCATATATAAATACAGAAGTGTATTGGAAGGTGTACTACAGCATGTAGCTGATCTAGATCATAAAATCAAGGCTTGAATTATTGTATATATAATATATATATATATATATATATAAATTAAAACAGTAAAAAGCAGATACATTACAAGAGATGCACAATATACTGAGAAATATAAACAAAGACTTGATCAAATCAGTGGTGGGAAATCCAAGGTTTCATTATTGGATGCAGATGACAAAGAGCTCAACAGATAATAATAATCACCTTCATTGGCCAAGTATGTTACACACAAGGAATTTGTTTCTGGTACAGAACTAATGGCAGCCATCTGGAGCACCACCTCAACTGATGGCTCTAACCATCGGGGGCAGGGGGTTCAGTGTCTTGCCCAAGGACACTTCAACACGTGGACTGCTGGTACTGAGATTTGAACCTTCAACCTTTTAGTTGGGAGACGACTGCTCTACCCACTGCACTGCTGTCTCCTCCCCAAATGGCAGCAGCATACCACATTATTCACAAGAGAATACTCAATATATTGAAAACAGAAAGATTATCAAAGATCTATGGGCTTCAGATGGGAATTACTTCTTTTTGACCTAGAGAAAAAAGGGACCTATACTATAATTCATCTTCTTTTAAACCTGATGAGAGAATTTACAGTGTGTACGGAACAACATATCTTGTAGTTGTCATAGCTTTCTGTCTTATGAATTATATGTGCAGGAGCATTTTCTGGACTAAAAATCCTTGATATAAATTGGCCACCGAGGTTTCAGAAAACAGCTCCTTGCCCTTCTGAGGTCTGAGATGTTGACCTGCTAAACTTTGACAGTGAAACCCTCTCCTGTCTGAGTTTCCTCTGAAAAAGCAATATCATTTTCTTCCTGAACTTCTCTCCCACAAATGCATAGAGGACAGGGTTGATGCAGCTGTGGAGCAGAGCCAGAGTGTTGGTTACACTCAAAGCCATGGTCACTGACCTCCTTACAGCACAGTCAAACGGTATCATACGAGCTCTCATGAGTGTGTCTACCATCATGGTTATATGATACGGTGCCCAGCACAGCAGAAAGGCAACCACCACAGCTATGATTACCCTCATGGCCCGGTGCTTCTGGAAACCTCGAGTGTGCAGCAGCCTTGCAATGGTGATGGTGTAGCAGATGATCATGACACCCAGAGGGAGAAAAAAGCCAAAAATATGGCGGAACCCACGAGTTGCAAGCCTCCATGAAGTGGCACTACCCATGTCAAACTTTTCAGAGCAAGTCATCCTCCCTGGATCACCATGAAGCTCGAAGGCATCATTGAAAAGTGCAGGTAGAGCGAGGGCCCAACCGAGGGCCCACACTGCTGCACACAGGAGCCTGCTGCACATCCTCTGCCGGCTCTTGAGAGTCTCACTGGCGTGCACAATCACGAGATAACGATCAACACTAATACAGGCCAGGAAGATGATACTGGTGTAGAAGTTTGCTTCAAAAATGAGGCTGAGGAGTTTGCACAAGAAGTCTCCAAAGATCCATCCCTGGAGCACAGTTACAGCCCAGAAAGGAACAGTGAGGGCCATCAGACCATCTGCTATTGTTAGATGAAACAAGTAGACATCTGATGGAGTCAGGGTTTGTCTGCTGCTGGTGATCACCCAGCCCACTAACAGGTTTCCTGGTATTGCCAGGAAAAAGATGAATATGTTGATGAGACACAGGGTCACAGCTGCTGTAGGCTCAAAATGTTTGCTCTCACATGCAAACGTCTTCTGATCTGGATCGAAGTAGGTGAGATTGATGTAGGTGGTGTCATTATCAAAAAAATTGTCACTGAAGGTGTAAATGATCGACTCCATGACTACAGATGGAAAACAGACTGATATTAGCACACAGCAGTACGAAAACTGTCAGTATCTACCATATTTAAGATGGTTCAGATTTCAACAGAAGGCAAGTGCAACTTTGCTTTGTTTCTTGTTCAGTGTTGACAATGTAAAAAAAATCTAACAATGGAAAAAAATTACTTACAAAGAGGCAAAACAACAGAAAAGGCATGTATTACTTTGAGCTTAAAAAATGACAAACAGGTATTTCCCACAAACCAGGGCTGCAAAAGTTGCATTGTGCAGCCTTAAAGTGAGTTTATATAACTGCGGCTATGGTGGCTACAGTTTTAATGGTAAGTCTTAAACCGTAATGATACAGTAGCAGAAGAAGAAACAAGTCATGTAGACATGAACTGACTCCATCTCTCTAGTTTTCATCAATGAGAATAAACTAGCACAGGCACTCACCTTCTGCACAGGCTGAGTAGTTTTCCCAAATGACAGCTTGACACCCAAATGACTTTGTACTGAAGAGTGATACAATATGGGGTTTTTTAAGGTAGTGCTGACCCAATATCCTGTTTCTTTACTGTATATGTACATCATCACATGTTTTTGCTGCAGTAGATTTTCTAGCTTGTGGTCTTATGAGAATTACAGGACCTGAACTAGGAAGACTGTCAAAAAACAATAATACTAATGCCATAAAACTAAAAGGAGCACTGTACTTTTTATAATTTATTTGTGTTCATTTAATTTATTAAATCACAATATATAGCCTCATATTATGAGTTACAAGGTAGGCCTGGTCATTAAGCAATTAGAATAATAGAAAATGATATAGTTCACCTCTCATTACATTTCAAGGCTCAAGGCTAAATTTAATCATCCATAAAAGCATTATAGTGCTCCTGTCACAATCAAACAATACTGATGATCATACAATAACTCATAAAATAACAATATTATATAGAACCAACAACAAAATGAGATTAGAATGAATCTTATTTTGGGAATTAGAGTAATTCATCATCAATTCTAAAAAGAACACTGGATGCTTATGGCACTGGTTGCCACCCAGGGGGTGAGGATCCGCAAGGGGTGGATAGATACATTTAACATAGTGTATCTTTTTGTCTTAAGTGCATATTTTTGGATTAACTAGTTGTAACTCTGACCAACACAGAAAATTACCACATGAGATGTGACCCAGCACATTTGGGTAATCGGGTGTGTGTGGTAAGATGATACACACCGGCAGGTCAGGATGTCAGCTGCAACACTTTCTGGAAATTAGATAAATACTGAATGTTCTGGCTGCTGCAATTATATCTGCATGTGTCAGTCTGTTATTTTGTTTAGTCTGAATTTCAAGTCCCAGGTGTCACATGGTGTGACAGACATCAGTGAGCATGCAAGGAAAAATGCTAACCACACATCAGTAATGACAGTACCTCCTCCTCCTCCATCCTACAGTCAAAGTAAATGTGTAACCAGACACAAAAGTATCTACATGCACTCCCCTTTGTCTCCATAAATCACTCAATTCAGGTTTTCACTTGCAGGTCAAAGACACAATAATCCACTTGGCAGCATGTGTTGCATCACTGCCATCATCTCTCTGTCTGTTACATATTTGTAAGCAAATAACATGCAATAACAAGCAATAACATGAGAAAAGGCATGTTAACAATGTTAGGATACCATAAATAAGTAATTTAAATAAAATGAAATAAATTTAATAAACAGTGGATAAATTAATATATACTTAAGGTGAGTTAGATTTAATTTAACTTAATCATCTAATTCACTGGGAAAATGTTTTAACATGTCATACAGCTTTTGAGCTTTGGTTCCCTTCATTAGTCTTAAAGATTTTAGATACACTTTTTAAATTCATTCATGAAAATAATTCATTTGGAGGTGGGGTGGGGGGTGCTCTTATAATTCTATTTTTGTTATTGTTTTGTTTTCAACCACTGCATGATTGCCATAAAAAAATGTATTACAGGCAACAACGCGGGCATCCTCATTTTTTGGGGTCCTCAGTGTAAAATACGCGGAAGTGACAGGCGGAAGAAGCCTCGACGGACGCGGTTTGGTCTGTCAAAGGAGGAAAAATTTGCAGAATTTAACACAAAGAGGTTAATCCCACCAAATAGCACCGATCGTTCCCCACTTTCCTTGACCTCGGCGTCTGCTGCGATGATTCTGTTAGAAATCAATAACCGCATTATAGAAGAGACGCTGACGTTGAAGTTCGACGGCGCATCCAACGGGTGAGAAATCATTGTTACACCTGGCTAGCATTGCTAATGCCAGCTAGCTTCCCCTTTAGCATTTTACTAAGGATGATCGCTGTATTTAATGATGCTGGATAGATTTCAGGTGCAGCTGATAAAGGCCTACAGCTTTGCAAAGTCAGCTGGGTAGTCTGATTGCGTGTATAAGGTACCAAATATACACAATAGATTAGTTTACGGCTGATCTGCCGTGACTGGGGTGTGTCTGGACGGACACTGTTGTACCAAATATTGTAACCCAAATGAATGTCATCTGCCCTGGTGATTCGCTCTCACTTCGTAGACGTAAAATCCAAAACTTTTTTGTTTATATTGCTACCAGTGGTCGTATGAATATTACAAACCTGTTTTGAAACGTTTCACGTTTTGCAGGGCATGGAAAGCAGCTAACGCTAGTAAACCACATTAATGTTGGTGGTGCTTGCAGCTAGTTTCTGCCTTATTAATGGGTGTAACACACTGATGTCAAATCACAAAGAGAGGGATTTAACCAGGATTCGCCGCTTTTGAAACACATTATTGGGGAGTGTTTGAGACAATATAACCAAAGCTGCTCATACCCGACAATAACCAAGGTGTACAGATGCATCGTATGTAAGATTGTGCTTCCACTTTATAGCGACCGTTTATTTGTTTTCCACGGCACCTCAGAACCAGTTGGAGGCCACTTGTTAGCTAACCATCGCCCCCGTCTTCCATCACTTCCGCATTCCTCCAGTCAAGCTGAGTCAAGTGAGCACAGCGGCTGCAGCTCCTCGGAGCAGGCACAGTACGCAGCTTGGACAAGTTGCTGCAGCATCCACCTTTTAAATGTGGCCATATTTTTTACTGGACTTCCCCGAAATAGTGTCTTACCGTTTTAAAACGGACGATATTATCAAGATGATTGTCAAAGTAGACAATTTACTTTAAAGTGTGAGTGTTTAAGGCAACAACAAACAAACGGTCTGAATTTAAGATGTCATCTGATTTTTAACCTGCTCATTGTTGTACTGATTATTTGGTTTATAAAATGTTACAGCATAGCGCAATAATGCAGATGCTAGTTTACTGATCAACTGATTGATTATTTTGCCAATTGTTGTAGTAATACCAGCATCAGATACTCTTGTTAGTGTCCTGTTATTTTCATTGTTGATTAATCTGCTGATTGTTTGTTCTATTAATTGTTAGTCTATAAAATGTCAAAATGATTAAAAAAAACAAACAAACCCAAAAGCAGCTTCCCAGAGTCCATGTTGGTGTGTTAAAATGTTTGCCCACCCTGTCATTTTAGAGCCTGGAACAAGGGAACATTTGGTAATTTTTCAGTTTTTGCTTGAACGGCTACCCAGTGATTAACTGCTGATCAATATAGTTGCTGATTATTTTTATCAGTCATCTAATGGATTAATTGACCACAATACTGGTGATGTTTGTTGCTGTTGTTTTTGTAATGGATCAACTGGTTTCAGCTCTAGTCCTGTAAGAATCTTTCTGATACTCACTGCCTACGAAGCAGCTGCTGGATTTGTCTGCAGCAATTAGAAGTTGGTCAAATTAGCTTTACACAGACTTACTGTACAATGTTACGTGTATTATACACAAACTGTGGTCTTTATGCCTCATGCGTCTCCTCATTTGATTTTCTCCTCACAGAACCAAACCAGAGGCTGTCGATGTGACATTTGCAGGTGAGATCACATCATTTTATGCAAGTACTTGTAACTGTATGTTTGTTAATGGCAGTGCTTCGACCAAACAGTTGCTTAACTGCATGGTTGTAGATGTTGATTTAGAAATGATGATGATATGTTAACCTGGACCGACATTTTTTTCGTGTAGTTTGGAACAGGAAGTTTTAAACACTAAGTTAATGGCTAATAAATCACACCATGCTCTTTAAAGCTGAGCAGTCTGCCAGCATGATCCAACATTTAAAATTAGTACAGTAGTTTAAATATGTTTGACAGCTGATTAGTTCTGCAAGGAGAAACCTAGCCTACCTCACAGCTGGAGTACAGTATTTAGGATAGTGTTTATATAAGAACCAATGGAGAGAGGTGTGTCAGCTGTTTGGGCGGTACCAGGGTAACCTCTCTTTACTTTCTTCAGAAGAATACTTACTTACCTACCTGATAAATAAACCAGTCAAAATCAGTCAACAGTTTTCCATCTGCTCAGTAATAACTTACTTTCCCTGATTTTTATAGTACCATGACTGTTACTAAGGTTTAAGACTGCTGCTGCAAGTGATAGTGACTTTGACCTAGAACGTGCTTGTTTCTGCTGTCCACATGACAGTTATAGTCTATTATGCAGTCAGCCCTGGGAATAATCGCTGTTAGATGACACAGTTTTGTCTCATGTGAAACTGACAAATAATCTGGCATGATTTTAGGGTACCAGTTAAGAGGCCACATTTATAAAAATACAAATGTGCCAGTGCCTCAGGTTGCCAGGACTAAAGAGAGGGACTTGAAGCCTTTAATTACCTGCAGGCTTTAATGATATTCATCTCTGCCGCAGATTTTGATGGCGTCTTATACCACATCTCAAACCCTAATGGGGACAAGACCAAAGTGATGGTCAGCATCTCCCTGAAGTTCTACAAGGAGCTGCAGGAGCATGGAGCTGATGAGGTACGATACACACATAGTGAGAGAGGGAGCAGCATAAACAGAGAGTCTGGAAAATGTTTCTCTGAGTCTGCCCAGACAGACGCAGGGCCTCGCCAACAGTCACATCTGAGCGGTTTCACATTTAAATACCCATTTTCACATCTCGCACATGCTTAACATTCACATCTCAAAGAACCCAGGGTGCCTGCACGTCTTGGAAAAGGATAACTGAAACTGTGGCATCATATTTTAAGAGCAGAAATGTTCCAGTTTACTAAACTGGTCATGTAGGCCATCTCTGAGAGGTCAGCAGTTTTTCCCATGGTGTTCTTTGATTTCAGCTGTGATATTCCTTCGAGCTGCAACTGATCTGTTTAAACTTGCTCACATGCACGGCTGCAACAATAAAAACTTTCAAGGCAAGACTGCATTGAAGTTGGTTTCTGTCTATTAGCCTCAATGTGTGATAGTAAAGTATAAAAAAAGCTGAATGAGGTCATGATTGCTATCCACTCACACACACCTCTACCACAAGAGCTTTGTTGCCATGTAAGGAA
Organism: Monopterus albus; assembly: GCF_001952655.1. NCBI lineage: Eukaryota > Metazoa > Chordata > Actinopteri > Synbranchiformes > Synbranchidae > Monopterus > Monopterus albus. The sequence continues at coordinate 339,381 of NW_018127928.1, forward strand.
GAAAACAGCTGCAGCGGCTTCAGTTAGAAACAGGAAGTCATTGTGTGTGACTCACCCGAGACGAGGAAGTGCTGACTGGCAGCAGTAGCGGCTGTGTATGAATGTCTCGGCTGTGGTCCAGCAACTCCCCTCTGTGTTTGCTGAAAGTT
>NW_018127928.1:339539-368699 GCF_001952655.1 Monopterus albus
GTTCAGCAGTGTGACATTCAGTTTTTCTGGCTGTGAATAGTCTTGCTGGAGAGCAGCCAGCGTGAGGGGAGTGTGACTTTGTCAAAGGGCCTGTTTCTATCTGAACCTTTCTTTACTGAAACACTGCTCAGATTAAAATGAGGAAGAACAGAGTAGTGTAGGACACCATCATCACCTGAGTTTGATTTGCTATTCCTCCTGAATCTTAGCCCCTGTGATTACCTCCAGAAGACACACCATGTCCCTGCTGTAGTAACTCTTGTTGTGTAGTGTGTAGCTGTCTGTCTCTGCTTGTCATTGGTGCTGACATTCCTGCAGGTTTTTCTTTTTACTTAAACCACCTGCTTAGTGTCAAAGGATTCCCACTGGCTATGAAATTCACTGAAGTGTTCATTTTGATAATCAAAGAAAGGCTATGAAAGTACATGTTTTTCCTTTTCTTTCATCAAGGTAGCAGCTTTGGGACCAATTTAAATTTTAAGTAATTATCCAAATGTTTCCGTTTTTAGTCCTGTTGTATGAATTACATTTTCGGTTTGCTTTTGAATTCATAATCAGTTTTTTTTTTTACTTCTGCCACTGCATCAGGGTTTTCTGTGAAGTGTTTCTTCTGAAAACTGGATTTAGAGAAGTGAGATCTATATAAAGTTGCATTTTTAATTTCAGCTGCTCAAGAGAGTCTATGGGAATTTCCTGGTCTCAACAGAGTCTGGTAAGTTCTCAAAACGTTACTGGCCTCCTTTCATACATTACTGACAGCCTCTGAATTTAATTAGACATCTACTATCAGATCATTGTTAAGATTTTGACACCAGGAGGACACAAGTGTGTTTGCCAAATAGCAGCCTAACTTTAAAATGACTATGAGCAATTACTCACTGTAGATTTAGTTAAATCTGTAATCTTAATCACTCCATTTCTGATCCATTTCCTCCCAGGCTACAACGTGTCCCTCCTGTACGACCTGGATGCATTACCAGCCAACAAAGATGATGTTATCCACCAGGCGGGGATGCTCAAGAGAAACTGCTTTGCCTCAGTGTTTGAAAAGTACTTCAAGTTCCAGGAGGAGGGCAAAGAGGGCGAGAGGAGGGCTGTGGTCCACTACAGAGACGATGAGTCCATGTACGTAGGGAATAAGCTCATTTTTCATATGGTTTATTTCCTTAATGTGGCCTGTCAAGTTGGAGCTTGAGTGTCTTAAGGCTATGAGAAGCCATTAGAAATACAGAACAAATGAAAATTAAGTTTTTTGAAATGATACAAACTTGAGCTGAGACCTGTGACTGTTTCCGAATCATAAAATTAGTTCTAGCAGGTCTACAGTATGGTAAATACTCTATGGCACTGACAGGATTTTGTTCTCAAAATCAGAACTTATTTTGGGTCTTCATTCCATTTTTGTGGTAATCCTCATGTCAAACTGTCACGCTTCCTCTTCTCCTCAGGTATGTGGAGGCCAAGAAAGACAGAGTGACAGTGGTGTTCAGCACAGTGTTCAAAGACGACGACGACGTCATCATCGGCAAAGTCTTCATGCAGGTGAGTGAGGCCATGTATATGCTAAACGGTCACTGTTTGTTGAGGTTGTAATAAACTGGGGACCACTTCTGTATCAATGTATATCACTTGTAATGCTATACTGTTTTTGCAGTCAGTGGACAAAAAGATAAATACTTCAAAATGTCACTTCCAATTAACCTGAACAAACAAAATGTTTTTGCAAAAATAGAATAGCCTTCACACTTTTTAGTGTGCTTAACTGTCACGTCACCACTGTGAACTCACCACATTTATACCATATTTTTCTTACTGTAAATCGGAGCAGCTACTGTTCACTTCAGCCTTCTGTCCACTGTTTCCAAATTTCAAACCTGTGATGGCAGGAATATCTCCCTCTTGGTAAAAAGAGCTACAGAAATTAGCATAGTTCCTTCTTCGCTATTAAACTAAATATAGTTTTTTATGAAGCTGAAGTCTTCATTTCAGCGGCTACTGTTCACTTACATTTTGTGTGTAGGAGTTCAAAGAGGGTCGGCGAGCCAGCCACACGGCCCCCCCGGTGCTGTTCAGCCCAAGGGAGCCTCCTTCCTCTGGAACTGAAGGACACAGACGCTGCCGTTGGGGACAACATTGGTTACATCACCTTTGGTCAGCAGCACCCTCTGTGTTAAAACATGGCCAAATCTTCTTAGTTGTTATGCAGCTGTACTAATGACGTAACTATTTACCTTGTTTTATACTGATGTGTATGATTTGTTTTGACGTTTTCCAGTCCTGTTCCCTCGTCACACCAATGCCAATGCCAGAGACAACACCATCAACCTCATCCACACCTTCAGGGACTATCTGCACTACCACATAAAGTGCTCCAAGGTGTGTTCAGGATTATTTATAGCTTCATTTATTATGTTTGGACACATCATTTGTTGATTTGAGTCATATTTTTGGGCTTGAGGCTGAGCTCTTTAAAGCTGTTAGTTCTAGTTCTGCTATAACTAAAGATCCACCACAGTGGAATGAGTATTAAGGAGACCACTGATGAATACGACTACTACTCATGATGAAAGTCTGCCTTAATTACAGGCTACAAACAAGGCATGAAGTCCTCCTCAGTAGCTGTCTGTTTCACCCTTAGTTTCAGTGTTTTTATAGTGCCTTGTCCACCAGAAAGTCCAGCTTCTCTAATCTCAGTAATCGTACAGGTCTTTATGAAGTGCGTGGCCATTTGTGTACCCATGACAAATGGATTCTTCTTGACTGTAAACCCTAATCAGATCTGACTGTTGGCTGACTTACAGAGATGTGTTTACCTTTGTGTTGTTTCATAAGAGTGCACATAATGGAATCAGTTGTTGTACGTTTTTGCCTCAGACAGCAGGGAGTCAGTGTGGGTGTCAGTAGATGGATTTATAGACGGGCGTGGGTGGATTACTCTTGAGAGCTGTGGGAATATAATGTGATCACTATTGTCCCCATCTCTAAGCAAGCTCTGCTGGAAACAAGGCATCTTATTATCTTGTCTCTTTTAAGATTCATTCTGAGATTGTATGATGACTTATAATTTATGTTTTGTACAATGAATACGTCATCGCCTACAGTGACTGGCTTTCTTCTGCAGGCTTACATTCACACACGTATGAGGGCCAAGACGTCAGACTTCCTCAAGGTGCTGACCCGCGCTCGACCCGACGCTGAGAAGAAGGAGATGAAGACCATGTCGTACGTAGCCTCGGCTCTTGTCCACACTGACTTCATGTGTCTGTTCTGTCACTTGGATTCAAAGTCACCATTTGTGCACATCAACACTGTCTCATGCTTTCATGGAACGAGAGCCAGAAGTTGTAGTTCTCTGCTATTCTTAAGAAACATTGAGTAGAGTCGTTTTTTTGTTTCTTAAGCTTAATTAAACAGATTTGTACTATAGTTATAGGTCCTTAATGCCTGTTTGCATTAGCATTGCTGCGGGTCTTCCTTTCTTCCATTATTTTTGCAGGTGAAAGGAAAATACAATCTTGCAATCTCTGCAACTCTGAGTCTGTGTGTGTTTTGAGGTGTGTGACCTCCACTGTTTTTGCAGTGTTTGAAATGAGTCAGGGAAGAATTTTTACAGCTCTCAGCTAAAGCCTCCTAACAGCCACAATACAGTTTTTGGCTTAAATAATCGTTACATTTTTATTGTCTTGGCACAGACGGTCTTTGTTCTGTGGTTAATGTGTAACTGCAATAAGAGGGCAACTCCCATAGCGACCATCTTTTGAGTTTGGTTCCAAGCTGCAGAAGGAAAAACACTGTCAACTCAGAAATGTTCAGTGTGTTGGTAACCAGAATACAAGTACACCCACATACTGTACGTAAATATGACAACCATGCTGTAGTATGTTGGAACATCCAGTGCTGTTACCCGTTTCAAACTAAGGACATGTTGTTAGTTTTACTTAAAAGCAATAATTTGACATTTTTGGATCTACGTCCTCTTGCTTTCTTGCGCTAGTGTGGTAAATATGAAGCTGGAGCTAGCAGCCAGTTAGCTTAGCATGGACCCTGGAAATCCTCCTACCAGCACATCTAAAGCTCATTAGTTAACATTTTATATCTCGTTTGTTTAATTTGAACAAAAATCGAAATGTTAAAGCAGGATGGTTTAACATGGATCCAAATGAGAACACCTCTACATCGAATTGAACATACAGTATATAATGTTACTCAGTGAGCCTTGGAGGTGCTGGTAGGAAGATGTTACCCTCAGACACAACTAACAAAGTCTGATGTTGTTTGAGGTGTGTCAGGACCAGGAATGACAAAAGCCTGTTTTGTGTGACATCCTCTTGTTTTATTTTATTTTTCAGTGGAAAGACTTTCTCCCGCTGAGGCCACCTCCTTCCAGAGAAATCCAGACCCCGTGGACATGTCACACTGAGACTCAATGCCACAACGGACAGGACTCCAGGGCACCTGTAAATGCCCCTGCCCAGCCCCTCAAAAACATGCCCAGCCTTTTTCTGTTTTTGTTTAATTAATGATATTGTTTGCTCCACTTAGGGGAATTACACTCTCAAGAATAACGGAAGAAGGGCATTTGTTGCTTTGCATTGTTAAAGAGAATTATTAGTCCTATATAAATATATATATGAAAAAAAAATGACATTTTTGATACAATATCTTTTACTCCATTTGGTACTCCCGCTTGTCCCTGATCATTCTCACCATGCAGTGTCCATGTGTTGGATGATTTCAATCCCCCCTCTTCTCTGCGCTTTCATGTCGTCTGTACCGTTGTTATTTGAAAAAATAAATCACTCTTACAAAAAAGGAATTTCCAGTAGTGATGTGTGGGAGTCTGGGACATTTCTAGAAGCACTTGTGCATTTTTTCTCTTTGATTTTTATCAGTCTACATAATAGTTTTTATTGATCAGCTTTTGGTAAAATCTCAACTTTAATTGAAGTTTTAACTGTTTATAAAAGTAGATGTAGTTCACACTCACTTTTTCCACAGTCTTAAGTTGGTGAGTGATGTCCTGTGCAATTCATCAATTGATCAATTATTTGAAGAAAAGAAAAGGTCATTTGTCAAGCAAAACTGCTAAACATTTGATCTTTTCACTCACTCTCCCCCTGGCAACAGGTGAAGTAAACCTGGCTGGGAGTCGCAGCACTTCATTATTATAAAGCATAACTTACAAAGGTAGATGAGGGTCAAACACATTTGCCACATAACGTATAAAAGAAAGAGAGAAACACTTTTTGTAATTTTCTTTCAAAAGTTGTTTATTTCAATACATCTGAGAAAACGGCACCTTAACTCCACAGCGGAGTTACAGGTGTGATGGCAACAGAAAGTTATGATATGTTGTATGTTTGATATATCAACTCAGTGACAGAAAAGAACAGCAGAAAAGGGCTTTGAGTTCAAGCTTCAGCCACTTCACCCTCAATCTGTTCATCTTCATTCTCAGACCTGGAGGATGAGGATGTCTGCTTCTCAGTGCTGGACTTAGTTTTCGCTTCTTGCTGCTGTTCGAGCACCGGCTTTTGCTAGACTGGAAACGAGTTTAAATCAGATTTTTCATGTAAATAGATTTAGAGTATGTTCAGTAAGCAAGTTTTGTTTCCCTGCTCTTGGATCCAGAACTTACCCCTGAGCTCTGCATCCTCTAAAGAAAACTCCAGGCTGCCAGGAAAAAAAGAGGATGAGTATGCTTTTGTGCATGTTGGAGTGTGTTTACACTGTTTCTTAAAACCATTTAAAGGGCTAGTTGGACATTTTGGGAAATAGTCATTTGCTTTCTTGCCAGAAGTTGATGAGAATGTGCTGTTAGTTTAGACTGGAGACAGGAACTCAGGCTCCATGTCAAGGTAACACAATGTTAACTCCTTTAAGATGTACAAATGAACACATCACACAAGTCCCAGTAGACCCATCGGTATAACCCAGTGAGTTTCATCCTCACCTGTCAGCACCAGTTGTTATGCCGTGAATCAGGTGCTGGTAGTTACTGACTTCCTCCTCCAGCTTCATCTTGACACACAGCAGGTCTCTGTTGGTTTCCACCTGGTGCTCTACCTGTGACCTCACCTTCCTCAGCTCTGCCTCCAGCTCCAGCACCACCTGGTTGAGGGGCGCCAGTTGTTGGCCATACTCCACTCTGGTGCCCCTCAGGGCTTCCTCCGATCCTATCCTGAAATCTCTTCCTACTTTTGTCTTTCAATAAGGAAACAAGACTGTGAAAGACATAATAGATCACTATGGTGTCGTTTGTTTTGTTGGCTTGTTGGACACTGGTCGGCACTTTTCTGGTTTAAAGAAGTAGCATTACAGTATAATCACAGGGCAGTTAGGAATGCTAGTACTGCTTGCAGCTTTATCGTTCCTGATGTGATAAAGAACAGATTTTGGTAAATATTTTGTTCTATCCACCTCCTGAAGAATTGCTTCACTGATTTTAGGACCTTGTATATCTGATGTGTCAAAACAAGGCTTCTTTAGAATGGGCTCATTCGTCAGATCTAAAGCTCAGCTGCTGCTCTTTCTGTGTCTGTGACTTCACTCTGTAGTATTTCATGGCAGACTGACAAGTGATGTATGTGAAATGGCTTTTGTGTATGTACCATGCTGTGCACACTGTGGATCTTAACATCCAGAGTTTGTCTCTGTTTAAACAAATCCTTGAGCTCTGTCGTTCCAGTCTGCAAGACTTCAGCGTTCCGGGCCTCTGCCACCTTAATGTTGTCAAACTAGGAAGAGAAAAACAAGATAAAAATGGGGAGATGATGAGGAGGAGCGAGTAAGAGACAGAACAACGTGTGGACGACATCCAGAGGAGCTGTACCTTGCTCTGGTATTTCTCCTCTGTCTCCTTCAGGTTTGTCTTGCCTAGGTTACTGTACTGGCTGCGGATCTTGTTCAGTATCTCTGTCAGGTTGGAGTCCTGGGAATCAATCTCCACCTTCACCTCGGAGTCCTGGATCTTTTCATACAGGACGTCCACCTCCTAAAGACCCACAGTTACAAGTTTGCCTCTGATTTCACAATACAATTTTGTTAGCTCATCTTAAAGTACATATGCAGCCTCACATCCTTGTGTTCCTGCTGGAGGCGATCAAGCTCCTCCTTCACCAAACCAATCTGTTTCTTTGTCTGCTCTTGGTTCAGCTTGGTGTCCCCAATGCTCTTCTTCAGAGCCTCCAGATCTTTTTCTAATTCTTTGCCTGCCTTTTTCTCATCACCCAGCCTGCAGACAAAAAGAGGAACCCAACAACCAGCTACACATGCTTCTCTGACTGTTAGTGTTTCATTTTGATCTAAACTGTGAGCTGAATTATTGGCAGCAGCAGCGGTGGTACCATGAAAGTTTTACCCCTAATGCCAAACTAGTATTGCTTTCTTTCCTGAGATCCATCTCTTTCCAGTCTAGATATTAAACTCACTTTTTCTTCAAGTCATCATTGGCCAGTGTGGTGTTGTCAATCTGCAGCAGCAGCTTGGCATTGTCCATAGTGATGCCTTTGACCTGAGGAGATAAAGGCGTGGTGGATATTACCAGTAGCATTGTAGTTAAATCATTATTTGGGATTAAAATCACTGGGGTTAGCTTTACATTAGTATCATTAATGTGGGGGTAAACATCTGAATTCGTGTAGTGTGAAACAACAAAGACCAAACGTTTTTTTAATGTAATTTTCCCTCCATGAAAGAAAAACAGAACTCTGATGACCAACCTGCTTCTTGAGGTCATCCAGGGGCTTCTCCATCGCATCCCAGTCTCTTCCCTCAGGCGTTTTCCTCTTGGTCAAAATCTCATCAATCTGTTTCTCCAGGTTGTCGTTCTCCTCCTGCAGCTGCTTCACCTTGCCCAGGTAACCGGACAGCCGATCATTCAGAAGTCGCAGTGTCTGCCTGTCGTCCTCGGGAGCGGTAGGTGTTGCCAGAGCGGTGTGCGCGGTGTGCGCGGTGGAAGCGGAGCCTCTGTCTGGCTCATTGCGCAGCGCATTACGCAGCCCCCCTAGGCTCCCCACGGACGCCCTGGACCCCCTTCCCCCGGCTCCACCGAACATGCTGGCAGCGATGTGTGAAGGCATGATGGCAGCTGAATCAGAAAGGCCTGACAGTGACAGAGTGCTTCAGGTTCAGCCACCTTCCTTGTGGGTGTAAGGGATACAGGGGGGTTTTATACCTGCTTTTTGCGTACAAAGCCACCCCCATCCATACCATTGGCCAACACCACTCCTGGACGAACTGGTTTAGAGTCGAAATTCAAGTATTACATGTAGAGTTTTTGCTGTAAAATTGCACTTGTCCTGTTTTTATTGGTCGCATGCAGAGGTTTGGGGAGGTGATGGGTGGCCCCGTCCACCTTAAAAACAGGTGCTGTAGGTGCTCTCACCGCTCATCTGTCCAGCTTCTAAACGTCTTGTCGCTATTAGGCCACAAGCTTCAGCATGTCTAAGCCAGGGGGTTACAGCAGCCAGTCCTGCTCCCCCGGCAGCGCAGCACCGGCCAAAGGCCAAGCCAGCATCGAGGCGTCGGCCAAAGCCAGGGAGAAGGACGACATGGTTGGACTGAATGACAAGTTCGTCAAGTTGATTGACAAGGTTTGTAAATGAAACTATTTTTAACGAGCAATTAGTTAAACGTAAGTGTTATTTAGAAAGTAATAAAACCTTACAAATGGAGTAAAATCAACAATGACAATCTGATAAAACGTGGCGCGTCCATAATAAAACCGCATTTTTTAAAGAGAGAAGTTTTGGTAAGTTTTTGAAAAAAATCGAAGTGATTGTAATTGATTATTATAAATTGATTTTCTAAATGTGCTTAACAATGCAGCAACAGGCTAAGTAAGACTATAAGGAAATAAATCTAGTTCAATGTTTTAGTCGTTTACTTTGTCATTCACTCGTTTGAGGAAGGTACAATTCTATAAAACCACGTCAATAGCCAGTTCAAGTTCAGTTTAAGTTAGACTTTGAGGGAGACACACTGGCTGTAAAACGTCTTTCGAGTTCTGCTGTAAGTGGTTGTATGACCTGAGGCCATGCATTTAGGTTTCTCCTGGCGTTGGAGGCACATGGACGCCACCTGGTGGAAAATGAGAAAGCTTTAGTCCTGAGGTCTGAGAAGGCCCATGATCACAACCTCCATGATCACAACCTGAAATACTCACGGTTTATTGTTAACAGACTAAATACTTCACATTGTTGTTATTGTTGCTTTTCAAGTAGATTCTGTGAAAACAATAAAACATACATTTGGTTAACAGACTAAATACTTCACATTGTTATATATATATTTTTTGCATCTAGCAACCAGATATATTTAGATATTACTTTCCTCAGATGTATATACAGTTTCACATAACTTTCAAACAGGGCTACAACAAACCCTCTTAAATTTTGGCATACCCTGTTAGCACTTACCACATGTTCGGTATCCCCTCCTCTTTGTCTCTTTATATCTCAGGTGAAAAACCTGGAGGATGAGAACAAAAAGCTTGACATGAAGTTGAAGATCCTCAAAGGGCAGGAGGTCTACGAGGGGAAGGTCGACGACATTGTGAAGCAGGTGAAGATGGAGCTCGAGCAGCAAATCTTGAACTTGCTCAGCAACCAAGAAAAGTTGCAGGCTGAGCTGCTCAAGATCCGGGAGGAGGTGGAGAACACCAGGCAGAGGTCAGACCCTCACAGGGAGGGACTGTGTCCTCTTAAGAGAGGAATGTTCCTGTTTTCATCAGTAAACATCCAGAAGACTCACAGCTATGTCTGTTATGTCATTATTGGCAGAAATTCATTTTGATTTTCACTTGGTCTCAGGTACGAGGATGAGCTGCAAAAGAAAGCTGATCTGGAGAATGAGTTTATTGTCACCAAAAAGGTACAGAGAGCTACTTATGCTGCATATTCACTTGGCCATTTAGAAATGCGGTTATGCGTGTGTTTGTGTGTGGCACAGGATGCAGATGATGGTCACTTGGAGGCATTAGAGCTGGTTCTGGAACTGGAGGATCTACTGGGAAAGCTGGCCCTCCTCAGAGCTGGCTACGATGAGGTAATGATGAAGTGTCTTGGGGAACTCTCCTGTGTTTTCTTCTTTCTTTCAGCTCTGTAAACTCACAATACTGTGCAGGCATGAAACAGACAAGAGAGTTTTCCCACTAACTTCTCGTGCTTGCTCTGTGCAGGAGATCAGGCAGCTGGAGTCGTACATCCAGAATGAGACGGTGATCTTACATGACAACACCAAACGGTCCCTGGATGTGGGTGACATCATTGATAGCGCCAAGAATCAGTTTGTAAACATGGCCGCTCTCACCAAGGTGGAGGCCGAGCGGTGGCATCAGAGAAAGGTGCAGGGAAAGAAGATACTTTGTCTATAGATATCAGCTAAACTCGGTTTCAACAGTCACTGTAACACTACATTTAAATTAAGCTACAACATTTTAGATCATTCCTCACCTCCAAGATGCAAATGTGAATGCAATGTACAAGATGTGAGGCCAGATTCTGTGGGAAAAAAGTAATTCTCAACTTGGTCCACATTGTGCTCTATTTTCCTGTGTTTCTCCCTCGTTAGATGGAAGACATGGTTGTAAAAGCACAAGAGCGTGAGCTTTTTCTCTCTCATTAGATGGAAGAAATGGTTGTAAAAGCACAAGAGCGTGAGCAAGATGTGCGAGATTTAAAGAGGGATATCTCACATATGGTGTGCCACATCCAGAGGCTCAAAGGGGACCTGGAAGCTCTCACAAGGAAGGTTGGGATCACACACTTGCAGAGTCCAGGGTTCAGCGCACACCATAACCATCCAACGAGCCACTGATCTTCTCTTCTCTCTGCAGGAAGAGTCCCTGAAAAAGGAAATCGGTGCCATTCGAGCAGAAGGCGATAACAACCTGGAGAAGGCACGGGAGGACATCGCCCAGCTGCAGGAAGCCTTGAGGCAGGCAAAGCAGGACTTGGCTGGACAGATCCGTGAACACCAAGAGCTGATGAACCTCAAGCTGGCCCTGGACATCGAGATCGCAACCTACCACAAACTGCTGGAGGGCGAGGAGCAGAGGTTTGTGAGCAGTGGGGGTTTAAGAGCAAATTTGGGGTTGAGAACACATCAGTTTACAGTGTATGCATCCATGTTGCTCTTTGGTAATGTATGCCATCATGGATTAACGCTGACACTAACTCCTGTCTCTGTCCTGTCTTATGCGTCGTGCAGGTGAGAACCATGTCGTTACTTGTTCTGTTCTGTACTTGTTCTAATGGAATCTCCTTTTTCGTTTGTTGTTCTTTCCCACTGATTCTAGAGAAATATAACATTCACGAAATCGTGCTAAAATATTTTCAAAGCAGCTACACCTTGATAAGGGGGGAAAGGGGGGAAAGAATAATTTAAAACAGTGGTTTCAGCCTTTTGGGTTTGTGGCTCTTCAACAGATTTCTTCCAAGTAATACACCAACAAAGCCTCAATAAACCAGAATGCAATGTAGACATGTTGCAAGGTGAATGTACACAGACTAGTTTGCCAAATTTTGATTCAAACCAACGTGGTCAAATCCTCATGTCAGGATACTGATGAAAAGAATTCTGGGAAGTGTAGGAAATAAGTAACTGCGGCAGAAGTACTCAAGAAAAGTGTAGAGGAGGAGAGGAGGGGCAAAAAATGTCAAGAAAATTGTATAAAAGTATCCAGTTTCAAAAGATTAATAAGAAATGGGCATGGTAACAAACCTGCATCAATTTCATACATGTTAAATGACTTTATTCTAATGGATGAATCATGTTTTGTGTCTGACTGAACTCAATCCTCTCTTTCGCTCAGATTTCTAAAAGCAAACCAATCCCCCCAGTGGACCCCTCCTCCAAGAAGCACCTGCTGATCCAGGTGGAAGCGGAAGTAGGCAGAGTCATGTCCAAAAGCTTCCATTATCACTCCTCAGTCTGCAGCATTACAGCCACAAAATGCGAATTAAAAACCTTAAATCAAATAAGCTCTGTGTGCTATGTGCTTTCTGGCAGAGAGAACAAACAACAGGTTGGGAATTCCTCCTTAAATCTGTACTTGAATTAGAGATAGTTTGTCAAGCAGCAGCTTTAAAAAGATTCTCTTATCTTTGTTTGCATTTGCAAAAACCTTCTTGTACCCTCGGTATATTTCTTCAGCTTTCTTGCAGTTGTTCCTCTCATACCTTTGTACAAGAGAAGATCACCTACAGTACATAACAGTGACATGGTTTCTTAATGAAGTGAACAATATGATAAGGAACTTGTGGGATCAAGCAGATGGTTAAAGGAGTGGCTTTTGTCCTTTTGGTCTGTCTTGTTAATATCAGGAGGTAAATATGCCAAAATGATTTCCAGAGTCACATGATAAAGGGGAGCAAACATGGATCTTGGACAGAAACTAAATGGCTTTCATCCTCTGAATGAAAAAACACCCATACATAAAGGGAATCTCTTTCCTGTCTCAGTGGTGTTACAGTATACATTATGTCCTGCATCTTTGTAAAATGTGACAAAGGGAAATGTTAGTTCAAATTTAAAATGCCAAACTTTGGAATTGTCCTTTTTCTCACACATGTATCTGCACCTTTATACAGTATCTCCATTGTGTCAGAATGATCACATAGAAATCAGAGGACAACAGTTTACTCTCAGGGTGACAAATGTTAGCAATGAAATATAATAAATAGATAAAGGCACATGACCAATATGCTGGTATTCTGGTGGTTTTCAACTTGCTACAGACAGCAGTCAGTCAGTAGCAGAGGAGCTGGAGCCTGATACTTTCATCATTTTTCTGTCGTCCCTGTCCTCCCTCAGTTCTCCTCCTTCTTCCGTACACAATATTCAGATGAGGAAATAACAGGCACCTAGCAAGGCGACACAATAGACAGACATTGTGCCCAACGTTCCCTGACCTCATGATGATATCCAATTTCTCTTGATGTCTCCTAAATGTTGAGACCTTGTTTGATATGATATGTCTCCTAAATGTTGAGACCTTGTTTGCTATTTAATTTGATTAACATCTCCTCTTCCTTCTCAGGTTGCCTTCGCTGGCCGTCTCTTCTCTACCCACATACTCTCTGAACATGTTTATTTAGGTCTCACATAAAAATCTAATTTCTCTTTACTGCAAATGAAACTATCAGATTTTCAAAAATCATTTTGAAGGAGTACATTTCTCTGAAGCTGCCTAATCTCCCCCATGTCCTGTAGATATATTATGGACTGTGGATGCATCCCTCACTCCTCTTCAGCTCACATACCAGTATAAAGATAAACACTGGTGAGAGAAGTGGAAGAAAACACCACAGGCAGGCAGGGTGACAGAGCAGGCAGCGCACAGTGGAGTGAAAATATACTGCACGCCTGTTTATAGGATGTACAGCACTGGTACAAGGATGGTTTTATTTCCCTTCCTTGTTATATTAACAAAGTGAGAAAATACCTTTAGTTTTCTAAACATTTATGGCAAATTCAAAGATATTATTATGCCTGCTAAACATCAGTGGATATTTTATTCCCCACGTCCACCTGCTGTCCTGAAAACAGCACCTACTTACATGTAGGTAGCCTTGGACACTGATAAATTGAATGTGCTTTTCTGTTGTAAAGCAGTATTTCCTCCTGGCGGGTTTGGTCACTATAGTGTGTGCATCCATCAACATCATTTCTTCCAGATTCATCTTCATAAATATTTAGTTTTATCTCAGCAAGCTGCGTCCTCTGATCCCTTTGACTTTCGGCTCCATCTGTCTCTCTATTTCTGGATAAGTTTGCATGCAAGTTCTGTATACTGCCTGTTTGCTAGGCCGAGCACCAGTGGCACCACAGCCATGCTTCCAATACCAGTGCAGGACAGCACAATGAGGGTGGTGGAGCTCCACTTGGTGTCACTGATCAAGAATGCTACGGAGACATGCATGTAAATGAGGTAGGGGACCCAGCAGGCTAGAAAAGTCAGAGACACAGCTACCACACAGCGAGTGTACCGCAGGTTCAGCCTCTGCTCTCGGTCAGAGGCCTGACTTCCCCGCTCCACCGAACGATGGAGACGACAAATGTCCTTCAGCTGGCCTCTGGTGATACACAAAACATGGCCAGTCATGCCAGCGATGGTAAGAATAGCAGGCAAGACGAGTCCATACACCTCCAGGTAGATGAAAGCATTGGGGAATACTCGTCTGTATGAGCAGCAGGTGGTTCCATTAGTTGAACAGTTTGAAAGTGGTGTTAACCTTTGGCTACATGAACAACAGCAGCTGTTCCAGTCTGGCCCAGTCCAATTATTCCACCCAAAAGCAGGTAGACATGCATACAGAAGCGGTGGCACCCACACCACAAGCAGGGTCAGAGGGAAGCGGCGATGCATCCATAGGTTATTGTAATGCAGGGGGTCAACAATGCAAATGTAGCGTTCATAGTGGACCATCACCAGGTTAAACAGGAAAGCCAAAAACAGGAAGTTTGGGAAAACATGAGCCACCAAGCAGGAGCTAAAACTTAGCTGCCGGTTCAAGCCCATTAATGGAATGAAAGGCAGGGCCACACCTGTGCACAAATCAGCCACCAGCATGCTGAGGAAGAAGTAGTTGGGCGTGTTGTGAAGCTGGCGGTTCCAGGCGATGCCAAGAATGATGATGAGGTTAGTCAGGATGATGGAGGTTGACAGTGGTACAGTGATAACATAGATGAGCTGCTCCCCAGAAAGAAGAGCATCCATTATGGGTGACGTTTGCAGACGCCCTCCCACTCGCAGCCCGGCTCCTCTCTGATCACAGCACAGCGACCCTGCAGAGAAGGTTACTGAAGATGTTACTAAAGAGGTGTTTGTGGGTACTGATGGTGTGTTTGTGTAGGGGCCAGGCTTCGGATTATAAACACCACTTGTATCATATCAAGGCAACTGACAGCTGTTACCATAACTGAGCAAGCTTCTGGTTAGATGCCACTACTCAACAAGCATAAACAAAGGAAATTTAATTTATAAGAAAATAACAGGGAGAGGAGCAGAGCAGATTATCAGATATAGACTGTGGAATCAAATCAAACCAGGAAGAGAGGAGAACGATGACAGATTGCACTGCATGACCTCCACTACTAGAAATAACACAAAATATTCATTAAACTGCTACAGTCATTCCATACCAAAATAATTTGCCAGAGGGAATTTTACATTGTCTTGAAAAAAGAAAAAAAACAAAACAAAACTAGCCATCTCTTGACCACTGCAGCCATGTAGTCCTTTGCTAGCTAACAGCTGAGCTAAGGCCACATGTGAATGGACATGAGGTGACTCATTCAGCAATTCAGCAGCTGGATCTCTGGAGTTACATCTCCCTTTGTATCCATTCCATTTAATAAGTGATACACATCCTAAGGATAATTCTACAATCTAGTCAGATGAACCATTATGCATTAGTTTTATGTTTGCATGCTGTATGATTAGGTTTGTTTCCCTGTTTACATCAGTATTCTGCGCTTTGTAATACCTGTATATTAATAACAGATGATCACATCATGACAGTATTTCCAGGGTCCACATGTGTAGATTTTTTCTGGTATCAAAGTCCTTTTACAGTTTTAGCAAACACTGGCCTTAATGGGTCTTTAAAAGGTGAACACACAGAAACAGCTTAACTGATGCTTTCTGCACAGTTAAGTTGGATTTATCTGTAACCTTATTTCTTCCTGGAAATGTATTTAAAAGCCATTTTAAAGCTTTCTTGGAAAGTAAGCAGCTAGTTTTCCATGAAATAAAGAGATGTTTTAAAATACACACTAATCCTGCCAACTACATAAGCTGGTGCTATAAAGATTCAATGATATTTTAAACATATCGCTAGAGATGCAGGTTGATATTTTGCAAAATAAAAAGCAACAAAACTAATGAGACTAACCTTTTGGAGATGAAACGTCCAGTTATGGTGACCAAGGAAATTCAGATCAAGCAGATTCTTATCGCTCTCCTGTTCATAAGCCTGTTCACATCCACAGGCAGAAGCATGAAGAAGCTGCAGTCTCCATCATAAAGTCCAGGAGCTTTTTTCCTTGAAGATCCCTCCGGTCTCAGCCCCAGCAGCCTTCTCACAGCCTCACTACACGAGATGCAAAGCTAGCAGCCAAGACTGTTCCTCGATGGATTGAAGAGGAGGTGCGCTCTGGGGTAGGAGGAGGAGCTGCACTCTGTGTGTGTTCCTGGTCATGCAGTGCCCACTAAACCTTGACCTGCTTTTTTTGCGCTCTTTCTCTTTGTACTCTGTTGTTCGTCAGCCTCTTAGTGATGCGTTTCACCACTGTGTATGTCTATGAATGGAAACAAATGGAAAACTGTCATCACTGCAGCCTAAGATACAAACATTCCACCTGAACATCAGTAGGCGGCTGGTTTGTCTTCACACCTCGATGATGCCCTGATACTTCAAGAAATCTACAGTATGTAACCTGTCATAATTAGAAAGCTGAGTTAGTGACTCGAGGGATACAGAGCCTGAAATAGATTTTTCTTCATTGTTGCACATTTACCAGCCATACAGAAGCATCTAACTTGAAGAACATACAGTATGAATGTCTTTCAATCCTTGATTTATAAATTAATGAATGCTGAGATAAAACATATACAGAACCACAGTACTCTAAAGCTAACAGTTTCATACTGAACATAAGCCACGTTACTGGGTTTTTAGTAAATCTGGAGTTTAAAAGTAGTTCTAGCTGTACTCTGACATGCTGTGTAAAGCATCCAGATCATACCGTGCTCTGAGCTGGTGATGCACTCATTCCTTTAACTTGGCCCAGGAATGACCCAGACATACAGTGTAATGCGAAAGTCGGAATTCATGACAACTGTTACACTCATCTCATATTTACACAATGCTGGATGGAAGGCCTGTTTAGTTGGCCAGGCACAGAAGGCTGCTCGGCTGATAGTTGGGAGCAGGCCTGGTGCTGCTAGAGATGGACGAGCTCCAGTCAGATAATTGTTTTAAACAGAAACATTCCTGAGCATCTGGAGAGACACAGGGAGAATAAGCTGGACGTGAAACCACATCATCTTCACATTACAGAGGGGGAGATGGGAATCCTGCATGGCTTCCCTGGAAGAACAAGTCCTACCCAACAATGTGTCAGTGATCTCATATGGATCTTTTCATACACAGTGGACAAATGAAACATGACAATCGGCAAATAATTCATCAGTTACTTAATGCATTCGGTCATTTACAGACCTAGGATTTAAAACAGGACTGTTGGTTAGTTTTGCCTAGTGTACTTAATAAACTGACAAGAGGGATGATTCTGTTGTCAGTGTCTACTCCAGCTCCTTTCAGCCAGACCTTTAACTAATACTTTACCTCCACCTCGTCTTTTTTTAGCATCTCTGTTTTTACTGAAACAAGCTTCTGTCGTGGATTTGATCTACAAATTAGGATTATGAATATACCTCGTAATAATAGGTTCAAATTGGGGCACCTCATCTCATGAGCTGCATGGTGAACAAACTATGAATAAAATCTCAGTCTAAAGGAGAAAGTTCTTAGACAGGGGGGTTTAATAAAAGAAAACATTAGAATGCCAGTTCTGTAATCTAAATGAGTTTGTGTACATATTATTGAGACTGAGAGAGTAAAACCTGATGCTGAAGGAGTAATAAAATTAAATATCTCTATGTGTTGCTAGTATTTGTTGAACTTAATTCTACTTGCATGTTGACATGTATAGAGGAACTAGAAGTTTCAAGTCTTACATTCTGTACTAAAGTATATGTTTGAGAGAAAGAAGAGGAAGTCAACAGTTTGTGTATTTTTTTGTGTTTGATGTTACTGTGCATCTTTGTAACTTTTGTTCTCATTTAAAACCTTGGGTTTGGGTCTAAAGCACAGAGCACTTGAAAGGTTCCACTGTTTATAAGGATTCTCAGAATAAAGTCGTAAACAGTTTTTCTCTGGAGTCCCTCAGGTTCATGTAGCTAAAATAAGAATTTATATGATGTTGATGAGGCTGAATCGACTTGATATTCAACAGAGCTTATATGTCAGTGTTGTGGAGGTACAGTGCACTGATCCACCCGTCAGCACATCACTGACATCTTGTGGCCTTTACAGGAGTGACAGTCAAATATCTGTTTGGCCTTTGTCCTTTTGACAGTGTGTCTGCCACATACTCTACAGAGTGAGTCTGGACTTTATTTACAAATGAGCCCCAGTAGATCACTTACTAATACAACTAGATCAAACAATAGTGTGATATAGATGTTTTCTGGAGGAGATCTTTGAACTTGAGCAGGAAAAGTTTTAAGTTTTGGTAGTTGCGTTGCATTGTGGGTAATGTTGGTGCCAGGTTTCGAATGGGACAAAGAGTGTTAGATGTTTTTATCCCTTTGTGTCCATAATGAGTTCAGTGTTATTGGAGTACAACACTAAGTCAGTGGAGTGCCCTGACTGACTGACACGGGGGAAGCATTTGAACTGACTTCAGTTTTAATCTGTCAGGTTGTTGAAAGGAGGTGGAAACCCAGGGACTGTGTAGTATTTGTCATTTGTTTGGTAGGTCTCAAAGCAGTGACATGATAAACAGCTGGTTAAAGCTGTGGTGTGAATTATATGTGCGGTCAATGCTAGGCTTGGAGTCGCTGTGTGCATGTGATGCAGTTCCTTTCTATCCTAACAGGTCTTTAGAACAACGTGTGGCTGCTTGGTCAGACCTTGGAAAGTCAGGTGCTGCAGTTCGTGTAGTTGTGTTGATCAGATTGTTGTAAAAGAACTGACTAATGTTGAATAAGTCTAACAGAAAAGTCTGACGTAACATGAGCAGGGTATTTTTCACATTCAGAGAAGCAGCAGCTTCCTATTAGGTATTTTTAGTCAGATAGAAATTGGATAGATACTTTATGTATTAGAAATGTTTAGTGGAGATAGGATGTCTAGTTAGACTGTTAAATGCTTAGGCATGCTTATGAGTTTCTACAGGGTACATCTGGTCAAGGATACTAGAGAGAAGAGCTGATGACTGTCAGCAGACAGGGTGTTTAATATTATTATTATGACATGTATAACTGTAGCCTTAGCCATAATATGTTCTTATGTTTAAGTCACGACATGTACTAGAAGTCTGTGAGAATGTTTTTAGTTACACACCACTTAATCAACAGATACACACACACGCACATTGATTTGCTTCATGTTTTGACTACTGCTATGGCCAGCTGCAAAGCTGGCAACAGAGACGTCTCGGTTGACGTTTCTGGGTAGTATGGGGCTAGCCCAACCGAAGGGATATCATGTATAGGCCTGGTGGGTTCAGGGTCTTTCATCTTACATCTGCCTGCGAGCAGTTTGGAGGTGCAAGATACCTGAGCGTGTAATGTTAATTTTACCTGTGATCCTTTGAATAAATCAGCACTGTTTTGAAGTTACTTGGACTGTCTCGTCTCTCAGAGTCAGCAATGGTAACAAGAACAAAAGACCCACATGGCAGAGGAAGATTATGTGCTACTTAGGCCAGTGTGGATGTGAACCCCCAAGAGGAGAGGTCTAAATAAAAAAGATAGGGGGCCTCACTGAGTCCAGAACAAATGAATTGTCTGACTGTGAATGAAAAGGACTTCAATTCCTGCATTGATTCACCAAGTGTGGATGGAAACTCCCTTGAACTAAAGCACAAAGTCAGAATCTTCACCTCATAGCTGCTGATGAATTTTAAATCCAGTGATCTGGAGTATAAAGCCAGTTAAGTGTGTTTTGGGCTTTGATAAAGCCCAAAGAGGTCAAATAATTCAAAGGTAAATCATTCAAAAAACATCTGTGTATCAGAATCATCTGAGGTTTATCTTGTGGAGGGGTCCGACCCCTAGATTGGGGTCAGCTGGACTAATCTGCCCAACTGTAAATAAAAGAGTTCAAACTGTGTGGACTTCAGCCAGCTACAACGGTAAAATGCTACTGACACGTTAAAGTGTCAGCACTAACAATCTAACTATGTCATACATAATAATAATAATACATGACTCATATAGATCATTTTGTGCTGAAGTACTACTTTGATACTTAAAGTACATTTTGCTTTTAATTAATACCTACGTACTTTTCCTTCCGGAGTAGTTTGAATGCAAAACTTTTGCTTGTACTGGAGTAGCTTCTAGTTGTTGTACTGACACTTTTACCTGCTCTAATTAAAGGATCTTATTACTCCCTCCACCTCTTCTAAACTGACATATGCTTTTAGATCCATGCTCATTTATTGCTTGTTCTGGGGACCTTTTGCCTTTAGTCTGGTTTCCCAGTTTGCCCTGTTCACCCATTATGGATATAAACCTTCAAACTAAAGGCGAATGTCACCATTTAAACATGTTTCATGTCACATATGATCTGATGGAGTCCTGAGGTAAACCTGGTAGAAACTGACCCCTTCCCTTTGGACTGCAGTACACTGACCTGTTCTTGTTTCAGTGAACTAGCCTTTATATAAATGATACACCTACATATCTTGCACATAAAGCTGCCAGTGGAAGATTTCAGTTCAGATAGGAGACATAAAAGTATACCTTCACTCAAACTGGGGAAGGCAAGCTGCACTATTTTGCCCGGCTGCACCTTCCTTTCTTCTCTTTTCTCGCCCTAGTCAGCTCCCTCACACTGATTATTTGATTAGACACACCTGCCCTGATTTTCTGACACTCATCAGCTGCACCTCTTTTGTCTCACTCCTCATTTATACTCTGCTCACCCATCACTCCCCTGCTAGTTCTTTCTACGTCATCAGACCTCCCTAGGATTATCGCTCTTTCTTGCTTATTCCGTTATTCTACGTATGTTTGTGTGTTCACTGCTTCCTTCTACGTTTGGACCTCTCCTAGCAGAAGAGGGAAACAAGTTACATCACAACTCAGCAGTAAATATAACAAAGACAGTCACATGACTGCAGGTCTAAAGAGTCTATTGTTCCACATGTCGCCTGACAGGGATCAAACACTGTTGTAAAAAAAACAAAAAACAAAAACAAAAGTACCATGTACCCTTGTATGAGCTGACTTCAGCTTATTTACCAGGGAACCATGAAGATCCAGTTTACCTGCATGCTGATGATGCTGCTCTCTGCGCTGTGGTCTGTCGGAACGTCGTAAACAACATGACTCCAAATCAGTGTAATGAACGCATGGCGCCCTTGCGTAAAGGCACACCAACCTGCTTGTCTGAGGATGCCTTTATTTTGGCCCCTGCCGATGCTGTCAATGCTATCTGTCAACCAAATAAAAATGGCTTTACCCCGGCCCGCCTTAAAAAAATTAAAACAATACCTGCTGCCTTGGGGAAACTAACAGAACTTAGAGTCAAGTAAAGGCCTACAGACTACCTACTAACCACACTGGTTGACAGAGCTTTTAATTATTTATTAATGGCATAATAAAATTTTGTATGGCCCCATATGATCTGGCTGAAAAACACGAGGCAAACAAAACATGAATAAAGGGTGTTGAGTTATTAAGAATGTTTAGATCTGTGATTTACCAATGGTGAACAAAGTGCTATGAAACAAGAGTGCACAAAGCAGTTGGCTTCCTCCTAGCAGGTGGCGGACCACACAGCGTACACCTATTCTTGGTATTCTTGGTGCCAGTGTGGAGCTGGATTTGCACCACCACACCCTCTACTTACTGAGTTGACATTTATACAGATTTATACAGAAGATAAGCTAGCTAATTACACTGTCCACATTGTCCAGTTACTACCCACACAGCCCCATTAAGTCTATGTAGTTTAATAGTTCTGTTCTTTTCTCCAACAGGAAATCATGAAGATCTTGGTGGCCTGTTTGGTGCTGGTGCTGCTGTCTGCCAGTGTGCACTCTCAGTCTGAAAATGTCAAAGCCCGTTATGATAAGTTCAAAAACCAACATATCGATAAGGATATGAGCCCTGAGAAATGTGATAAGGTGATAAGTGAAAAGGGCATCAAGGACGCAAAAACCAACTGTAAAAACATCAACACTTTCATCCTTGCCACCATCGATGAAGTCAAACCCATCTGTGGCAGTGCAGGTGAACCATATAAGGATAAGGGCCTGACCTTAAGCACCAAACCATTTAAAATTGTTGTCTGTAAACTGCAACCACAGGGAGACTGCAAGTACAATGGTCAGTCTCTCACAAAGAGAATTGTAATCGCTTGTGAAAAAGACTTTCCTGTGCACTATGATCATGACATTGATTAGTTGGACGGTTGATTAAACCACTGCATATATACAGTAGTACATCACTGTAAAAATTATATCTAGAATGTGATGTTAATTTTGGATCCATCTTGTTTTAATGTCCTTTTCAGCATCTTTTACCTGATTTGTCTTCTAGATACTAAAGTCAAACAAAGAAACTATAGTGGCCTGGGTGAGAAAATGTTTTTTTTCCATCCCCATTTTCACATGTTCTCCATCAGTGACCATGTCTTTTAGGCTTTATTTTGCTAAACATCCTTGCTTAGAGTTGTCTGTACTCATCCTCACTCACTTCTAAGTAAACAAACAGTAGCTTGCAAATAAACTTTTCACTGAACAGTTCCTCATTTTCTTTTTTATAGTTTCCTCACTTACAGTAGATGTTGCGGTCAAAGGAAGAGAAGAGTCAGGAAGAGTTTCATATGTACTTTAACCAAGCCTTTGTGCCAAAAATAAACGCTGCTTATAAACATGATTCCAATTAGGGTTCCAGAGCTCCAGTATGAACATCAAAATGTGGTTCAGGCTATACAAAGTGCATCAGGAACCATTTCAAATTATTAATATGCACATTGTTTTAAAGGTTAAAATTCACATTTTTTTTATTTAAAACTAAATTCAGCTGGTTCCGCAGCAGTTCAAACAGGTAGCAGCCACCTCTCCGGGTGCCGTCACCAAGTCCGAGGGCGGACAAGCGCCTTGGAGACATTAAGTGCAACCTAAAATCAGGGAAATATGTGACTTTAGCATTGCTGCCAAAAAGACAGTTCACAGCTGTATCATCCAACAGGCCTACCACGCACTTCATTTTCTAGTTATTAATGTGGCTAGATTTCTTCTCAAAACTTAGTTTTGGAGAGCACAAAGTCTCATGGATGGTGAATATCAGTCTTTCAAAGTTGAGCTGAGCACCTAAACAAGCAGTGGCAAAACTACTCAACTAATCTCAGTGTAGTAAAGTCCTGCATTCAAATGTTCACTTTGGTACAGAAGTACACAGAACAGCACATTTCACATGATTGTATATCATTAGATTTAAGTGATTAACTCAGTGCATTAGTTAATGTTGCTGTAACAGTCGAACTAGTTTTATTTGAAGTACTTCAGATACTTTGAGTAGCTTGTCAATGAAGTCTTATTATACTGCATCGTTTGTTCATCTGTTTCTGAACAGGTGCAGCCTAATATATTTGCCACTGAAATGTAGTGAAGTCCAACTATGAAGCAGCAGAAGAGGGAAACAAGTTACATCACAACTCGGCAGTAAATATAACAAAGACAGTCACATGACTGCAGGTCTAAAGAGTCTATTGTTCCACATGTCGCCTGACAGGGATCAAACACAGTTGTAAAAAAAACAAAAGTACCATGTACCCTTGTATGAGCTGTGCCAAGTTCCAAGTGTTAGGTATTTTTAGTCAGATAGACATTGGTTAGACTCTTCATGTATTAGAAATGTTTAGAGTAGACAGGATGTCTAGCTCAGGCTGTTAAATGCTTAGTCATTCTTATGGGGTACTCCAGGTTGTTCAGGTTCAAGGAAGCTGATTACTGTTAGGAGACAGAAGGGTTAATATTATTGTTATGACGTGTTTAACCATTTTCTTATGCTTAGTGTCATAACATGTCACTAGATGTCATGTCAGAATGTTTTAGCTACACACCCCATAATCAACAGACAGTCACACATTGATTTTCTTCATGCTTTGACTACTGCTATGGTCAGCTGCACAGCTGGCACCGGGAGACGTCATGGTTTGGTGTCCCTGAGTAGTATGGGGTTAGCCCGAAGTGATATAATGTATAGGCCTGTTATGGTTCAGGGTCTTTCATCTTTCAGCTGCCTGCGTGCATGCAAGACACCTGAGCGTGTAATGTTAATTTTTGCCTGTATTCATGGAATAAATCAGCACTGTTTTGTAGTTACTTGGACTGTCTCGTCTCTCAGAGTGAACGTGGTGAAAAGAACAGGGTCCAACACAAGGGACAAGACATGAGTCTGTTGTGGGGGAGGGGTGTATGTGTGTAAATTTGTGGGTTAAAGATATTTTTAATGACACTTGTCAGAAAACTCTTTTTGCCGTTACAAAGAGCATTTATTCCATCTCTAATAATATTTCTGTATTTTTTCCATCTTTATTTGCTGCTGAAGTAAAAAAAAAAAAAAAAAGTGGCTTACAGGATTTCTGACTATTCAAGTTTATAATGTCCTTATCTCTTTATAATGTCTTTATCTCAAAGACAGTGAAATGTTTTGCTTCACAGGCTTGTTAGTCACTAAGTTGGGTGTTGGATGTTAAAGACTGGAGCCAAGAATACCTGAAGGTTTTCTTTAGTTTTCCTTAAACAGGACAGACCATCTACATATAGCAAATCCTATTATCAGACAACCCTTGCAGAGCAAGATAGGATTGTAGACCATCTTTCGTGTCCAAAAACAGGAGCGAGTCAAACCAGTGCACTGGGTGCAAAGTGTACCCCCCAGGATATTCACAAAAAAAGTAAAATAAAATGTAGTTAAAAAGTTGTTTTATTTTGAATCACTTGCTGTGAGGGACATGCTCTTCTTATATTTTTGTGTCCAAAATATAAAAATGAATACTGAATATATAGGTACTGCTTGTAATGTTTAATTGATTTTCAATGAAAATATTTCTAGTATTCATTGTATATGATAGTACAGTATAGATATTAATAAAATATAGATGTGGAAAGTATTCCTACCTTCATTATTTGCATTTCATCTGTCTGTTTCAGCTTCTGTGGAGTTTATTGCCATAAAATATATGTAGTCATCAACTCTGCTGCTGTGTTAGTTCAGCCTGAGGATTTAAAAACAAAAAGACACATTTTTGCCTTAAGTTTAAATGGACAGTGTGACATATTGAGAAATCTGTTTGTAATATGCCATGAGGAACTTTACTCTGTGAGATGAAGAACATCTTTAAAACTGAGTCGCTAGGTGGCGTTAATGGTAAGAAAGGCATTTGTTTGACTCTTTTCTCTGTATTCCCTATTTATACTTCATGGCTGGTTCAACACAGCAAGTGATACTAAATGTCAACTGAGTGGTTGCAAGTATAGTGTTGTTAAAATGTTGTTTAGTTGCTCATCCCAGAGGAATGTGCCAAAATCTTAATGCCAGCAACACAAAGTCTATGAGGATTGTGTCTTTGTCAAACATAAGACCCATTCAATCATTTGAATAGAACCACAGAAATGAAAATGTCCTCCATGATACTGATACATATGACGTAATGACACTCCCGCTGAAGACCCAACACAGGCCCAACCCCAACCTGCTGTGGCAAATGCCTGCTTTTCTCCCCAGCCTTATATAGGCCATCAGTATTAGAATGCTTAAAGCAAGGTGGCTGCCCAATGACTTCCCATGTTTGCATAAAAAATTATTGTCAACAAATCAAATGGAAAGACCAAAACCAACAATGTCCACCTCCTGGTCACTCAGCCTCAAGCCTGTTAAATGTAAGGTCTTAAAAAATGGGACACACATATAGCTTTTTTGTTTCCAAAGAGACTGATAAATATACAGTAACACCTGAGCATTGTAGCTTTTAGCAAACACTTCCCAAACAACAGTAGCTGCTGCATTTCTTGGGACTATTTTACCCTGACGAGAAAGAAAGCTACCAAACTATCCACCCTACCAAAGTGTAAGGTGAAAAATCTGAATTTAGAGTAATGTCAAAATGTTCAAAATGGGCAGACACATTGAGGACACTCATATTTGACAATACTTGATCAAATCAACTTGACTGATCTTACCAACAGCACAGCTAGACAAATAAAATTTGTATAAGTACATATGAAGAATGTTCAGTTTGTAGGTTTCACCTCTTTACTCCATGTCTTGTGTTTATGCAGTTTGTTTTCACCGCTTATGTTTAAGACCACTTCACACTTTATAATTTAAGGGGTCACACAGCAAATTGTACACACAAAATAAGAGAAATGTTAGGACCTTCTTCCTGTTTGCCAATTTCCTATTGGAAAAGTTGCACTAAGTTGTGTTTTGTGGCTCTTTCTTTCATTCAGGGCAGAAACAAGCATGTTGATCATGTTACCATGTACCTGTTATTTTTCTTACACTCTCATGTCTCCTCTGCCACATTTACCTGTAATGCTGTATCTGTGCCACACAGGGGAGTCACTGCACTGTAAAACCACACTGTGTGTGTGTGTCCATATTTCACCAGTTCATAAACATACTGTCAGACTCACTGCTGAAGGCAGATCTACTGCAGTCAGTTTAGAAGTACACTCATTACTGTATTTACATGTTTGATTTAGCAATGAAGTATTTTTATTCTGTCAACATGCTGTGCTGTACATTTTCCGTTTTAGTAATACTTTATGTTGATCTATTCTCAGACACCAGAGAACATCTATGAAGCTTTTAATGATGCTGTATAATATACCTTGTCAATATCTGATGCTGAAATAAAATGAGTTGTTTGTTGTTAGTCAGTAGAAACATGCTGAACAAAATAGTGATGCCTCTGAGCCAGCAAGAGCTTGGCAACTGCCTTTCATTTTTAGGTGGGGCTATATAATTTTTTTTTTTTTTTACTTCTGATTTATTAAATTATAACTTTTTTGACTGTTGGCCAGACAAAGCAATCAATTTGAAGATGTCTCCTTTGGCTCGTGGAAATTGTGACAGGCTTTTGTCCATTGTGAATGATAATGATTATTTGATTGATCAAAGAAATGATCTAACAGATTCATTGGTATAATAGTAAATACTGTTTACTTGAGCTAGGTTATTTTTTATTGGAACACAAATAGCACATTTACAGGACAAAGGAGTGTACCTATCGATCTGTTTGATTGATAGGTGTAAAATACTCAAAGCGGTAGCATGGACAACGAGAAATGAGGTCTAACAACAATAATGAAATAAAAAGCAGCTTGTTATATTTCTGGAGTTTGTGGTAACGTGCGTGGCCTCAGCCCCAGGTATCTGGTTTAAGTTAAAAGTGGTTAGAAACTGATTCCAAGTGTCGGTAAAAGTTGATATATTATTCTTATGGGTGGATGATATCTTCTCTAGTGTGATTGGTTCTATGAGAAGGTTGGTCCAGTGGCTGTTGTGTAATGAGTTTTTATATTTCCAATTTAGAAAGATTGTTTTCTTGATGATAGTTAGAGCAATGATAGTTAGAGCGATAGCGTTTTTATATTTATTTGGTAGGTGGTTGATTCTACAGCTCAAGATGGAGAGCTTCTCTGTCACTGCTACCCAGAGGGAGTAAGCGGGTTGACAGGTCCAAGTAGCGTGGAAGTAATCATCAGCACAACTCAGAGTGCATTGTGAACAAGTATCTGTATCACTAAAACCCATTTTAAGCATTTTACCTTGTGTGATGTGAGTCCTGTGAATAGTCTTATATTGTGTAAGCTGTAAGTTTATATATAGTCATAAAGGAGATATTATTCAAGATCTGGGTCCAGAAGTCGAGGCTGGAGGGGAGCGACAAATCCTTTTCCCATTTAGTCATTGGTATTGTTCTGTCTGTATTTGACATTAGTTTATAAAGTTTAGATATTCTTTGAGTTTGTAAGCTTCATTATTTCCTCAGCTAGCATGGAAGGTTGTAACGGGTTGTTCATTATATTGATCTTTGATTTAATTATGGATTTTAACTGTTGGTACTGGAGAAATTCTCCTCTCCCAACTCTGTACTTCTGGACTAATGTATTGAATGATATGAGCTGGTTGTTTTCAAATAGATGATGAAGGTGAGTAATTCCTTTGTGTTGCCATGTTGGAAAGTGGATGGGCTGGTTATGAAGCTGAAAATCAGGGTTGTGCCAAATTGGAGTCTATCTACATGGTGTTAATGATGATTTAGTGGTTTTGAATAATTTCCACTAGGCTGTCAGAGTTGTAGACGTGTAATATTTTTGCAATAGTTCATTTTCTTAGAGTATGGTAAGAAGACAAGGTCTGCAACTGAAGTATTTTTGCATTGATTTAGTTCTAGTTCTATCCATGAGCTATTATAACTGTCCTTCTGAATCCATTTAAATATTGTAATTGATTTGCTGATAAATAATACTCAAAATTTGGTGCTTCTAGGCCATCTTGTGATTTGTTCTTCTGAAGTGTTGACAGGGAACTTTTGGGTTTCTTGTTATTCCAGTAAAATTGTGAAGTTAGAGAATCAAGTGATTTGAACCATTTATCTGAGGGTGAAAACAGGTAGGTAATTTGTGCTAACGTTTTCATTTTGACTGTAGCAATTCGGCCAATGAGTGACAGCGGGAGACTACAGTGACACTTCAGGCAGCTTCCTGGAAGTTGTGGAAACCATGAGATACACCGTCTGTGACGCCGGCTGGATTTATTGTATTGGAAAGATCCAGCCTTATATGTTTGCACCTCGTTCAGATCCAGACTCTGAAGAGGAGTCGGTTGTTCATAAAAATCTGCGGACATCTGGTAAGTATGATTAGTGTATTGTTTTAGTACAACAGTAGCTGGTAGCTTTGAATGGGTAGATAACATAGCCATGGTAGTTTTACATTGTTATTACATGGTGTTAACTGTGTAAACAAGGTCTAAGCAAAATGCTCAGATGCATTTACAGTCTTGCTGAGAGTTTTACAGTATATCAGTGTCTCTTTATTTTCTCAGCTGATCCAAAACTAAAGTAACAGCAACCTGGGACACTTATTAGCAGTAGCTTAACCTTTGGCACTGGGTTAGGCTGCTAGGGAGTCAAATGCAATACAGCAACAACCATATTAACTAATACTAAATAGTCAACAAATAGTGGAAAGAAACTCCAAGGTCCAGTTTATATCCAAATACTGCACACTTCAGTGCATTTACAACATTTTTACTCCCACTTGTAGTTGCTGAAAAGTTGCTTCTGGCTACTCTGAGAACAGAGGGTCCAGATTTCCGGGGCCGGTCTTTATTTG
>NW_018127928.1:370292-445056 GCF_001952655.1 Monopterus albus
TGCATCATCTTTTGGCTTTGTAACTCAACATAATCAAAGAATTTTAATGTAAAACAATGTAACAATCACTTCTAATAATCAACAGATGTTTGCATTTGCCCTTTACCTTTATTACATAAGGGTTAACCCTGGTGCCCTGTTTGGGTAAATAATACCCATTTTCGCTTTTTATATGAAGAAAAATATATGAGTAATTATTTTTTCAAGCTCAGACTCAATGGCCTTGGCTCAGTTTGTGTGAAGAACATATATCAGAACACATTTTCAATGACCACATACTGCACCCCCACACTTGCATTTACTGTGGTGTACTGGAACTTTGACCTGACTAGCATACTTCCATCACTGTGTATCTATCATCAATCAAAAACGGTGTTTTCTGCCCTCCAGTGGTCACTATCAGCAACTACAGCTCCACAGCAACAACAAACAAGCAATTGAGCCAGGAATACTGGTCTGTACTCATTGCTGGAGCGTAGCGTTATGGCTGCATGTGAAAAATAGGCTCATGGTGACACTTGTAGCTTAAAAATAGAGAACCCACAATGTCTTAAATAAGGGATAATGAGAAAACTAAGTACAACATTATCACATATGAAATAAAGCATTTAATATAACAATTAGACACAAAGCTGGTTCACAATTTACAAGGAATATTACAGAATAAACACCATGTTGTATTCAAACAAATATGCACATTTGACAAACTATCTTCTAACTATTCGTAATATTAATGGCGGTGTACAAAGCAGCCTGAATGACGTCCTCAGCCGACGTGGTGAGCTGAAGACAAGACAGGTAATGCTGGGGGGAGTTGAGCTCAGAATGGAGAGGATGCTTGGCACATGACAGGTTGATGCTGAGCCTGCTGTGTCTTTACAGACATAATCTCAATTTAAAAGACAAAACAGCTGCTCAGCTCAGTCTTACTTCAGGAGTCCAAACGGTTGCGGCTTTAATTTCATGTTATAAAAACCTGGTCCAGCCAAACATTTATACATATATAAAACTGACATAGGTGAACAGTCCTGAAAGCGAGACCACAAATCATTTCCCCAAGTTCAGCAAAGTCCATCTCCTGCCAACAGTTACACATCTGGCTGGTCTTTGTTGTTGCTCAGGTCAGCAATATATTTCCCTGGAGAAGAAAGATGTCAGTGAGTTGGACCATGATCAGGTTTGCCACATATCAAGACATCATCCACCCTGAAGTAATGTAGTAATGTAACTCCTCTAGAAAACTGGTCGACCCTCTAACCCCCATAATCTGTTGCAAGAGTATTTGAATATTGACCACAATGACTGGGGTCTGATAAATGTATAATGCTAGTGTGCCTTAGGTTGGAGCAGAGGGTAAAAGGTTAATTGGACTAGCTGATTCCTACAGGATTTGTTGACCCCATGTACAGTAACCTGTGTACAGATCTGACAGACAGGGTAGCTGACTGCAGTGGATAAAGGTGTATTACAGCATATTCATTTTTAAAGTAATATTTCTTAATAAAACTATCAGCCTTCCAAAACCTGAATGCAACCATTTTTAACATCTGACTGATGACTTGGTCCAGTGTAGTACCTGTGTGCAGCAGCACCTCTCCTCAGTCCTCCTTTAGGTTGTCGATGAGGTCTTCTGTCTGCTGAGCCAGCCTCCTCTTCTCAGCCTGCTGCTTCTTCAGGGCCTTCTCTGCTTTCTTACTCTGGTAGATTTTTGCCCCCGCAAAGGCCAAACACAGCAGCAATGTCTTCAGGGCCAGGATGTAGAGGAGGACGGGGAAGTTATCCAAAACCTGAGGAGAGTTTATGTTCGAGGAGGACTTATTTTTCTATTTGTCTGCCTCAAGATAGATCAAAATACATTTCTATGGAGGAAACAGAGCTGTACTGATTTCACGACAGTCATCTTTTGATTTTTCTTCCAGACATAACTTTAACTCAGCAGGACACTCTCTTGACTAGAGTAGACTAAGCTTATTTTTGTGACTATTCAATAAGAAATGAAATAGGGGTAAAGAAAACTCTGGAACAGTCAGGGGCCCAGGAGAAGACGTCCCCCCACGTCCCCACTTCTCCACTGAGTCCTCAGCTGCCTACATAGGAGCTGGGAGCTAAATTTGGCCACAGAGAAGGGAGGTGTTGTGTGAGAGGGGGAAGCAGCTGCACAGCAGTCACGCACAATCATGCACTCATTGTTCCTCACCGTTAACTGTGACTAAATTGTCTATATACATGCTGACAAACATAACACATCACACAAAAGGTTTTAAGACATTCATAATCTGTAAAGCTCACATTTTAACTCGGCATATATTCAACACACCAAGTGACATGTATTTCAATCATTTTTTGAACTGATCCAACAGCTTTAGGTGTTATTCTCAAGCTAATTTCTAGAATTGCTATTAACGAATATCCAAACAGAATGTCTCAAAGTTTTCCGTTTAAGGCATGTCTCGCGTCATCTGTCACAAGTCTTACAAATAGATAAATAGTAAATCGAAGCAATGGTTAAATAGTGTGTAGGTACACTATACCGTCTTTCTGCTTGTTGCTTTTATTAAGTTAGAGTTTTGCTGTGAATAGTCAGGCAGTGCCATTCACTCAAATTATTAACTGCTCAGTTGTAGTGACATTAGCATTGTGCTAGTGGTGGTTCAGACAACCTTCAACACAAAAGAACAAAATAGAAAACAGCTTTTGAACTAATAACAAAACCCAGAAAAGATATCTAGAAACAATATATTTTAGTTAGTTTACCTTCCAGTTGATCATTTTAGCTTCTGTAAGTGTTGGCGTTTCCTTTTCACTGTGACAGCCAAACAGCTATAAGGGTTTAGCTGAAGAAGGCGGGGCATGTACTCACGGACCAATCGAAATTCTATGTCTGTTGGCCGCAACGTATGGTGTGTCCCCAGCTCAAGGGCAAATTTCCGGGACCGGTATTTGTTTACAATGTAAATAGTGTTGGTCAACAACCGCAGCATTATTATAGACGCATATAAATGTGATACACATAACTTCCCGTATGGAAGATTCAGTGAAATAAAAATTTTAAAATGTAATTATCATTTTTTTAAAGTTTTTAAATGCCTATTTTAGGTATTTACTATTTTCCACATATCCAGATTAATGATTAACAAAGATTAATTCATGTTTCAGATATACTCGATGGAGTTTGGGACATAAATATACTTGTGGTATAATACAGCATGCCTTAGTTAGAACATATATTAAACTCAAAAAAAATGAAGATTGCGCGTGCACCCCCAAAGTCACGGTGGCCGAGAGGTTAAGGCGTTGGACTCGAAATCCAATGGGGTTTCCCCGCACAGGTTCGAATCCTGTTCGTGACGCTGTACAGTTTTCTATCAAAAGCACGGTTTTGGCTAACCAGCTCCTTATAAGACTCATACGTGATTTTGCAGAAGTGGCACAGTGTGCTGTAGCTACTGATTTATTTCAGGGGTTTAATGTGTTATTTGAAGACTGGCCTGTACTGTCTTCAATGTTTTGTTGCAATGCATAACAGTATTTGGTATTGCATTCAATACTAGGTGAGAGGGAAACGGTATTTCGATTTTCGGTATGTCCTGCACATATAGTGAATTGACAATAAAAATCTTTGATCTTGATCTTTATATGCACAGAGGGAATGGTAACAGTTTTAATGTGTAAACATCACAGGCTTTGAAAAGAAAGTGAGGATGCTTCCAAAAATTGTATGAGTATTTTTATTTATCAATAAATTAATGCAAAGTGTGATAAACAGAAAAAATACGCAAATAAATCAATATTTGCTCCTGGGCAGACAGTTTTTCAGGTACTTGGCAAGTTTGTGGATCCAAACATCTTGGAAAACTTGCCACAGTTCTGCTCCGTGTCTTCTATTTCTTCATGTAATCCCAGACTGACTCTATGTGGACATCAGGTCTTTGTGGGGGCCAGTATTATTTGGTATTTCTAAAAGATAACAGTACCCTCACTGAAAAAAACTGCAGCACCTGACAACTTTCATATCGGATTCCACCTGCTCCATAACACACCTGATGTGTGCCAGCTGTAACCTAAAAATATGCACTGGGTTACTTTTACAAAACGGTGTAAATGTAGGTCAAGGATACAATGAACTTGCATCAAGAGTCCATCGAATTCCAGAATTAAAAAAAAAAAAAAAGCATTTTTATAGTAATTTTCCCAGTGACTGTGGTGTTTTATGTTCAAGTACTGTAACCAACACAACAGTCTAACGTTCAGAGTAACATGAAGGACATTAGTCAGCACACAGATGTTAAGCATTTGCTAGATTTCATTAAAATACATTTTATTTGTTACAGTTATCAGAATAACAGATCCCACAAGTTCCAGAAAATAATACATGTAATATACAGTATGACAACCAAAAAAAAAAAACAAAAAACAAAAACAAGATAATGACTGGACACTTTTTCCAAGATCTGAAGAATGAAATAAGCAACTACAACCAGGGGCCTTGTGTTTTGTTGCTGTGTAATTTAAATGATTGTCACCGTGGTACAAAATAAAATAAACAGTGTACATACACTGCACAGAGAACACGTGCAAACCCAGCTACAACACCAGGTCAAAGAACAGATTGCACATTTTGTCATTAATATACCATGACCACAGGTCAAATAAAGTGATTAGCTATTTAAAATGATTGCTGTAGTTGAATAAAACACTAAAAATCACACATGTAGTAGGGGATACACAATAGAATAAATAGGTCAGGACTCCATGTCAGCCCTCAGTCCAAGTGGAATTTTAATATTGTTATTCCCATCGTATTAAACGTGTCAAATTCCTAAAATAAACTACAGGCCTGTTCCCACTGGGCTGTTTTACTGAGCCTCACTTACAGTAATTCATAGTTAACTTTAAAAAAAAAAATCTCTGGAATCAATCTGAAGCCACAAAGCCCAGATTTGTAGATTTTAAGTGTGTTGGCTTCTCCTGATCTGCTTTTTTTTTTACATGAAGGTACGAGCAGAGGATGCCATGCAGTGTGTCCAGCTACATACAGTTTATACGAAGCCTCACATGCTGTCAGCTGATAACTTCCTCAACAGAGATGAATATAAGACAAGAATAGACCAACCCTTTTTTTCTGCTGTCTTTAAATCCTTACCTGGCTGGACGGCCACATTCCATCTACATCTGTCCAGAGTTTACCCATTCTTTGTTATATCCATCTTCAGTCCATCCAGTCATCTGTCCAACTCCGTTACACCAGTCTTACCACACACCGATCCACTGACCTGTCCATCCATTTCCTCTTACTGCCAAAACAGGTCAGATGAGAAGAACAAAACCAAGCCTGATGGATCTTAGTCCTCTGTGCCACAGAGCTCCACTGGTGCCCAGAAACTATGAAAACACATGAATGAGCCACTGTTGCACTGGTTGACATGTTGTATTATTATGAACATGGGCACCAAAAACACATTAATATGTGTTCCCTTGCAGCTGAAACCAGTCTCCAGCCAATGCACTGTTTATGCCTATTTGAGTAATGTGTGCTAAAAATTACAATGTCCAGCTGTTTTAGGAAACCACAGATTTTCTTTTAAACAACATCTTTGTGATATGCTTTTAGAGCCACAGATGTGCACAATCAAGGTGGGAAAGTCAGAAATGACCGAGAGCCGAGCTGCTGGCTTTGTGCTTTTCATGGGATCTGGTGATAAGAAAACACCAGGCTTATCTTTAAGGCAAAACATGCTGTTTTCTTTCTTTCGTAAATAGATTTTACAAGCTACTGTCTCTCTTTGGTGATATGACCCAAGTCCACTTTAATGAGCAGGCTAAGCTCAACATCAAGGATGCTTTCAGTCATTTGTGCTAATAAACAAGTCCATTTGCATCTTAAAACTAAATCTAACACCAGAGCTACACATTTGCCTGTGCTCTGCATTTTCCTTGATAATAAATCTGTGATTTCACAAAGCACACAGAGGTTGCTTTGTGTCCTTAGAGATGTTATCAGCCCAGAATGTGATCTTAACCTGAGTCCTCGAGGAACAAACAACCTTCTCACCTTCTGCACTATCATGAATAAATCTTTTCATTCCTGACATCTACCTCTGCAGCAGATGCATCTTCAAAATCTTTAAGTTGGTGATGTTCCATCTGACATGGAACACCCAGCATATTATGGAAAGCACAATCAACCACCTGAGAGCCTTGTGTCTCATGTCTGGGTGGTCCTGCATTAAAGAATGTGTCCTCTTGTTCAGCACTATTCAGGCACAAAGTATTTGTCACTAGAAGTAGGGTGTTGCTATAAATATCCTCCTCTGAGCCATGCTACTGTTCCCTGGTAACTCGCTCACTAGAGAGGAGACTTCTCTGCAGAGTTGCAGCATTTCTTATCTTTTCTGCTTCATGCTCAGGAAGTCTCGCTCCTCAGACAGGCTGTGAGGCTCAGGGAGGAGAAGCCTCTGTGTTGTATCGCATCCTCCCTCTCCCATGATGACGTGACAGCAGATGTGGTCAGTAGCCCCCCCGGTGGATCGTCCTGGACATAGTGAGCGGCAGTGACACAGAGGAGAGAGAGGACACCTCCCAGTAGAGAGAGCGAGACAGGAAGAGCTGGTAGAGGACCACCATGGAGATGGACTGGCAGAGGATCACACCGATAGTCACCACCTACAGAGGAGGAAGACACGGCTGAGAGGTATGCACGCTGGGGGGGGGGCAAAGGAAACAGCAGAGCCACAGCTGGTTACTATTTGTGTCTGTCTGTCCAGATGATCCATGAATACATGCAAACGCTGTTCCAGTCAGTGTGAATATACAAGAATTCGTATGCCAAGTCAAGACCAAACCTGCAGCTGACGAATGTTAACATCAGTACCTTTCGTGGTTTTTTGCAATCAGCCTATGATGTGTAATGTGAAGTGCACATTTATACTTGAACGGCTACAGACCTTCAACAAGGTCACATTACCCTTCCTAAAACCTCCAACTCATACAGACTGATCAATGTATCACTTCATGGTGCTGGTTTGCTAAAATGTTTATGTCTTCAGACCTTCTCCCTCTGGTGCTCGTTGAAGATCACAGACATGAGGACGAGGACGGGGTGACAGAGGAACCACAGGAAGCAGCCCTGCAAGAAAGAGCGCATGAAGAGCTGTAGGTGAACATGTCTGTCTGAAGGCTGTGTTACTGCACACTGCAGCTTACCTTGCCAAAGCTCAGGTAGAAGTCTCTCTTCAGAGTGCTCCTCTCAGTGGAGATGATCTGGTAGAGCACAGAGGCCAGCAGGAGGGCTAAGCCCACTCTCAGAGCCATGAGGAGGAGACCTGCCAGACTCCGCTGGGCGTGGTAGCTGTGGTGGTCACTCCCTGACTCTGAATACTGCTCCCACAGGAGCAGCACCCCCTGGAAATAACAGCTGTGCTGAGGTCAGTCTGAGATTTATATGAAATCCGCAGGCTGGTTGGACCATATTCATAACCAACACCCAAAATATAAAAGGTATTTATTTTATCCCAGGGCTCCTAGTTTTTGGTTTCACTCTGGAGCGCATCACTTTTATTGGAACCAGATTCCAATAAAAAAATAAAAACAACAAAACACGATCTGAGCGAAACATTAGTTTCATTCTCAGTGTAATCCTGTTTACCTGAGTAATAACACCACCAACAGCGACAGCTGTGGAGGCTGGAGACTGTTCCCACTGCAGAGGTCTGGACTGAGGCTTCCTGCCCCGACTCAGAGTCCAGCCCATACACAGACTCAGTAACATGTACAGCATGGACACCTGGGACACCATATCCCAGCCTGCACAGGGGCCGAAGGAGTGAAAACAGAGACGGGACACAAATCATAAATCTGATGTCCCAGAGAAGCTCCTCTTATTCTTATTCTTATTACTGAATCAAATTTTAGATGCTGATATAAATATAGGTGGAAGGAAAAGACATGGTGACATACACTCTGCCAGGCTGCCCATCAGAGGAATACCAACACCGTCTCGAGAATACCTGCAGAGCACAAGGGGAGAGAACAGAAAACTCTCTGTCAGTCTTTTCAGAACCAGGTAGTTCAGTTCTATTCAGTACAGCCTTACTTATCTGTGCAATTTTTACACAAAAACCTAAAACACACAAAGTAACAAAGCCGTACAAAACCATAAACCAGAGGCACTTGAGACGGTCTCCAGTGCCACCACATCAAAAGAACATGCGTGAACCCAATACCAGATGCAGCTCAAGTGATAAGAAAACTCCATGTCCTCCTAATTAAGCCCATTTACTTTGCATACTGTATATGTACACCTGTTGTCAATGTGTTACTTTAATATGCTAGTGATTTCCACCAGTTCCTGGGAATTCAGTGATCCTCGGCAATCTGCAAATTGATGCAGAAAGGTGCTGCGTGAACAACAGTGTAACTGTCCCAGTGTAAACTAATACCTAAAGACTCAAAAAGACAGACAGCAGATGGGAGGTTCATTCCTTAAAACATAATATGGAAAAAGCCAATTGAAAGTGCATCTGAAAGTGGAGATGAGCAAAGCCAGTCTCCAGCCTACTTACACCTTGTTAACTAGTTATCAAAACACCATTTACCGAAGAGAGGCCACCTTGAGGAGTGTGAATATTCATTTCATGGTCAAGGTAATTAAGACAGGAACAACAATTGCACAAATGTATGAATGTTTAAAGTGCCTTGCAAAAGTATTCATACCCCTTGAACTTTTCCACCTTTTGTCACATTACAACCACAAACTTAAATGTATTTTATTGGGATTTTATAAACCCGATTCCAAAAAAGTTGGGACACTGTACAAAATGTGAATAAAAACAGAACGCAATGATGTGGAAGTTTCAAATTTCAATATTTTATTCAGAATAGAATATAGATAACATATCAAATGTTGAAAGTGAGACATTTTGAAATGTCATGCCAAATATTGGCTCATCTTGGATTTCATGGGAGCTACACATTCCAAAAACGTTGGGACAGGTAGCAATAAGAGGCTGGAAAAGTTAAATGTACATATAAGGAACAGCTGGAGGACCAATTTGCATCTTACCAGGTCAATTGGCAACATGATTGGGTATAAAAAGAGCCTCTCAGAGTGGCAGTGTCTCTAAGAGTCTGGAGCCGCAAAACATAACACAGTTTATAAACTTTTAAAATATTTTAATCTTTTTTTAATTGTACCTGTTACAACAGAATACAACAAATAAAAGTGCAATGTGCATGCATAGGCCTACTAAATATTGTAGGAGAATAATTTGTGACCTATAGATGAAGCAGCGGTGAGCAAGACAGATAAACAAGGAGAAAACCAAAGGGAGGCAGCAATAATGATGACGGGGCTTTATGATGTAAAAGTTCTGATGGGAATTGCAGCTGCTGGACCAAAGGAACAAAGCAGATGTGTGTATGTGTGTGTGGGGCACTGATGTGTATGTATGGGAGAGAGAAAGCTCTCAGATCCTTCTCTGATGTTTTCTCTCTGAGGAACAGTAATTGTGATCCTGTTAGAATCTACAGCCCACAGGGACCAACATGAAGACATCACACAAACATACATGGCTGCTTGTTATTTGCCGCAATGGACCAATGAAGATGCCACACATGTAAAAGTGCTGTCACTCTACTTGCCCTTCCACATTTGGATCACTTCTTACTTCCTCCCTGTCTCAGAGGGAAGTGCTTTGCAGTATTGAGACTGACACTGGCCTCAGGAGGGATATGTTCATATACGTGTTGGGAATGGAAAAACCAGTTTGTCGGGTTTGGGGAAGTTTTCAATATCATTCCATTTGTGCTTTTAGCCAGATTGGCCTTCTGACGGGCGACTTCTTCGAGATCTGCTGTCAGGCTTTTGAACTTGGATACCCAGAAGTCTTTATTCGCTATGTCGACCAGTTCAGTTTCAAGATCGGGCTGACTTATCTCTGTGAATGTGGATATGTTCAACAGGGATGGGTCGATGTCCAGCGGTGTGACAGGGAAGGACAGAGTGTTTTTTCCTTTCTGAACTCGCTGAATCTTTCTCCAAATGCAGCTTGCATTGCCACAATTGCAAGGTATAAATAATCACAATTTATTTGATTGTCCTCTTCTTTGAACTCTCTCAGGGAGGGGAAGTGAGAGAGCTACCTCTCTGTACATCTCTGGCAAACATCGTCATCTTGCGCTCAAACGCCACAACATCCTCCAGCAACTGTAGGGCCGTGCTTCCCTTTCCCTGGGAAAGCGCGCTTAAATATCTACCATGAAATAAAACTTTTCCAGCCAATCAAGGTCTCCCAGTTCGTGATAGCTGAGGCCTTTGCTTTCTAATAAGGTTTTGACATGTTCCAGACAAGCAGCAAAGCGTTTCAGCACGTCTCCTCAAAGGGAGCCACAATAAGGAGGCTGAAGAGCCGCCTGCATGTGGCTCTGGAGCCGCGGGTTGCCGACCCCTGTGATAGACCAGCACAAAGTATCGCATACTTGTGAAGTGGAAGGAAAATGATACATGGTGTTCAAGATTTTTTACAAATAAAAATCTGAAAAGTGTGGCGTGCATATGTATTCAGCGCCCTTTCCTCTGGTATCCCTAAATAAAATCCAGTGAAACAACTGCCTTCAGAGTCCACCTGTGTGTACTTCAATCTCAGTATAAATACAGCTGTTCTGTGAAGGCCTCAGAGGTTTGTTAGAGTTCAAGGGGTATAAATACTTTTACAAGACATTGTATTTTGTGAGACCCTCTCAAACCACTGCTCCTTCCTGTGATGGTGTTGACGCTGTCTGGTAGATGTGCACATTCATGCTGAATCTACCTGGCCAAATGGATGTAGTTGCAGAGAGCGGAGCAGCCCTGTAATGCCAGCGCTGTGGTCAGCACTTTGAGGACGGTGTGCATGGGACCTCCTTTCCTCAAAGCCTGGTACAGAGGCTGGAAGTAGATACAGCATGCTACAAAGTAGGCCAGCAGCAGGAGGAAGTAAAAACTGTGGAGACCTGAGGGACAGAGAGAATAAAACAAGTCAAGAGGAAACACTGGTGCTGCAAATCCAAGTCACAGTAACTAATTATGTTACATTATTATGTCACATCTATGCATTATGCAGCTCTGAGACACACACTTTCTATCTTTCTAACTAACTTCATCAGGTGCAAGATGCCACCCAAGTAACAATGATTTTAAATCGCATACAAACTCCGGCATAGAAAGGTTTTGACCAGTCACTGGAACAGCATAAGCACCTCCCACCACCCTTCATCTAGACTCACCTCGACTGACGCAACTAATGAAGTCACATTTCCTGTACAGATGAAGCTGCTGAACATGAAATACAACACCAAGCTCACTAAGACATGTCACCTGTGGTGGGGGGAGTGTTGGGGATGTCTGACCTGCCTCCTCTGCACTGAAATGCTCCAGAGGACTTCCAGCTGAGTCGGCGTTGAAGAGTAGGAGAGTAAAACTGAGATCAGCGTGTGAAGGAATCACTGCACTGTCCTGAAGGGACACACAGTGAACAAGGAATAAACACTGAAACTGGAGAGAGAGCAGCAGAACAGGAGTTTCTCTGAACAAACACCTACTACTATTACTATCAAGTAT
The DNA here is from genome assembly GCF_001952655.1 of Monopterus albus. Classification (NCBI taxonomy): domain Eukaryota; kingdom Metazoa; phylum Chordata; class Actinopteri; order Synbranchiformes; family Synbranchidae; genus Monopterus; species Monopterus albus. The sequence goes on from NW_018127928.1 coordinate 381,889, forward strand.
ATTAATAATAATACCAGTTATATTTTTCTGCTTTTTCTACTATTTTATTATATTTGTAAATAGGTTGAATACCAGGAAGCACCTGACACGTGTATCTGTCAGCGTACAGGGCCTGCCAGGGCGTAGGTGAGGACTGACGGGGGATGGTCTGGTTGTGTTCTTCCTGACTGAGAGAAACTGAAGCAGGAGGAGGAAGAGGACCGGGAGACAAGGCGTGGATGAAGGAGAGGAATAAGAAGAAGAAATCAATATGCACTACATCCATCAGCACTTTCCATTAGCTAATGCTGGGCCTTACTGGTGAACCGGGCTCTAGAGAGCCTCTCAGAGCAGCTGAGGTTGTTCAGGTCTGAGTCCATGTCCTGATACAGCAGCAGCTTGGACTCCTTCTCTGTAGCCAGGGCAGAGTTGTCCAGCCGACACACCAACAGACCATTATCACCTAGACAAAGACACAGACAACGGTATTAGATCAATGGGTAACAGAAAAAAAATGATCCACAGTTTCTTTTGTAGTGTTTATGTAATGTAGTGCAGGCAAATGGGGGGTAGCAACAAGATTTAGTGTTCAGTCTCCACCGGAGCCCACCCCTGTACACATTTTCACTGCTGGCTATTTTCCCAAACATCCATCCATCCATCCATCTGAGATTTCACACAAAACAGCTGTTCAGGAATAAAGTGCAAACTGGCTTCAAAAGTCCTGCCTCCATCTCTCTACCTCTACCTGCCAGTCACTGTGCAGTGCGAGTGCTGGCTTATGGTTTGGTAATAAAGCAGAGCCCACCTTAAGGTCCATCAGGTCCACTGACACTGTGCTGTAATGATGTAAATCAAGACAAACTGACTAAAATTACATTTTAAAAGCACAAATGCCAAAAATTTCTCTGGTTCCAGCTTCTAAAATGCGATGATTCCCAGTTTGTCTCCGTTTTATGGCATATTTGTGGGTTTCAGACTACACATCACCTCAGGCTCTGGGGCACTGTGCTGGGTATTTTTCAACATTTTTCATCTCAAACTTTTACAGATTTTTTATTTTTAAGCAGATTTTAGTTTAGAAATCAAACTTCTTATAATTATTTTTATTTAGAACTTTTTTTTTTTTTTTACAATGAATCAAATTAAATTTAAACTCTAAAGTTTTATAGATTTTTATAAATTAAACAATTTATACTCAACATGTTAATCACTAATGACAAAACAGCAAGTTGCAGCCTTATTCCCATGAGGACAACCCTGTAGAGAAACAGTGTGTAACCTTCAGGGGCCCTAGGAGTCCTGGGACTCCATGGCAGTAGTCTCCTTCTCCTAGTTGGTAATCCAGCCTTGCTTCTACCCATAAACCCCTGTGTTTCACAATCATTTCTGACTTAACCCTTTTTTTTTAACTGAAATAAGTTACATGGTTGATGATAAGTTGAAACTAAAGAAGCAAAGCAACCAAACACACACTGTGGCATCTCTCTGACCTCCACATCTCGGCCAGAGCTTCAGAGGCTATGCAGATTTTAACCAGCCAGTCCTGCAGTAAGCATCACCCTGGCAGCTCCAGAGGGGCTGAAGCTGATGTGTGGCCTCCCTCACTGGGTGTGCAGGGCAGGAGAAAGGACTGCTTCTCCTTGGATCATTTGAAGGTGCAAGGTTCAAACTCACAAATAAGTTTCCTAGAGCAACTTTATAAAGCACTCACTAGGTCTTAAAAACAAAAAATCTGGAAAATACCTATTTGCTATTAGGTGGCACAAAGAAAGCCAAAGTAACGTTATACAGAGCGATGTTAAGGATGTTACTCATCAGATAAATGATGATGACTTGCTAGCTACACCCATCAGTGGCACATTAAAAAGCTAGAGAACAAAAACAGTGGGTTCCATCCACACATGGTAATCACATCAAGTTTAAATGAATGCTGACTATAGGCTAACCATACACTGCTGACGTGACACGTTAGCAGCATCGTTAACGTTACCTTGGTACATAAATTTAGTGATGAATTGACCATTCTGCTGTCTCGCCACCTCGCTCTTAAAAAGTCCCGTTACAGTTTTCCCAAACGTCTCCGAACTGAAAAGCACTACAGCTACGAGCGTGGCTAATAAATGCACCATTTTTCCTCTGTGCAGTTTAACTATATCAACAAATAAACCTTAGCAAATCAATTCAATGAGCCACGACTCCAGAAGTAAACCAGGTGTGTCAAGCTATTCAAAGTTAGCCAGAACGCGACCGGAAGTCACGTCTTTCTGTCCTCACATAAAGGTTTTATGCTTATATCTAAGAACTATTTAAGATGAATTAATTGTTATGATGTACAGAATGACACAAAGCATGAAGGCACTTGCGGGATTTTTTAAAAATTAAATGTGATATAAAAATAAAGGTGTGCTTGATTATAAAATTTATAATTGTATAACACCAGCACTTTTCATTAAAGTGGGCTTTATGGCCAACAGAGGTGGAATAAGGCTCTAAAATACTCCATTAAAGGTAAAAGGCATTTAAAAAGTGTATATACCGGTAAGTAAAAGAACATAAGTGTTACCAGCAAAATGTACTCGGAGTATCAAAAGTAAATGTACTTGACCCATTTGACTTAAGAACTATTATATATTACACTAATATAGTGTTATCAATGCATTGGTAGCACTTTAATCACTATTTTGACAAAAGCTGTTCATCACATTCTTATTCTGAAAAAGCTTTTAGACCTTATGTCTGTTGCAGCTCACTTGCTTGACACGGTTGCCTTGCGCAGTCGGCACCGTGGAGTTTGATTGACTTGGGATTCACACAATCAAAAAGCACTAACTTCATACGTCACTCAAGACAACAAACCAGAGACTACATCCCATTTAAATATCCCGCCCATTATCAACGTGTCGTTACTGCCGTAAATAGACCGCGACTGTCGTATATTGCACAATGCTTCTACGGAAGAAAATGAAATAGAGATCTTCTGTATTATTGACTGACATGCTGAATAAAGGAGAGAAAAATGTTGAAGACACCGGTTTTATGTCTGTAGGAGACCTAAATGTGAATTAAGTAGTCCAGTCTCGACCAGAGAATGGACTACGACAGGACTGTTTTGGTGACTGGAGGCTCTGGATTCATGTGAGTTTATAAGTGAAATCAAATGTATGATGCAGATTGTTATCTTTTGGAAGATACACCTTAGGTAGAGGTATTTTTATTATGGTTTTTATATATTATCTGTTGGTGCTGTTGGCATATTGTTTTGCGTTCTGCATTGTTGACTTTGTGAAGCACTTTGTGATTTTATCTGTGAAAGGTGCTATATAAATAAACCTTTACTTACTTACTTAGATAAGCTACTAAAATGTTAACCTATTATATTAAACCTATCTTAAAGTACTGGTGAAATGTAATTTCTCATCAGTTTCTAAAGATGGAATATATGAATATATTAGATTCTTATTACTCATTACACTTGATACTTATGCATTAACATGTAAGCAGAATGTTAATATAGCTAGTTGTGTGGATGATTTAATTTACTGTATAACTAGTGTAGCAAATGTATTGCTATGCTTAGGGTATTAGGGTTTAGTGATGCTTGACATTACTATAGAATTACTACATGTAAGATATAGATATGAGGAATAAATTAACTTTGACTTGAGGTTTAATGTTTGGAGTGAGTTATAGATTAAATGTTATGCTGCACATTCTGTCTTAAATTTATCTCTATCTGTTTGTTTCTCTGTCTCCAGTGGCTCCCATCTAGTGTGTTCACTGGTCAACACACACCCAGACTGGAGAGTTATTAACCTCGATAACGTACGTTTCCACTGTCTGTGTGAAGTGAATGGATTAATACATCACTGTACATATTTCAGTGTTGACTTACTGTCATGTAATAATTTAAACACTTGTCTCATTTCCTTGCACATATAAAATTTGCAGGCAAACAGTGAATACCAGTCTCTGTGAATCTAAACAATGGGTTCACCTCATCATGTACAGCAGCATTAGCATCTCTTATTATTAGTTGTTTGTTTTTTTCTCAGTTGGAATACTGCTGCAGCCCAAGGAGTCTGGAGAGCATTGAAGACAGAACAAACTATACTTTTATAAGGGTGAGAACAGTTATCTTATATTATTTTACAGCTGAAGAAAGCTTCAGAAAGCAGCTGGCTGGTCAACAAGTTTAGAGTAGTGAACTCAGTTAAAACAGTTAAAAACCAAATGTTTTTAACTAAATCACATAGTTTCAAGCAGTAGCAAAAGGTTTCGTTTAAGTCCTGTCAGGGAACCAATGCCATTTGGACTATTGTGAAAACTAGTAGCAAACTATTAAAATCTCCTCCTGTCTTCTACAGGGGGATGTGTGTAACTCCCAGCTGGTAAACCACATTTTCAACACAGAACACATTGATGTGATCTTCCACCTGGCAGCTAAAACCCACGTTGGTGAGCAGCAGTAATTCAAACTGAGGTTCCTCTTGTAAACTGGACCAATAGTACTGTACACACTGTAATGTTTGTTCCTGCAGAGTCGTCGTTTGAATGTCCGACCAGTTTCCAGCGGGTTAACATCACTGGTACCGGAGTTTTACTGGGAGCTGCCCATCAGGCCCGACACCAGCCGCAGTGCTTCATCTACGTCAGCACTGATGAAGTGTATGGACCCAGTCTGGACGAGGTCAGTGAGCAGATTCGGAACAGGTGGAGCCTGGGCTGATAGATTAGTGGGTGATTTACTGACTGACATATTGGGTGTTTGTTCTCTGCAGGTATTTGATGAGAGCAGTCCAGTGAGACCCTCCAACCCATATTCTGCTACTAAAGCAGCTGCAGAGTACCTGGTCAGGTCCTACTGGGACAAATATAAGGTACATACAGAGACAGGTTATATAAATGGACAGAAAGATATTACATGATTTACAAAACACTTATCATATGGTTTTAGGCAGGTCTCAAACTGACTCATTGCAATATAAAGATAAAAAAGCCATGTTTTTTGTAAGTTAAATGCTGCTCTATGTATCTGTTACCAGTTTCCTATCATCATTACCAGGAGCAACAATATCTACGGGCCCAGGCAGTACACCGAGAAGGTACAGTATCCTAACAACACTGCTGCTGAACGTAGCTTTAATGAGTAACAGTGGTTGGAGGACTTTGTTGTCAAATACGTGGATCTGTTTTTGGAGCCACACTGCATTGCAAAAGCTGTGCTTACCTGGTTTTGTCAGGAGCATCAGGTAGCAGTTAACTGCAGGATCAGCATGATTTTGTTTTGGAGAAATATGATTACTTAAGCTTAACTGAAGGTAAAGTGGTTTGCAGTGCCACATAGTTTCCTTGTAATCTGCTGTTTCACTTCTCTTACATTTGATTTGTTTTAATTTTGTGCATGTGCCAATAATTTGTCAGTCACTGAACATCTGTGCTTACTACTCTTCTACATGACAAAAGATAAATGTAAATGTGAACAGTTGGAAGTGGAAATTTCCCAGGCATTAAAATGCACCAGTTAAACAAGACTGAGTGCATTGAACCTTCGCTTTACCTAAGCATAACACCACAAGATCTCGCATAAATAAAATTTCCATCTCCAACAGACTTTTCAAACAATACATCTCGATCTTTTAGGTGATTCCCAGGTTTCTCACCCTCCTGCAAACGAATAAAAAATGGTAGGTTTCCATTTTATTTTGCACAGGTTTTGCTGAGAAACCTTGTAGTTGTAATCCAGCTTCAGGATTTGTTTGACATGGTACACAAAGAGAAAAACCAAACTCACTGCATCTTGTTTCTGCTCCTCTCTGCTGCAGCACCATCCAGGGAACCCTCCCTATATCCCGCCATTTCCTGTTTGTTGATGATGCCATTAACGCTTTCCTGCTGGTCCTGGAGAAAGGGACTGTGGGAGAAATCTACAACATGGGGGCAAGCTGTGAGATTCCCATCAGGCAACTGGCCAGAGAGCTTGTTAAAATGGTGAGCTTGTTAAAATGGAGCTGGCAGATGCCCTGTGTATATAAAAAAAAGAGCATTAAACACTTTTTAAAACTGCTTTTTTTAGGTCAAGAATGTGCCAGACTCTGAGGTGAATAATTGGCTAGAGTTTGTGCCTGACAGGTGAGTCAACAAGTGCAGGCAAAGGTGCACCAGGCCTGCAGTGGATCTTAGAGTAATGCTTCTAGGAATTAGCCACATCCTCACACAAGCTCTTCCTCCTGCCTACTTTACCTCTGTTAGAAAAACTTCACATTATTCCCCATCTAAAATACTACCAGGCCTGGTCAACCAGTCATAAATGTTTCATTATCCAACCAGGACACTGCCTCGCTTAGCACTGTAACAACATGACAAATATCTGAATGTACTGATGCTCCTCAGGCCGCAGGTCGACCTGCGCTACCCCATCAAATGTGAGAAGCTGCAGCAGCTTGGCTGGAGAGCTGAGGTGTCCTGGGCTGAAGGCATCAGGCAGACCGGTATGGTTACAGACACATACACACCACAAGTGTAAACAATCTCTGTGCAAGATTCAACCGTCTCTCAGTTCAATAAATAGATATGAGCAGACAAAGAGATACTGTATGTACAAATATTAATTCCTGTATGTCTTATAGTCAAATGGTACAGAGACAACCTAGACTTCTGGTCAGAAGCAGATGAGGACCAAGGACAAATCGGAAGCCAGCTTGAAAGAGCTACAGCCAAATAAGTGGCCTCTGCTGCGCCCTGCAGCTTAACCGACAGGACACAGCGTGAACTGCCAACATAAAATGATTTCACATGATCTTTGTGTAGTTCAGCGGCTGAAATAACCATCACTGAACACACAAACATCACTCTTACTGTACAGAATTGGTTCTTATTCTGACCTGTCTCTAAATGATCACTGGACCAAGTGGTGGTGAAGTGCTAGTCAACAGGAAGGCAGAGCCAATGCAAAGGTTCACCTGGAAATGAAAGCACTTTATCTTGATATTAATTACTGAGCCAGGTGATGTTGACAAGTGGTCTTATTTGGCTCAGCTTGGGGGAGTGTGCACATTTATATGCTTCAACAAGACACGTTCCAGGCTTTATGTAAACCCTTTCATGTGCCTCAACAAGGCACGTTCCAGGCTTTATGTAAACCCTTTACTTTGCTTCAAGGCTCAAAATCCAGGGACCAAATATTCTGTGATGGCTGACTCAACACAAGGACGACACATTTATTACATTCACAGTGATGAGGTTTTCAGAGAAATTGGGTTATGCAAGCCATTGGAGAACACCTTTTCATGGACTATGATGACCTGTGTACTGTAAATCCACATGCATTGGATTGCTCATTGACCTCATCTGGAAAGCCTTACTTAATTCAACAGCTGTAATGCTGTCATACACAGCTGTTACATATGGTGTTTTTTGCCTCAGAGGAGCACATGATCTGTGGTGAGAGACAAATGTTTCCACATTTTACAAATGTAGTAAAATCTTGTGTTTTTAGCAACTGTTGGTCCAACTTTCAAATTTATATTTAACCTTCTGCAGCACAAGCATAGTGATTAGTTCAGAGATCCAGTTTTGTAATAAAACAGCTGAGGAGAGCAAAGTCCAGTCTGCTCAGTCGGGTTTTGTTTTCTACACGCTCTAGAGAGGTTTCTCAAATCATGTTGTAGAATGTCTAACTGCAAATAAATTGTTCAATAACTTAAAAATGACTTTTTTAATTCTAAACATTCTCACACACACACACACAGAAGAAAAAAAATACCAGTTACATTTGCAAATCCAAACCTTTATTTGTGGTAAAATCAGAATAGATGCACAGCTTTTTTCTCTTCGTGCACAACTGCTAAACTAATACATAAAGCAAACACTAAGTACGAGGCCGGTGATGCTGTGTGTCCACGTTGAGCAGTCTGGCCAGTCAGTAATGGCAACGACTCTGAGCTCCACTTCAATTCAGCCACTAAACAGCAATTGTTCCTAAAGGAATAGACACTTTTAATGTCAGCTTACCTTTTAAGTTGAAAGTGAAATAAAGGAACAAAGTATATTTTTATGTACTTGGTTTCCCAAAGTACAAACTGTGAACAGCTACTAAAGAGCCATGTGCATATAAAAGGAGGTAAAAGGTGACTAGTTTCGTGCCATATGTATTTTCTGTCCAGAATCAGGTTTGCTTTGGCTGCATTGCATTCTGGTCCACTGAGGCTATAGCCACTGGTCAAATGGATATGGCTCAGTATAACCACAGAGTGTCTGTGCTACCTACAGTACATTATCATGCAAAATGGATGAAGATTCATACAGCTCAGCAGCAGCTGCAATAAAGAAACCTCATGTTACTCTAATGCCAGGATGGATCCCCTTTTCTGATTGGCCAGACGCTCCTCCGACACAGCATTAACACACTGACACCTGAAAATATGCAAATCACAACATAGCAATAGAACCACAGTTAATTCTGTTATGAAGACTAAAGACTGTCACTTGCCAGACATTCACAATGAGGGTATTAACAGGAAGGAAAAGTGTAAAGACATAAATTAAAAAAGAAAAAACCAACAAACTCAGAGAATCTGGACACTTGCTTTTTGTACTGCATGTTTTTCATTACAAAAGAATTTTGATCGTAACATTTTAATTTTTTTTAATCCAAACCTTGGCATATATGGTGATTTGGTTTGCCAATTCAAAATGGCTGTTTATGGTTGATAATCATTGTTGCCAATGGAACCTGTGCAGAAACAGGTTAATGGATCTGATACTGAGTCCAATGAGACTTTAAAGGTAACCCAGGCAGGATGCTTCTCTTAATATGTCACTGTCACTTTAACTGTAATACAACCGTCAGTGCTTCACTATATGTGACACCACGTGCACATCACATATTGTTCTACATGACAGAAGGGAAGAGTGTCATTAAACAACAACCACAGGTTTGGTGCAACTTTAACAGGAACTATTTCTACTTTCATTTAAGAAAAAATAAATGTAGCTTCTTCTCAGTGGGCGATATATTATGAGATGATTAAAAAATGGTCAACAGTCAAAGATTTCCAATGTTAGCAAGCTACAATTGCTCACAGTGCAAACATGCTAATGATTTGCAAGGTAACTACCACTTCAACAGCTTTAAACCCACAGTTGTAGAGGTGTTTCACTCTGGACCAACCAACTCCTATGCTGTTTGACTAATATGGACTAGGAAGAAATAAGAGGCGCACTGCCACCTCACAACACAACTTGAGTTCATAGATGTATTCAGGTTCTACGTTTGCTGGGACAAAAGTCAGTTCAAGCTTTCAAAACATTTGTAGTATAAGAATTGTTCTTGGGGCCAGACTGTATAAAGATAGAACAAAAGATGTGCATGTGGTGTGGGTACCTTTGTACTGGCCTCAGCATTTTGACAGTATCTGGTTTAAATAAAAAAAAGAAGCTTTTCTATATAATCCAAGCTTATTACAGTGACATATGAAAAGAGAAACCCCTACATGTTGCATCTTTAACATTAAAAAGCTCACACTACCCCAGAAAAATAGAAATTTCACTCATACCAGTGACATTCAACATTCAAGTGCCAGTGATTTTGTTTACTGTCTTTTGGCCAAGTCACTCTGTAAAACATCAACTTCTGAATTAGGCTTATAAAAATAAATATTTCTCAAAAATGCTTGATAAATTACACAAACTTGCAGCAAAAGTAGACTCGAGAACTTTGTGTGCAAACAGCTGAATCCTGCAGTTGCTGTTAACTAGAACTCCACCTGGTCCCAAGAAACGGTTTCAAATCTGGAAGAACCTACCCATTCAACACACACACACACTAAACTGTGGAGAAACCTCCCTTTTTGACTACACCTCAGTCGGTCTCACTCACTCATACATACCTCTTGGAGGTTTTGAAGGACATGTGCTACAGAACACATCAGTTGAACTTAAATTAACTGAAGTATTTGCTGTAAAACTCAGTGGGATATGAAGTCCTTCTACAACAGAGGGGCCTGCAGGCCGCAGCAAAGGGAGCATAGCACCATTAAATGTTCACTCTGTTACCATAGTGGCGCAGAATCATTTGCCATGGTAACACCATACACAGTGTAGCCAACTTCACCATCTGCTCCATTAGGGCTGGGTACCACCCTTTAATTTAAGGCATCAAAAGGTTTTGAAAATATTCAAAAACCAAAAACTAAAGTGCTGAATTTTTAAATGACAACTCAAGTTTTGTTTTCCCCCAGAGGAAATAAGCAGAGTATGCTCTGCTTCTAAACAGCAAAGCTGAAGGTCCAAACAGATGTTGCATCATACTATGTGTGAGTTTCATTTAATATACTCATTACCGTTTCTATGAATGGGAAAACTAACAGCAAGAGCATCTATAGCCTGCTGCTGGTACTGAGGCTGGATGTTAGCTAAATGCTAACATGCTGTGTTCATCCCCTTAGTGTGACCTGTTAGCATGACGGCCAAAGACAAAGCTAGAATCCAAAGACCATTTTTTTTATCTTAGTCAGCCAGTAAAAACTTCTTCCTAAATTGTTTTCCGTTCTGTTTGTGCCATCCATTGCACAAAAGCTGCTAACAAAACTGCCACAAGGTTTGAAGTAATGTTTTGTGAACCTGGTGAATCCTGCTATGCTCAGCACTTGTGTGTCTGCCATTGTGGGGTGAATGACTATGGGGACTTCACACAGAAATGTCACATGCATGCCCACTACAGCATAATGCATTTACTTTGTTTGGACTTTACATCTGTATTGAAAATACCCAGCCCTAACCAACACATTTCAGCCTTTGTGAATTAGTGATTCAGTCATTTCAAGGCACTGCACACAGAATTTAGGCTGATTTAATCTGCACCAGTTTGTGTTTTACGTCAAACTGAACACAGACAGAAAACAGCCCAGGGAAATCTCATGATTCCTGGTGAAAGCAAAGAGAAAGCAAGCTGCATGTAACTGATCTCTGTTGATCTACTTAGTGTAGATGTTTGGTGTCCAGGGGGTGTTTTGATGAGGTGGGGTTGGGGTTTGGTTCCAACACAGTTCCAAGGTAAGTACAGCTGACAGATATAATCTTTCTGCCCTAGAAAAAGACCTACATACATTGCATATTTATCTGTGCACTCTGAACACTACAAGACTGTGCTATAAACAAGATGAAAAGTGAGGTAAACTGAAGTCTGACCTGTCACGACTGCCTGCAGTACAACTCACAAATTTAAATTTCCTATCTACACTACCAGCAGTTAACAACATGCCCAGAACTGGTATTAATTACTTTATCATCTTGATCACTGCATGTGAAACACTCAGTCACTCCTTCATCTATCCATGGCTCCACTCTGCCCCCCAGTGGCTGTTAGAAAGCACTGCAATGACTACGTACTGAACCAGCTTCATTTGCCTGACACCGTTTGTCCTTATTAAATGTATTTCAACATCCTTAGTATTTTTATTAAACACAAGAGCCTGGCAATAGTTATGGATTCAAGTAACAGCTGCTGAAAATGTCCTACACAGGGGATCATTATAATCAAGTCTTAGTACTGTGTTATTCGGTCAATGCCCGATAGCGCCCATATTATTTCAACTCCAAACTACTAGTGGGTCACGTAACATAATCAGAGGGTGCATCTTCAGCTGGAAAGCTCAGCTTGGCCTTTATCTGCTGTGCAGATCTGTCCCTCCCACCGTGGAGGACACAAGTTGGTTGTGCATGATTAAAATTCAACAATTACCAAATCACTGCCCACAGGACAGCCGCTTAAGAAAACACCTACATGTAAAGGTGTTCCCACAACTGCTAAAAAGTGCAACTTAAAACGTTCTGCCGACATGTAAAGTGAATTATAACCGATTGTCATTTGCATTGTTATCTTTAATGTCTTGTCCTGTTATGGGTTTCTATCTTTATACTAACAAAAACAGTTTCTGTAAGAAACTGAAAATGGAGACTCTCCACCACCACTGCAGGAGACATTAAAGAGTGTTATTCAAATTGAGACCACGGAAAAATTATTTGCTAAACAGGTGCTAAATCATCAACGCATTAACTCCCATTTTAACCAGTGCTCCTAGTAGTTTAGCATGCAACTGGAACCATGGCAACAACACACTTTGTGCGACAATAATATTAATCTGACAGCTGAACCACACTTGGTAGCTGAAAGAAGCTGCAAACTAATTTATGATTTTGGTTCATTTGGAAGCTTGACATGGAGTATGATTCTGACAATACTGTATCCTATGAGTTGTCCTTCATCCTTTTACACTGGCCACTCACTTAAACTACTAGAGGGTGAACCAGATTTAGAGACATACATCACTGAAATCTTTCCAAACTCTGACAAGAGAATGGACACCAGGAAAGCTTTAGGAAAATCTAGTTTGCACATTTTGTATGTGGCCTGGTGTCTATGTGAATCCCCAGTCCTTCAGCATTACTCAGCAGAAAGCCTACCGTTTCCCTGAACTTGACTTCTAATTAAAACATAGTCTAAAAATCTGAGACAACAGGAAAACTGTATTGATAATTGTACTGATTTGTTTGACATTTTTAACTCCTGGACCAAAGAACACCACCACCAACTCCATATGTTATATTGTCTTGGTCCCTTCTTGTGTACAGGGAATCTGCCTCCTGATAATTAATCCGTTATTGGTTTATGCATGTTCAAACACATGCACTTTCTGGAAACTGTTAAAAAATAAATCTACCAGCTGTGTTCAAATTGCCCAAAGTGCAGCAGACACTTGCCTGGTCCAGCATCAAGTGATTCAACTTCTACGCATCTAGTGTTGTTAATCTGTTTATTTCACTAAAATTGTTCATGTAGACAAAACAATTTAAGATCCTACCACCAGGAAGCTCATTCAGCTGTCAGTAGACATGGTGGAGGACCAGACCTCTACCACCGAACTACCCTAACGCACAATGGAGTTCTGTTGCAACAGGATGAAACAGGGATAATCTGGCTGCAGGTCAACTGCTCCTTGCAACCTGGTTTCATAGCAGAGCAAAGTAGTGCTCACCTGGTACTAGGCATTGGTTTTTGGTTCTGTCATGCCACTTTTCCACTAGCACACTTTATCTGTCCTGTATCTTACTGTGCTACGCCAAGCTAGGTTTTGTATTTCATATTCTCAGCAGGGCTAAAGTGGGACAATGCAGCACAAACCAGCCCTGTGCCAGTTAAGGTCTGCACAACATCGATGTCATGTGGACAAAAGATGAATAAGCAGTAGTAGCGAGCATGTTGCTATCAGATAAAAACCAAAGGTGCTTTTGACACGCATCATAAAGTGTCAACGCACGCTGCCTACAGGCTAGTTGAAATCTAGATCTGGAAATACTTCTGTATTCTTTGTCGCATTGCAACAGAAGAACCGACTTCATCATGCCTCTGACAAAGCAGAGAGGAACAGTGTTTGCTGAATGGATATTATAGTAAAGAGAATGTAAGCACTGAACTGTGTCTGGTGACATGTGATCATAGTACATTAACACAGAACATGACTAAAATGTGTCACGGAGGTTTGGCGTTACACCCTCCAGAAGCCTCAGCTGCCCCTGCTGTGAAATGGGTTAGGCTAGCTTATCAAGTTCTTTAATTTTAACCCTGATCTCAACTGATCTTGAAGACCTAACGAATAATCAGGAATGACTTATTTTGGAGAAAACTCTTCATGTAACTCTCCAGGATAGAGTGAGCAAAATTTTTTGAACTCTTACAGCATTTTAGTTGTGTATCCCCTTGAAAGAAGCTTTTGGCTTTTTCAATGTTTGTGGTGGAAGAGGAGCGGGTTTCCAAAGAGCATGGTGGCACTAAGACTCAGTTGAACAGCCACTGATCAAATCTGGTAGCTGTTGTTTTCAGCAGCAGCCATGTAGTGGTTATAGCTTTCACACCACAGAGACGTTACCACTGCTGTAACTTCGCGGCAGAACGTGGTGACAAGTCTCAACATTGGCCAAAATGTTTCACTATTTCAAAAAATAGATATGAATAAAAATACAGGAGTTAAAAACAAAAAGCAAACCATTTTATCAACGACCATAAATCTGATATGATTGGGAAGCAGCATCACACTTTGACTTGTCTCTCCATCTACACGTACAACCCCATGTCTGAATGGTAAGAAGGAGAAGCAGCCCAACATGGCTACTGCTGCACAGCCACACCAAGTTCCCTCTCAGTGGCTCCGCTAATGGCAGCACCTGACTGAACTGTTAGTGGCAAGATGACTCTGAGGAACCCAAACTCAAGCTCAGACAGGAGCTCTACATGTGGCACACAGGTCAATGAGTAGAACTTGGTTTCCCAAAGGCAAAAAACCACTGCTGATATCTGTGCTAAATCAAAGAGGTCTGTTGTCATTTTTAACAGCTTCTTTTTTCAAACAAATATAATGTTTTTGGCCAATTTTAGTGACTTTGGATGAGGGTGCATTTAATCTGTCTATAAATATGGTTGAAGTGATAATATGCTTTTGGGAATCAGCTCATCAGAGACCTGAACAATTTGAAATGATAAGGTACAGCTTTGAGTTTCCTCATTGAAGATTTGTTTGCCAAGGTTTGATTTAGTTCAAGCCTATTTTGTTTCCTTCCAAATAGATTAAAGAGAAAGAAAAACATGTTTAAATCCATACATAACATTAAATACGCATCTTTAGTCACAGTTGGCCAATATCTGTAGCCAGTTATGTATATGGCAATAAACAAATAATAGAAATAAGTGACAGTTCAAATTCTTAAAGGCACAGTACAGAAACAAATGATCCTCCATTATGTTTTGTTTCAAACAAAGAAAATGCTGTTTGTAGTTGTGATATTAAGTCCTAAGACCTATGACTGGGTGTTTCATCCAGGCATTGTCTCAGTCATCATTCTCAGACCTCGATATATCGACAGTTCAATACGTTTTAAAAATGTGAGAAAATTAGAAAACATTTTGTGGCTGTCACGTAAGCGAAGGAGACCAGTCAGTTCCCACTCCTGAATTTAGATAGACATATTTTGCTCAGATTACACAACTCGCCTATGTCTCAGCTGGATTTGTAAAAATGTCTAGGCCAGTGATTTACAGCATGGCCACACATTACATACAAAGATGGCATGTGAAGGTACACAGGGAGCCTGGCCAGCTTCAGGTGAAAACAAACAAAGAAAAGCCAAAACCCAGATCTGAAGTGAAAAAATGGATATCCCCTGGTCTTCACCAGCTGATGTGGAGAAGTGCACATACTGTGGAACTGATGTTCCCATCCATCTTAATGAACACCTACAACTTCAATTTAATTGGCTAGTTTTGTCACAGAGGAAAACTAGTTTGAAATGTCCACAAAGAAACTAAAGGATGTTATTAGCTGTTGAAATACAACCGACTAAATTTGAAGAATCCCTTTAAATTATGGCCTATTTTAAGAGATGAGATTGAGCAAAAAAGAAAAACTAGGGGACTATAAAGCTGAAGATGGGAAGGTCCAGGTAAGACTAAATAGGAATTAAAAGATCGTAGTACTTAGGGATGAAAGGAGGGCTATATAAATGAGTATAAATAGTTTAATAACATGCATGTAGGTTCTTGGGGTTAAAGGAGGGGAGGAGACAGACGGAGTGCAGGTAACGGTGTGGATAAAGGAAGAAGGATGAGTGAGAAGAACAGGGACGAGGGAAGGGGATCAGAGGAACCTAGTTGCCCCACCAGTCAACTTGAGAGTGCGAGTAGTTGCCTCCATAGCCATCACTGGTGTAGAAGTTGCCAAATCCACCTGAGAGGGAGGGAACAGAGAGGATAAAAATCTCCATTTGTCATGCTGTTGTACCAGATCAATTAGTTCTGCACTGTGGGCAGTGAAGGTTACTGCTGTTCTGCAACACATCCATTTTGTCTTCTTAGAGTTGATGTCAAGCTTTGAATTAACCACAACATCATTGGTATAAATTAGTCACATTTCTTAAGCAGTTTTGGAAAAATTCTTGAAAGACTACCAAGTATCATTAAACACTAGTTAGGAGCAGATCCTCACCTCCTCCAAATCCACGGGTTCCCCCGTGTCCTGCCTGGTTGCGACCACCACGTCCTCCAAACCCTCCAGTGTTGCCTCCAGCGGTCGTCTGCCGATAATCACGTGCTCCAAAACCACCAGAGAACCTGAAATAAAATAGCTCATCTATAAAAACAGACCCAACCTCACTGCATTTAGACAAACTCATGAGTGTAGCTTCTTAAGTATCAACACACACACATACATTTACACAACTAAGGAGATGTGTACCTCTTAGAGCGTCCTCTGTTGCTGCTCTTGTGCTGATGCTCGTAAGCCAGGCTCTCGAGCCATGAGGGAACTTCCTGTTTGGCCTCTACCAGGATGTCCAGCAGGTCTTTAGTGATGTTCCCATTCTTATCATTGAAAAATGATGTGGCCAGTCCTACAGGTACATAAGCAGGAAGTAACAGTAGCAGTAAATCACAGCATTTTGCAGGACTGGCTCAAAAGTTGTCATCAGTTTAAATCATGTATCGCGTCACTGGATTCCTTCACTGACTGACATTAGCTGTGGTCTCACCCAAGTTTCCCACACGCCCTGTACGTCCAATACGGTGGACATACTCCTCTATGTCACTGGGCAGGTCAAAGTTAATAACATGTTTTACATTGGAGATGTCCAGGCCCCGAGCTGCTACCTGAGTATGTACAAAAAGAGCAGAGAGTTTAAGAAGGTTCCCCATTTTCATGAAGCCATATAATCGGTGCTTCTACCAGGATTTTACTTTCACTGACCGCTGTTGCCACCAGAATGGGGCATTTTCCTGATCTGAACTGGTTCAGGGCCTCCTCTCGGTCTCTCTGGGAGCGGTCGCCATGGATACTTGTGCAGGCATAGCCCTCCCGATACAGGAAGTCCTCCAAGGCATCGGCGCCTTTCTTGGTCTCCACAAAAACCAGAGTCAATGAGTCCTTACCTGATCAATTGAGAGAAAAGACACCTGAGGTTAATCATTAAAGCTGAGTAGACCATCACAGTTGTTGCTAAATTGATAACAAACGGTGAGACTACAGTGGCTGCAGGGTTCGTCTGTGTTCTGTCCTCATATCTTGAATGCTGCAAAGCAGTAACCACGGGGTTTTATGAATCAGGGCAGCTGGGTTTAATCTGTCCATACTTGTAGAAAAGTCAGAGGGTGACCGGGGTAGATTAATTTGCAGACACAATTTAACAGACATGAAACTTTACAGTGGAACTTGTGTGCCAAGGTATCTTTCCCTGAACCTAAGAGATAAACAGACCAAATGACTTCACACTTGTTAGAGCCAGATGATTACACTGATCTCAGACGTCCCATTTCATTACAAGATGTGGATTTGAAGATTAACCTGTTCAACTCAAACATGTTTATCTCAAAATATAACACTTGTGTGACAATTCACCATCTACCCGTTTCCATTTATTGCTCTTTTTTTTTTTTTTAAGAAATGACCTGCATCACAGTTTCTATCAATCATCTGAGCATATTCCTTTGGATCTGCCGGAAAGCTTGTTTCAGTTGGTGTAATAATAATTTCAAGATTTTTATTTGCCATTTATGCATCAACAGTCTAGGCATATAGGAATTCTTGTGCAGGTATGTATTACTCTTAATAAGATGCACCTTAAGTAGTAAATTGTTTACACCACATTATAGTAGATGTTTATCTGTGAACAGACCAGAGCAATAGGCAGCAGAGGGTGCAGTGTGAATAAAACCAAAAGATAATCACAAGAAAAATAAAAACAAACAAACAAAAACAGGCTAACAGCAGCACTGTGACACTGTGACAAAGCCACTGATGGAAAGGGTTTGGTCAGATTTATTTCTTTATGCTCCTGCTAGACATCACCACCTGGTTATGAAGTGAAGGCCACCAGTGCACATTTCTATCCATTTGTTAGCTGATGAGTCTACATGAGTCAACAGCATAAACAAACTCTCTCCATCATGGTTTTGGGTCTGATTTGAAGACACCACAGTGACAAACTGCACATAGAGAGCCACAGAAAATACAACAGGCATGTTTGGTTTGAGATGAGCAAACCTGACCCATGAAATGGTACAAAGAACCAAAACTAAGACTCAACAGAAGATTCTCCACCCACAGGGAATATACTCACGGCAAGCAAAATTATTTAAAAATATGGAATGACAGATTATAGGATCGAGGATCTTACCAGGCTTCTCTATGTTGTCTCCAGTATTGTCCTGCACCTCGCTGGGGATAACTTTGGATAAAACCACACCAAACCACCAACATGTAAACCACGCACAGTCACCAGAAGAAAACTAACTCTGTATATTTAATGTTCCTCATGGACCGAACCTCTGCCTCAGTTCACGTTTGTTTTACTACCAAAAAAGCCACAAACGTGTCTTTAAATGGGTTGCAACGTAAACTGAAGGGGACAACAATTTTACAGGCCAGTGATGGCATCTTTTTAAAAGACATGCTCACCATTTTGGCCCCAAGGCCAAGAAAAAAAAATGAATTAGATGAGATGTAATCAATAAATCGGGCTGGATTCTTCTTGCTTGAGGCCTCTTGCAAATCCAAAGAAAGGCAAAATTACTTGAGCTCTCTGCATATCTAGAAAGGCCATAACTGGAATTTCTAAAACCCTTTCCAAGTAATCTGGAAATAATCATAGAAATTGAACATAACTAAGTCAAAGTTCTGAACTTTTCCAAATGTGTCCAAATGGCTGAGACACCACAGATCAGCATTAGGTTGTGTTAAACATACAACACAAATGCCATGTTTTGGCTGAGATGTGATGTGTGACCATCTCACCTGTAGCACTGAGCAAGTCCAGGAGGAAAGACCTCTTATCGCTCTCCTCCACCCACACCACTTTCTGAGTGATGTTCTCTGAGGTAGATCCCACTCTGCCCACTGCCAGGAAGATGTACTCCTCCAAGAAATCCCTGGCCAGGATCTGCAGGAGGAGCAGGTGGTGGGCTTATTAAGAGATTTTCAGTACTGGACAAAGTGCAGTAGTTTTATGGTTTCCAATTCAGATTCTGTTCAGTGTAACAGCAGTTTGACCAAAATGTCCCAGGAACTATTGAACGAGAGGAAATAATCTGTGGTACTAAACTAAACTGGGGTCACAACAAACATACCTGGATCTCTTTAGGAAAGGTAGCACTGAACATCATGGTTTGTCGAATGCCCTTGTGTGGCATGGTGTCCTGTTCAACAATGCGTCTTATCTGTGGTTCAAAGCCCATGTCAAGCATACGATCTGCCTCATCCAGGACCAGGTACCTGCAGTGAAGAAAACACAGTGATACCATTGAATTCCATTAATCAGTGGTTGGGGGAATCACAGTTATCCTTCACTCCCTCCTCCACATCTTACTTGCAGTAGTCCAGTCCAATCTTGCCCCTCTCCATCATGTCCACCAGTCTTCCTGGTGTGGCCACCAACAGGTGGCAGCCTCTCTCCAGATCTCTTATCTGCTGGCCAATGTCTGCTCCTCCATACACAACACAGGGACGCACTCTGGACCTGTAGGAAAACTATAACAGAAAGAAGGATGAAGGAATACAGGGATAAATGCTTGTGTCAATTCTTTTGGGGCTTCAAGCTGAAGTGTACGCATGTGCACATATACCTTCCTGGCTTCATCATATATTTGCAGCGCCAGTTCTCTCGTTGGAGCCAGTACCAGAGAGATGGGGTACTGTTTACGACGTCCATACTTCCCATTCTCCTGTGATGCAACCACAACAACACAAAGCAGAAGTTTAGCTCAGCAAAGTCAATAATTGACAGGCAGAAGCAGGCAGTTTCAGCTGCCTGGACTCCCTGCTAATTTATATGTGAGCTTTAAATGTATGAGCTACACCATGTAGGTCACTTTTTATCAGAATATGCTGAGTCAGTGGCTCTAAAGCTGGAGGAAGATGGAGGGTGGGACCCACAGGGAGTGGCACTGGGGTACCAACAGGATAGGAGAGTATGGTCAGGCTACTTGTCAACACTGGATAGATTTAACACTTGTTTAACAGTGCAGGAACTGCTCAAAAATGTATTAATTAATCATTTATTTACCTCATCAGCTTTACTTTTGGTCTACTGAACATAAAATTAATCTCAACTTCTGACAATATGTACAAGATGTAGAAATGTCTCAATCAAGTACCTTTATCCCAAAATACTTTTAAGAGCGAGTCCTGGTCTTTTATTTATTTTTTTCCAACATCATACAGCTGCTCAGTGTGCATTTAGCCTAGATTAGGCTGGCAAAACATTCTAATGTTTAACACATGAATTAATGGCTTATTAAAACCTGTGCAGAGTAGCACTTGTGAAACTGATGACAAGTGACTTGGAGCTGCTGCCGGTTTCATTTGTGGCATTGTGGATTATGTGTTATGAAACAGCTCTCATTAGAAAGCAGTGGAATTGCTAATTCATCTGGTTTTCCATCTAAACTTAATGCCATGTTTTTGTTCTTTGTGGTAAATATGCTTTAAAATCATTAATCTAATCTGAAAGACTCATTAGTTATTGATAACACAATAAAATTTCCCTTAGAAAGGAATTCATGCATGTTAGTACATTTAGGATTTTAGGTTATTTGTTTACCTGTCCAGAGGCTTTAGCTGCATTAAGAGCTTCTCCTGGTCCATCAGTGTAAATCTGGCTGAGAATTGGGGAATGCTGCAGTCTTCCCAGAACCTACAGACACAACATCAACCTTGTCCATCTCCATGTGCACTTAGAGTAATAGTTTACTATGTTATGTATCTTGTTTCCAGAGATGCAAGTCCTACCCGTCTGCGCACAGGCCATGAGGTCCCTCTTTGACTTGATAATAGGGATGGCATATTTCTGGACAGGGGTTGGTCTGGTGTAGCGACTCAGAGCAATGTTACCCATGATAATCTCACCCATGTCTACATCTTGGAACTACAGCATTAACACAAACACACACACTTATAAAATGAGCAGTATCAAGTAATGACATGGCTCATGTGTAATATTAGCAACAACTTACACTCTCGATGTGGTGAGGGCAGTTCTGTCCTGTGGCCTCAACAGGAATGTCATCGTATTTCTCAAAGTTAATCCCAGTGTTACTGCCGGAGAACAACTCACTAACAAAACAGGAGAAATAGTGCTGCTGAGTCTGTAGCAGTGTTCAGAAAATACATGCAATAAAAAGTCACTTTCGGCTTTTCCTGTTTAAGGGTCGCCACAGCGAATCATCGCATGTGGACATTTGGCACGTGTTTTACGCCGGATGCCCTTCCTGACACAACCCTGACTTGAACAGTTAAACCGAGTTAAGGCACAGTGGTGAGAGCGCTGCGCCTTAACACTAGGGATGGCTATATGCACTTTAATGCAATAATTCCACATTAAAATCAAGCTCCATGATTTACACAGGATATCTGTTTCAACACAAATTATGGTTTTTTGTATAACCCCCCTTTAGCTTTATGAGACTCACCAACTCTTCTTGCATTATTTTGGTCATTTTCATATTCTCCAAGTTTAGGAGTACACTGCACAGCTCTCAGAAGCACAACAGATCTATGATCAGTCTGACGAAAGCAAAGACTCACTTTTCAAGACGTTCATTTCGTGGTGTCGGTTTGGACCAGTCTCCATCGTCTCTGGACTCCTCCACCCAGCGGCTGTTTCCTCCTCCTCCACCACCACCAAATCCACCATGGTCGAACCTGAGTAGAACACAAAGACATTGATGATGTAGGAGCATTAGGACAGAGACAAAGGAATAGAAAAAGACGGCTGTTGTTCCTCTGCGCACCTCCCTCTGTTAGCGTTGCCTCTGTCGTTGAAGAATGCAGATTTCCCTCTGTTGTTGCTAAAAGTGCTATATACCTCCTTGGTGGTGTTCCAGCTGCCTGCATCTGACAGGAGGCCAAAAAGAAAACTATAAGGAGCCAGTTTCATACATTCACAGACACATGGGGGAACAAGGGATTAATGTAAAGCTGTCCTTCGGGAAAAGAGTAATGGCTTGATAAATATATTTATCCTCTGAGAGCTAAAGAAATATTTTGACAGAAAAGTTGGAAAGAAGGAAAGCTGATCAATTACATGAAACAAGAGACCAAATAAGAAACAAATTGTTTAAAAATAAGAATACATATATGTCTGATTCTGCCTGGACAACCTTTGGATAAATATTTGGTTGTATTTTTCATCATCAAGAGACTAAGAAATATTTATTTCCTGATTTAAGAGCAGTTTCTTTCTGTAAAAGAAAGAAATCTACACATATTTACTGTGTTGAAGAAAATTAAGTTCCCATATAAAGCCCACCTTTAGTTTCATAACCAGCAAACCCCATTGGCTGTGCTGGGTTGATGGGATTGAAAGCGCCTCCCCTGTTGCCACGGTAACCGCCCCCGCCAACGCCGCCTCGGCCCCGCTCCATGCGAGGCGGTCCCCGGTTGAAGGAGTTGCCAGTCATCCGGTTGTCATGGTAGCCATTAACAAAATTGCTGCGCCCGCAGTCCCAGCCATCTGTAGAGAGATGAAATATGGTCTGAGTGTCCCAGGACCACATCTGCACAGTTAATACTCATCACTGCTGCTGAGGTTCCTGCTTACCAATAACAGGTTGATCAATTTCACAGATTAATTATTGACACTTTTCTGGGAAATGTTATGGAACAATGTGTAGTAAGAAGAAGAAATCAATGGCAAGAAACTATAGGAATCTCTTCTTTCTTTTAACAAAATACTTGATACACTTCTCTTGTTAAGGGTGAGACACCACCTTAAAAAGCATCAATTGAATTCAACAGAAGGATTTGCAAGTATAAATCTATAAAGATTCTGGCCACTTGTTCATTAATGCCTGCCTGACCTATGAACATCTGCAGTTTGGTCGCTTGCCTTTAACAATGTGCTGACTGCTGCCAGTCATGTGCCACCAAGTCGGGACTGCCCACTGATAAATGACTGAGTGTGGGAGAAGTTCAGAGAGGAACTCACAGTTGGCTGGAGGTGCCATGGTGTAGCCACCTTGTCGGCCAGCAGCAAAGGCATTTCCTGCTGGGCAGGAAAACAATGCTTTAGTTCTTCAGCTTTTATCAGTAAAAAAATGCCGTATTTTAAGGGTACCCAGTTGAGGTTTGAGCAGTAGTAGAACTTTGGATAGCACTGGATGAAAATAAAAATAAAATAAACCACTGATTTTCATAATAATCATGCACGGCTTATCGGTATTTTATGGATCAATGTTTTTATTTGCGCCTCAGTGGACATACATCTGTGATGTGCAGTGGTTACTTAGTTCAGTTCAGGCTACATGATAGATAGATAGATAGAAATACTTTATGAATCCCAATCTGGGAAATTGCATTGTGTGAAATGTCTACTTTGTGGAAAACAAGTTGTTACAAAGTGCACAAAAAGGTTATTTTAAGTATAAAAGTAATGTTCCCTGTAGATACGTTTCCCCTTACCTTAATTTGAACTCAAACATACCCTGACCCTATGTTCACTGAACAGTGGGTGGTGGTAAATGCCAAGAAACATAGGTTCAGAAAAAGGCAGGGAATTAGAAGGCTGCAAGCAAGCAAACACTGATGTAATGCACTATTTAAAATACTTAAAAATTAGGTTATGCAAGTGTTTTATTGGAAAGTAAATATAGCGCATTCATATCCATAACACGGAATGCAATCATATGTTCGATTTAACTTGATGCTACTCACCGTTTTTGGAAGCATCTTTGTTCCGTAAATGTGGAGGAATGTATCGCCCTACAGACAGAGACATCAGCATCAGTTTTCTTCCTTAGTGATTCTATTCATATAAAATCTACACAAAACTAGTAAAACAACCCCAATTCTAATAAATGTCAAACTATAAAATGAAAAATCACTCTAGACATTTGAGATGCACTGCAAACATGCATCTGACACCAGCTCTGGTCTGTGATCAACTGATTTGGGAAGAAGATTATGAACAAGGAAAGTGACATAAAATAACAATTATATAGAACATTTCTTCATCATAATGTCACTTTTTAGACCAAGTACAAGTACTTACATTTGAGTACTTGCCAATACCAAGTACTTAATGATGCAATGTTTCTACTAAAAAAACTACAATTACCATAAATGTGCAGTGACTTTAGAGGCAGTTTTTAAATGTATGAAATTTACTTTCTGATAGTGATTAAATAGAATATTCAATGTAACAGGAGGCTGTGAAAATTACCTAAAGTCTTTGTGATAAACACAGCACTGCCACCATTCCTATTGAATACTGAATGTCTGAGGCCTGCTACACAACATACTGTAATACAGTGCAACCTTTGCAGGAGTGCGACCCTGTGTTAGGATGTAATGATTTAACAACCCCCCTGACCAGAACCTCAGTCTAGTTTAATTTAATGAGGGCGAGGCTCTTATTTTAAACAGGCTGCTGTCTGTGGCTCTGTCCCGTACTCCCTGCTGGACACAAACCTGCTTTGCTGCAGAGGAGCTGTTGGTCTCAGCCTCCACATTCACAAGGATTCAATCCATTTTCATACATAAAGCTCATTTAATGTTATCTACATAAAGCTAGTGTTTGTTTTCTTCCTGTTCACTACAGGTAGCATAATGGGCTCCATGGTGGTTCTAGCAGAATGAGCGGGACCAGGCATTTAGACCACAGGGAAAGTGAAGACATCAAATTTCTGCAAGTTTGCTGTTGTGCTGTGTTTCTTCAACAGGTGTCTGATTAATTACTCTCTCCATTACTGTTGGTTTTGTTCCATATAT
This sequence comes from Monopterus albus, assembly GCF_001952655.1. Classification (NCBI taxonomy): domain Eukaryota; kingdom Metazoa; phylum Chordata; class Actinopteri; order Synbranchiformes; family Synbranchidae; genus Monopterus; species Monopterus albus. The sequence continues at coordinate 406,674 of NW_018127928.1, forward strand.
GGTGTTGATGTCTGTGTAAAATGGAACCTTGTGCCTGGGTGACATGGGGAGGGAGGGGCGCTCACACACAAACAGAAAACCTGAGCTTCCAAGCTTTCGTCACTTATCTTAAAATATCCCCCAGCTGCTGAAATTTCTTCTATGCCGCCTAACGACCGGCTCAGCCAGCATGAGGTTAATGTAATGCTGGAGTTATCGGGTATTGGTGGGACAACATTTACAAGTACAAGTAGAGTACTAGAGGGTGGTATTGAAACCAATACTGGTATCGGCATCGGTGCATCCCTACTTTGCATTCCAGTACTTCTGTAAATAAAGGAAGTTCAAAACATTTGCCAAACTTTCCTGTGCTTCACAGTTTAGTGTCTACAGAGCACTTCCCTATTCCCCATCTTTATGACATCCCCAGTCTTATTACTTGTGGAAGTAAACTGTTCTGGGTGCAAGTGTGTCCGTTCTTTTGAGAAATAACATTTTGGATGCTTACTGTTTGTGCCCCCACCTTGTCCGTCTGCTGCACTCAAGTCTAGGACAGCGAGCTGGAAGAAACAAAGACAAACAGTCAGAAAAACACACACAAAGTGTCATTTTTAGGCTTATTCTTCAGTAGTTCAACACCTCCACTGTCACCGTTCATATTCATCAGCTCAAAACTGCAACTTTCCCTTACATAATAATTTAAGGTAAGCTAAATCTTGTCATGCACATTTCATTCTTCACAGTGTGATTTTGTTACTCCGTCTTTTCTGGGCTTTACACTGGGTGAAACAGCAGCAACTCCAGCACCATCCCTGTTAAGTGCAGAAACATTTAGGGCATCTTCTCTCCATAAATGTAACTTTTCCACCCAAGTAAATACTTTCTCCTGCAGTATTTGGGCGTTTTTCTCCAAATTTCCACTGCCTCCATGCAGGATTTTCCCCCCTTCACAAATCAAATATGCACATAATAACAGATGGGTGGAAACTCACCTAATGTGAGTTGAAACAAGAACTCACATTCATGGCCTACATGTTCATGTGTGGAAAATGTTGGATCCCTAAAAGGTTTTGATGATGGCCATTATCAACCAGGGTTTGGATTTGAAGGACATACTGGGTTTCCACTTGGATCTGAAGCCACAAAATTACAACAGACAATACTAAAATCTGCTGCCTAGTTGAAAACTAGAGCCCAACTTTACATACAATACAACAATACATAGTTTGCTCTAGTTTTCAACTAGAGCAAACTATGTATTTCTGTATACCCACCATAATAAGCAACGTGAATGCTTTGCTTCCAGGCAGCAGACAGATGCTGAACAGTTCAGATTAGACAGAAGATGCAAGGCACCAAACAACTCTGCACACTAGAATGAAAAAGTTTTGAACCTGAGGCAGAAATCCTACTGGTGATGTCAGCAAGCTGCACACAGCAATAGCTGCTCAATAGCAAAATGATGATTCAATATTGGTGCTGCAGCTTCCTCTGAGCAGGCAATCGCACCGCTGTCCAGGAAACAACCCTCACCCAGAAACTGAATCTGGGCCAAGGGAATGAGATGCTCTTGTACACTGCAGTAAGACTTAGTGAACTAGGCGAATTAATTTCTGCACACAATGCTAACAAGTAGAGCGTTTTGCATTGTGAGGTACAGGATCATTTATGTTTAAATGAGGTCATTGTTGTGCATCAACCTCTATCGTACACATTTTAGACCTTCCCAAAACATCAATTGAGAACATACAGTACTCTTCGGTTGCCATCCAATTGTCTGACCAGTCAGACACAGCTACAATACGCTGCTGGTGACGCAGATAAAACGAGCATTTTTAAAAGCAGGATGCAGTCAAAACATGCATGAAAACTGTGCAATACTGTGCATTATCTGAAAGCCGGTGGACTAAACTGTTGTCTATGTCAGTCCCGCTAGCTTCATCTCCGCATACCCCTTTTAATTATTGTATCAAGCTGCAAGATAAACGCAGTGAATATAATACTTCATGGGTACGTTTCACACGTTTACACAGAATAGCCGACGATACTATTCGTACGTAATTCGTCATCAGGGTCTCTACAAAGGCTGAACTAGCGGTCACATAATGCTTCAACTTCCTTAATATTATTTTGGCCAGCTCCTTAGGGTAGCATACACAGATCTAATCCAATAATCACGTGGCCTCATGTCGGATTTTAAATCTCATTTCATGAGGTCCATTCCCTGCTGTGCAGGCCCTTTTGGTCAAGTGCGTGTAGAAATGAAGCGTACCCGACGCTAGCTAGCACAATATAATAACGTTAGCGGTGGTTTAGGCTAGCCGGCAAGATAACATTTTCCCCTACCGTTATAACGATTTTCATCGGCCGGCGCCGCAAAAAACATTACACTGACGTGGCTTACCTGCTGTTCTAGACCGTGGGCACTTTCGACGGCCACATGACTCATAACTATAGAGTATGGAGGAAAAATGTTGCCGTTGAAAAAGGACCTCTTTGTTTGCCGGGTTTGGTTTGATGTTGTGTTATTTCTCCCCTTGCCTCTGTCCTGTTTCTGCGGCTACGAGAGATGACAGTTATTTCATTGACTTAACAGCTTGTTGAATTTTACGCAATGATAAATTCCTGTATTTTAGCTACAAGGATGACACTTAATGCAAACTCAGCTGATGTTGGTTTGCTCTTCAGCTGAAGCTGATGAAGCCGACGCCGTCATGGACTAGTAAAGTAGCCTAAATCATACAGACAAAAACATCCGGTAACGCCAAAATAAAAGCCCTTCAACAAGAATGAGTTGCTACATGTGTGATGGAATTAATTACAAAAATACAACCACCCAATGTCAAATGAAAGCATCCTATGCTTCCTAAAGATGCAAAATAATATCGGTTTGAGCAAATACATTTTTATTGTTCAAAGCTCGAAAAGACGGGTCAATTTAAGGGAAGAATTACTTAACTTATATAGTCTTAATTCCATATCGTGGTAAGGTTAGCTATAATCAGTTAACAGGTCCTACGTAAAAAAAAAACACATTGCAACTTTCCGCCTTAAGTGTAATTCAATTTCCTTGCTTTTGGACAACATCTTACTAGCTAATACTAGCTAGCTTGACATCGCGAGAATCTAATCACATATTGTCGCGATATTGCATTAAAATAATAATCCCAGTGAGGCACGATGTGGATGGTCTGTTTTCTCAGTTTTTGTTAATTTTGTTTAATTCCTTTTTATATACTGATATAAAAAGGAATTAATGAGAATTCACACACGTATTTCACTCTCAGTCTACTGTTAGCCTACAGTCATCATTTTGAACATTGTAGGCTACATTGTGTGAATATATTTGGACTTTTCAGACAGTGGTGAGTATGAGGGTGCATAAACACATAGGCCTCCTGGATGCAAGGCTGACACCCTCTCTGCAAAGAGCTTTTATGGAACAGAGTCCTGCTTCCAAATGTTTAGTCCAACAAACTAAAACCTGGCTCAGTCCTCAAAGAAAATATTTCTTAGTTGGAATTCCATGCAGCACAGTCAGTAACCTTCAGAGTTGACATTTGTATTTCATGCTTGGCTGCCAAATATCTTTGCTTTGGGGTACTTCTTTATTCAGAAATTCACTCCCAGAAGACAGATATAAGAATTTCAAGAGAATGAAAGTTACAAATTGGTCAACTCCAAAAGACTAATATTCTCAGTTCCTTGAAATTCATAGTGCAATACATTGAAAAATAATCTGACACACTCCTCCAGGATAATAACTGATATAATTTTGAGTATCAGATATCATACTGTCAAACCGAAGTTAAGATTGTTTTAAAGCTGTGAAATGAGATGGCTGCAACTAAGTGATGCTTCAAGTGTTCAAATGTAGATGGCGCCACCGTTCTTCTGAACAAATAGCACCACTCTGCTCCAAACCCTCCCTGTTTTATTTGTCTGCTTTCTGATTTTTTTTTTTACTAAAACACATATACAGTATTACAATAATGTAATTTATTATGTCTTTGTATATAAGATGGAAATTATGAGCCAATTAAGAGCAGAATCACATTTAATGTCAAACTCAGGATATGTGAATTCTTTGCCACTTCTCTTCAAACCTAAGCTCTCTTTCACAAAGACTATAAAAGAAGTGAAGCTCTTTTGTTTACCCATCAAATATTCATTGACCATTTTTGCATTGAAATACTTACTTGATGTTTCAAAAAGCCCACACTGCCAATCAAATAGGCCTTTACAGAAGCAACTAGCCCTGCAGAGGAAATCCAAAACATCAGATATAAGATGTTTTTATAGACTACATTTAACCTCATTCCTCAGCATCCCATCGAGCTTAATTTCCCTTTTACTCACAGTTCTACAAGAAATCGACTGCAATTTATAATGTGCCACCCAAGACCATTTTCCAGGTTTCCTTTCATAATAGTTGTATTATTTTTTAACATGAGCTCTGGAGTCACATTTCATGTCCTTTTTGAATTTGTTTGAGTGTTCAGTGTATTAATAGTTTGCTGAGACCTGGTTGTCTCTCTTGTTATTTGTCAGCAACCAGGCTAGACCCTGGGGATGAATAAAATTTAATTTAAACAGAAATAGTAACATTTTTTGAATATTTTGCACACACTTTTTAACCCACTCCACAAACCACTACATTTCCAGAAATGCAATATTGATCAAAACAATGAAAAAACAAACCTTAAAGGAATTAGTATGACAGTGTTTTTTCACTTTTTGCTGAGATTTTGATTAAAAGATTGATACCGCTTATATGTCTGTGTAGTGAATATGTAACTGGAGCCAACAGCTGGTTAGCATAGCTAAGCATAGCTTAGCATAAAGACTGGAAATGAAGAAACAGCTCAACTGAGTGCATCCAAGGTTAACAAAATCCGCCTACTAATGCCCTGAAAGCAGATATTTAACATATATACATAATTCCCCAACTTTTCCTTAAGGCTTTGTCTTGTCAAGGGATGTGACACAAAATCTTATTTTATTCAAATTCAAATTCAACTTTATTTGTGTAGCACCAAATCACAACAAAAGTCATCTCAGGACACTTTACAAAGTAAGGTCTAGACCTTACTATTATTATTATTATTATTATTATAGAGGAAAACCCAACAAATCCCCTTTGATCAAGTACCTGGTGACAGTGGGGAAGAAAAACTCCCTTTAACGCAAGAAACCTCCGACAGACCCCAGCTCTTGGTGGGCGGCCTTCTGCCTCAATTGGGTGGGGTGAGTGAATAGAAGAGAGAGAAAGAAAATAAAAGCAACAAGATACAACAAACAATCAAACACTGGGCAGGTTGATGTGGCCGGTGACTGCTCATCAGAAATGTAGAGCTCCAGAGCCATTATTATTTCAGTTGATGCCATGCTGACCTGGTACCTATTCCTAAATCATTTTAATCAGATTACCATAAAGTAACTGGCACATAGCAAATGACACAGGGGATAATATCTCAGAATAACAGCACCGGTTGGTTTCTGAGTAAAAGTCAGTATATATGAAGTGGCCACATAGTCTGTCCCTGGTGAGATTAGCAAAAAAAATAAGGACAGGACTTATATTTATCACATTCATAAAGACAATGCTTAAGGAATGCTAATGCTAATGCCATTCATTTGCTAACCCATGAGCCAAAGCAACTTTAACTGCAATGCACAAGATAAAGTTTTCTATCTTCCTATTTCTTCCCTGTGCATTTGATCTTTGGCTTTTTTTTTTAGTTGAATGTAAATAAGGAAGTGGTCCTGAAACAGGTCAGGATAGAAACTCATGTCATACAAAAAAGCATCACACAGCTCAAGGTAAGTGTACATTGAGACAGACAACAACAGAACCATCCTCGATGGTTTGGCAGCAACAACCCCAACAATAGCTGCTTTTTCACCACACTGTCCAATATCTCCTTGTGTATAAGTGTGTGTATGTGTAGACAGTTAATCCAGTAAGTCCTGACTTCAGACAGTCATTCAAACCATCTGAGTGATGAAGGGCAGTCAGCTGCTATATGCAGAGAATCTGACCTCAGTCACTCTGAATGTGGGTGGACCTAAATAACCTCACAATTTGAAGGGACTGTAACTGTAGTCATATTCACTTTCATGGATTAATGGTCTTAAAGAGAAAGTAAAATATTAATGAACTCTTGTTCCTGCTGCAAACTTAATTCACTCGTTACAAATAGAATCAATTCTTCCACAGCTGCAACCTGCAGAGTCAAGCTTCTTCTCAGTAATACACACATTGACTTTTCTATAAACAGATACAGGTTCTAATGTGGAACACTTTGACATCCATACACCATTCATCACTATTAGAGACATTAGTGGGAATATAGATTGAGACACACTGCAAACTGTGTTAAGTTTAAAATGAAATCAACTGAAATTTGTGACAACTTCAGCCAAGGTTCATGAGAAGGTGAACACTCTTATTTTATACACAATTTCACTTCGGTATCATTATTCTTGCTACAGAGTTTTGATTTAACATTAAGGCACACTTTCACATTGATGATGTATTAAATTTTAAAACCTGGAGGTATAAGGAGGTATATATCATAGTAGATGTAACATAATGGGATTGAATGTGGAAGAGAAATCCTTTAGTGGAGCACCCAGAGGAAATACCTTGCAAGTGATTCAGAATACTGGGAGACATAGAACTAGCATTTAGCATCTGGATGATTCCTATGCAGTGAAAAGCCATGGCTGCTGGGAGTTTCCACATAAATGTCCAGTTCTCAGAGTGTCATGTTATGTTTAAATGGTGTCCCCCTGATCATCCAGGAAATCAGTAAAACTGTAGCAAACCTCCAGCTGAGAGTGTGTGCCCCAGACTGTTGCTGTAAACACATGGTTACAGAGAGTCAGAAGTGCTGAGAAGTGGCTCTGGCTCTGAATTGATAGCATTTATAGTAAACCACAGGAAGCACACAGTGTTTTATTTTAAATGAGAATTTTCTAGCTCACCTTTGTGTTGTGTGATCTTCACCTGCAGTCAAGAAAATGCTCCCTGCTCCTCCAGAAACACATTTGTCCACAGACCTGTAGGAACTGTGGGAACAAGCACTGTGACATGACTCACTTTGCCCTCAGTGCTGAGAGAGTTCAGTGTTCAATTTACTAAGAACGGGGTCAACAAAAGGAGGTCTCACACCAAACTATCAGTAATCATAAGGTGTCAGTACTGAGATAATGAAAGGATGCAGCAGCAGGTTACAGCAGGCACCGCCTCAACATCATCAGTCATGTCTGGTCTGACAAACCATTCTGATTTCTCTTTCTTGTCTTCTGTGTCACAGTGTAATTAGTTTTATGTCCTGGAAGGCTGTGCATTTTAAATAATTATTTCATGCTATACCAACACATTACATTTCACTTAACATCCTGTATTTTTGATTGTCCACTAACCTGACTGCAGAATTGCTGTCCAGCTCTCCTTTCCCAGATATCATCTTCCTATGTCACAGCCAAAAAAAAAGGTCACAGCAAACAATATATAAACAAATAAATATTGAGGCAAGTGGCATAAGCTTTCTAAACATTTTTCAGTTTGCATGTCTCTTTGTGCCTTGTTTCTGTAGCGAGAATTGTTGTACAGCTGGAGAAGTTACTATGTCTGCATGATGCCAGTTAAAATATGGGGTTTCTCAATTACCTGCTTTCTTTGGAGTGTCACACATCTCTTTTCATCGGTACATATATCATTATTTACCTACCTACGGAGGAGAAATTCAAATTAATTAATGCTGTTGTGGTTTGTTGTGCTGTTCACTTTCGAGACAACACCAGCAGCAGGGGTTGTGCACGTTGTGAACTATCCTCTCATTTTTAGGAAGAAGCTTTCTGCTTTTATTGTTCTGAAATCATTACAGACTATTTAGAGTTATGATGGGTGCAAAGATAATCTAGAGGTACCCAAGGTTAAACATTAAGCAGCTGGAAATGAGCAGGTCATAGGCTCTTTAACTGTTCCTAGCAACTGTTAACCACAACATAAGTATTGACTGAAACTAAATGACAATACAGTCTGATGATCAGATTGTACTTCCTGTTACCTATGACCTCACACTGTCTTCTTATTGGCTTAAACTTTTTATGTAAATGTTCATGTTCAGCTACAACATTCTTCCTGATTCAACTGAGGTGCAAGAAGCAATCTATACATGTGAGTCTGAATATTATCAGCCCCAACAATAGTGCAGATTTCTCAGATTGTTAGGGTCACAGTCTGGCTGGACAATTGGCCATTCTAATAAAAAATAGACTGGCTGCAGTGTAAAACAGCAGGCCTGTGGACAGGAATGAATGAAGCCCTGCATGCTGACAAAATTGAAACTGCTCTTTCATTTGAAAAGCAGCTGTAGGCTGTACTGGTGCAGTGTTGGAGGATATGATGACCCATGAGAACAGAAGGAGCTCCAGCAGCACAGACACAGAGAGCATGCATGGTAGTGGGAGAAAGGAGGTCGACGTATCTTACACCCCGAGGCACAGTTTGACTTTTATTCTGGTGTGAGGGAACCAACAGAAAAAAAATCTACCCATTTCTCCAAGATGCTACTTACAGCCAACAGAGCACAGTACAGTGTTGCACAGAGGAGTTCATCAAGGATTTCAGTTCGTTTATTAAATAGTATATTTTAAATGTAGGCTTACTGTAACAACATTACAACAACAGTATTTTATTGCTGTTTAAAGCAGCTGTACTGTGAATCCTGAGACAGGAAAGTTAAGAGTACACTGACCTGCTACATACTACTTTGACATGAATTAAAATGACATCCATTACTTGTTACAAACTTTTAGTTGTTATTTAATATGTTATTTTATATTTTAGCATGTTAACACAGTCAACTAAGTGATCAGCGTGAAACCACAACCTAGGGTTTATGATTCAAGCCTGTTTCCTTCCTTGTTAAGAGCATAACTACAGTGATTGTGTGACAAAATGCAGATGGCCTACGCTCACATGTGTGCCTGAATGCATCCTGTGTAGCCTCTGTAGACATTGTCTTGTTTTCATTTTGACTCTGATTCTGAATTCTGTCCTCAGGCTTCATGTTGAGCTACTGTACTTTACTCCAAAATATGTTTATTGATTTGTTCAGGAAACACTTTACCGGAGGATTCTCTGTTGCCCTCAGTTAATTTTTTACCACATGTGGGAAAGATGCCTCTTTGGTAGCTTAGAATAATTCTGTATTTCTATGGCATGGGAGGTAGAAATGGGAGAGATTCCCATGTTAACAGGTTGCAAACATCCACCTCACTGGACAACTAAAGATGGTTGTATGACTGCAGAGCTAGTCATGCATCAAGCAGTACTTTTTAGGCACTTCCGTAGTTACATGTCAGTGTTCCTGTAGAAATGACAACTTGGATGTTGGTGAGAACAATATTTTCATGTCCAAAACATGTTCAGTCTTATAAAACACACTGAAAACATGCTGATACTAAAGTAGATGATGCTTAGTTTCAGTTATTTAATTAATGTGACATTGAATCACCACTTGCCTTTTTCCATTTGAAGTTACTGGTTGGATGGATGTTTTTGTAGCAAACATTAAGTTAACTTTTAGATGTCCCGCTCACCCGCAGGCTCCACTGATGCTAGAAGCATTCTGTAGAAAAGAAACACTTGCAATAATAGGATTTTCATATTAAAAGCAGCTGAGCATTGCATTTGAGAAGCCAGCACTGACTGGAAGACGTCTGTACACATTGATACCCACTGTTGGGCAGAGCCTGCTCTCTTCATTATAAGAACAAGTAAGATGGGGTCAAACAGTCTCCAGTGGAAAAGAAGTTAAGCCAGCCTCAGGCTGAATGTGAGCATCCACAGAGCACCACAAGAGCCAGAATAATGACTGGTCAGCATGATAATGATGGGATCTGATGTTCGATGTGTATGTTAATACATATACACTGTTTTGTGAGGTGTAAAATGAAGGGAGCAGCTGAGTAGGCCAGTGGGAAATACAGTTGTTGTTGTATATACTATTTAAATCATGTTTTTATGGGTTTTTCTTCTTATCCTTGACGCATACCTGGGCGTAACATTTACTGTGTCCTGATTTGAAGTTAAAACTTTTTGGCATTTGTGCAAAACGTGTGAGACGTCCAACATTTTGCAAGATCTGACTGAACTTAGCTGCTGTGCAGAGGGGTCTGGTTGTTTAATTAAAATTTCTTATAGCACATGTCCTTCCATCCACCTGTTTTATGCACATTTTCAATCAACACAAAAAGGTGATATATCAGGGGAGTTTTTATGCTTGGCTGAGGTGGAGCTGATTGATTGGACTGGGTCACTGTAGGAAAATCAACTTTAGCTTCTGTAGATGTTGTCAGCTAAAACAACACTCTTCCTCCTCCTTCAGGCTGGTGATGCTGCACACAGCCACAGGCAGACTAAAGCATCCATCCATTATCTATACTGCTTATCCTGAAGAGGGTCAAGGGGTGGCTGGAGCCAATCCCAGTTGACATTGGGGGAGAGGCAGGGTACACCCCGGACAGGTCGCCACTCTGACTAAAGCATCGACAGTAACAATACTGTGTCCACACAATACAGCTTAAATACTGCTGCACAATCATGAAACAGGGAATAAAGTTACAAATATGTTTGTAATTCAACTTCTGAATACATCTGTTTATGGAGCTGTTTTGACAGTAAATTTACACTGTTACGCTTGTTTTCCTTCATGCATGAGCCTGAATGTGTTTGCATGAATGTTACATTCATCATTGTCCTTGTGCGTTGTGATGCATGACAAGGGACAGCCTGTATGTAATGATGTGCAATATGTAATGGGTGGTGGTTGTGTTGAAGTGGGATGTTTTCTACTCCCCAAGCTGCCACTCTTGGGGTTTATGTGACCATGAAATGCAATGATTGATGGGCTGACAGCTACATTTGCACACAAACACCGCATCACACTGTGAAGATGTCTGACCCACATCTCTGATGTCTAAATGTGGCAAAAGCAGCAGATCGGGGTCAAACAAGGTTACATGACATTTTACTGTGGAAAATGACACCACAACCTGGACTTAACATGAGTCAGCCATTGTAACAGCCTGTGATGTACTGGTTAGATAGCCTAACTTACCAGTTGCAGGTTTTCAGCACCTTGAGCACCACAAATGAAATACCATTCTCATCCATTGTATCCAGAGGGAATAAAACATGTTCTACCAATTAGACAAAACAATGATGGACAATACACATATGTTTCAGTGAGGATTCCTTTATACACAACTTGTCGAAGTCTGAGTTTTGTCTAATGATGGTTGGTCTAATGTTTTTATTGTAGTGTATCACAAAAGTTCATTTATTATGTAACCTTTTTACAGTCTATAGTGGATAGAGGTTGTTTTTGGAATTGCCCGTTTGATCCACATTAATAATGCTTGCAATAATCTCTCTATCTCTATATCTACATGGTTTTTCAAAAGTCAGTACAATATATCAGGTGGAACAATTACATGCCAACAGAAACTGTCAGAAATGTTAATATGGTAACCTGAGATAAAACAAAAAACACTTAGCAGGGGTCTGAAAGCCCGACAGAGTATGTTTCTGTGTATCCAGATACAGAATTAATGTCTTGACTCACACTATGAGTGCTTTTGCAGGTTGTGTTCATTTGTAAAATGTGTAAAAAGCAGCAAGACAAAGGAATCAACTTGGTTTGGCTTTACTTGTGAGCACTATGTAGTTATATTCTAGTCAAGATTTTGACTGTGAAGTCATCTTCATTTTTTGCATGGCCTCAGATCAGCCAGCAGGAGGTTAGATGCCATTTAACTGGCCACTCTGTGGGTCAGTGGACAAAGGCACAAAGCAGTGCTGAGTTCATGGCCACATGTTGAAGTGACAGCAGCAGGTCAAGCACCACTGCTTAAGATCCAGTACAGCACACCATTCTTCATCACAATCTAAACAATTGTTCAGCTTCAATCCAGGCCAAGACTTGCTGTTTGATGAGTTGTGAGCCTTTTAAAGCGACTGAAGTCGAGTCAGGTTTTATGGGGACGCAAAGCGGATATGGACGTAGTTCGTCTCTGAGCTGCTCAAATCACTTCATTCAGCTTTTATTTCCTGTTTTCTTGATCTTAAAAAGTTATAGTCATATAATAATCATGTTAACGTGTGTAAATAGTTACAGGCTATTCACTCCTGTGGGACTACACAATATATATATATATATATAGTTAAATATGTTTGAGGTATATTAACTAAAAAACCTAGAAGATTCTGTGTTTCCTGTAGACATCCTTTGAAACATTAACTCAAACGTATCATCAGTAAGTGTGAGAAAGCAAGATGGGGGCAAACAAAGTCTGTAGAAGATGTCAGTGGTAGCGTATTGACAACTTCAAATGCACAGATGTGTCACTCTAACTTCCCTCATCCTTTTGGCTTTAATGCTCCATCGTGGAGCATTAGCTCAGATCCCTGCAGCCACGTGGTTACAGCTATAATGTCAATACACATAGTTACTTATTAGCGTCTAGATCGTCACTGGTTTGTACCTATTTTCAGAGCTGTGATCATAATCACACACTTGAAGTCCACAGGGGCAGACTTAGAGTTTGAGGCTCGTCGCCTGTGTGGTGATACTTTACTTACCTCTTTTTTTTAATCTGGGCACATTACTGATGACATTATAATGTAAACATGTCTAAGCTAAAAGACTAAGCATCTGTAGTAAATTAAGAACAAAAAAAAGTATCAGATTCTTTGAGTTATCTGTTACTGGTGAGCAGCAGTTTATACAGTACATCTAACTTATATTTGTTGCAATATCCCTTTAATGGTTATTGGATGGTGTCCTACCTTCCACTCACACTAAACCCCATCTGGAGGTAAAGAGCATTTGTAGCATCAAAGTGCAGCAGCCTGGTCTCTCAGAGATATTATCTGGCAGCATGCCACAGAGAAAGAGGGTTGAGAGACAATGGAGTCCAGTCATAAGCACAGTAGCATCTATGTGTGTGTGTGCTGAAGAGGGGGGGTGGGGGGTTGTGGGGTTGTGCCATGCTGAAGACAGCACCATACAAGGACAAGTCATGCTGGAGGATCAGGCTGAACTACAGGGAGTGACACTTCAACCCAGGTGGAGTTTAGAAGGATGCTTTTTTAGATTAATGAACATTTTGTGGGTTGAAATCTTTTGTGTAAAAGTCTTAAGACAATGTATTTGTTCCTTTAAATGAAGGAAACATCATTGGCAATCATGACTAAAAGCAGTCAGTGTGACCTTTTGGAAGAAAAGGGATGTGAACAGTGGCCTTAAGTGTCCAAGTCAAACACTTTTTAGACTCAACACTCCAACAGGAAGGTTTGTGTAGACAAGCAATGAGAGCGTGAATAAAATAATAAGGCTACATCATATTCATCATATCAGAGACAGACAACACATCTGATTTGCAAGAAAAGTACAGTCCTCATCCTGCATATCAGTCTAACTCCTTTTCTTTTTTGGCTGGCTGTCTCTGAGCATGTGTGTTCAAATGTTTTATAAATCAACTGAGTGAAAGTCAACAGAGGATGAAAGTGACTCTGAAAATGATCCAACTGCTCTAAGTGCATATCTGCATGTGTGGGACAGTGAGAGCGAACACACGAGAGAGATTTATGAAGAAGTGAGGTCAAATAACTGCTCCCTAATAATAAATCACACACACAGAGCCACCTACCATCCCACATACGGCCCCCCACACACATATCCACCTATGTGTTGACATAGTTTCCATGGTGAAGGGAAGGTGCTGGTGATTCATTGCTGCGTTCCTGAACGCTCTCTCTCTCTCACACACACACACACACATTAACATTTACTCGGGGGGGGGGTCAGTTAAAACGCTCCCGGTCCAATATTTTTACAATAATTTATATAATAAAAAACAGCTGAGGTTGTCAGTGTCCTGTACATACAACGTGCTCTTAACATGTGATCCAGTCTGTTCTTCACTTCTTATTGCTTGTCATCGGGTGTGTTGCTTCAGGCCAAGGAGACCAGTTTATCTTACTGGTGTAAAATACTTTAAAGTAATACCAGCAACCAAGCTGTATGGCCAGACTGAGCTATGTTTTCTCCCACACAGGAATAAAGTCAGTGTGAAGGGGCCGGTGCCCTGAAAACACATCAGCCTGATATGTTGGACCAACTTTTTTAAAATCATGTTTTCTGCAACCAGCTGTGAAACAATGGTCACTAACAGTGTCACAAAGATCATAGTTTGAGACATTGTGTCCGAACAGTGTGTTGCATTAGTTTGGTAAAGAAACAGCCAGTACTAAATGAAATAAAGCTAAAATGTGGCTCAGGTTTCAAATAGGGATTGGGACACAGAACTAGTTCATCTGGTTCCTTCTGGTTGGTTTCAGATCTCACTTTTATGCCTATAGAAACTTTAAATTCATGACAATGGGATGAATGCTTGAGCAAAGGTCATCAGGCCAGGGACTAGAGGCCCTCTTTTCCAGCATGAGTAACTTAAGTGTTGCTGCTATAAACACACAAATACTCGCCAGTTTGAACTCTTTAAGCAATAATCCAAGGCAAAGCCATGTGCTTTGGTCTTAACCTGTATAAATATTTAGTATATTATCCCTGATGCTTCACAACAGTTCCACACAACTTGGAGCTACTGTGGAGTATTGTGGGTAAACAGTGGGTAACAGACTAGACAGAGCAGTCGCCCTGTGGGGGACAGATGAGATGAGAGCTGGTGTGAGGAATCACAGGGTCAGTTTCACCTCTCCATCCCACAAAGCTGGAAGTTAATTGAAGTGAGCCTCCTGCTGCTGGCGATGAGTGACTCGGCTACGTCGACACAGCCGGTGAGCCCTCACCCTGTGCTGAGCCCTCAGCTCGGACAGCCTGCATCAGCGCTGGAAAGACAAGCTTAGAGGGTTTTAAGAGTTTGTATGCATCCACCATTATGTAGTATTACTGTACAGTAGACTCACCAAAGCAAGTACTGGAGGACTACACGCACCTCTGTATGATGTTATGCCTGCGGTCGTCTCCTTCTGGAGATTCAGCTCTCTCCAGCTCACAATAACCCGTTTAGTCACTAGCACACTTATTTCTTGACAAAGTTTAAAAGTACATTAATGATTCCTGATGCTGTTCTCCATCTTAAAAGTCTCTGGTCAAATATACAGAATTATCAGCGCAGTGTTTTGCAGCGATTCCTCGTAACATCATCGGTTTTTACAGATCCCAGGGGTTTCCCAGGAAACAGGAGCAAATTTTGGTGACAATTCCTGGGAAATCAGCAGCTCATTTGCATTTTCTTTTTAATTACTACCGAGATGGGTTTTTGAGCCTCAACAACAGGAAATGTCTCAGTGGCAGGGGGGACATAAAATCACAGTGAAAATCAGTTAAATAAACAGATTTTTATCCAATTCAAATATATTCTGATGACAAACATTTTTATTAAGAGAAAAATCCATCAAAATACTGGCATTAACTGGTGAGGTGGAGCTGAGGCTATTGGAGCTGTTGTAAACATCAGCAATGATGACAATGAGGATGAGAGAAGGCGTCGCCTCGGGTGGACTCTGGGAGAAGAGCCTGCTCACTTCCCTCTGTGCACTGCTCAAATTTTCTGTCTGAACTTTTTATGTGGAGCAACCCTCAAGCTGTGACATGTTCAAGTCAGAGCAGGGTGCATCACCACCAAATGTTCTATCTCCAGAGCAGCAGAAGTGTAAAAAAAAAAAAAAAAAAAAAAAAAGAAAGAGAAAAACCTATTGTGACCAGCCAAAAAGGGGGTAATGATTTAATTTTATTAATTTCTGAGCACACACACACACACACACACACACAGTTGAGTCAGTTAAGGAAGACAATGGTTTAGGCTTTGACAAGGCCACATTACCAAGTGATCCATGAGAGGCATAAATACAAACATGCAGGGACAAGACAACCGGGTCAAATGGACCCCGAGGGAGAATGAGCTAGAAAGTTATAAAAGACACAGATAGATCCAGAGCTAATTGACACTGGATCTTTTTTTTCCTCTCATTTTTGTCTCCTGTGGAGACGGGAGAAAGTGCTGGGAAATGAGGAAGAGAGAGAGCTGGATTGAGAGACTGTTGTTAGAGGTGCAAAAATCAAGATCCTGGAGGTCCACTGGGGTTTCAACTCATCTGCATTTCTAATCAAGAGTGAGCACGAGAGAGGGATAGAGATCAGTGTGATGAGGGCAAGTGGAGAGAGATGCTATTAATGAGACGTAGTCAGGAATATGGAAGAGAAGTGGAGCAAACAGCTGAGAGATGCAGTGAGACAGAGCTAGAGAAAAAAACTGAACAGATAAATAGATAGAGACACAATAAGAAACACATGACGGGAAGAGGAAGAGATACGGCTGTAGTCCAGTGTTGAATTATAAAACACTTATGCTGCTAGATGTTTTTGATCTTCTAGATGTTTAGAAGCACAAAAAAACCTGACTGATGGCTTGCCCACAGACAAAAAGGAGACCCAAACTCGTCTACATTGGTCACAAGTCCCCGAGCAGGAACTCTGATCACAACCACAACAAAAATCCAGCAGCCACATTTCAAGAATTGAGAACAGATGCGGGGCAGCCAGGGCTTCCACCACAACTTAACTACTGGTTTATTCAGACAATAGATCTGATTTGCCAGCTGCAACATGTAATGCAAACACACGGTGGGAAATATAGCTATTCCTCTCTTTCTAGGTGAATCCCAGTTATACTAACTGGATCCAGGTCTCTCCCACTTCTTAAATCTTAGTCCCACCCACATGAGATGCAAGGAGAAACCGAGAAGTGATGAACTGAGAAAACATGTTTTAACTGACACGAGACATCCTTTTCTCTGATCCTCCAATCACAAACTGACTTCTGACAAAGGGGCCTGTCAGTTTATGACAGACTTCCGCGAAGGATGCACTTTTGTCCTCCAGGCAGCCTCCTCGCTCCTCAGAGCAGAAATAAACGTTCTGGGACATCCTTCATCATGGCGGACTGGAATATCTGGGTTGAGCAAGGACCAAGGAACGATAAGGGAATTGGGATTCACCTTCTGTGAGTGAGATGACTGGACCGATATTCACCTCCTTTGTGTGTGTGTTAAGTCTAGTTTGTCTCAACAGTACTAGTCACTGAGCCTTTAAGGTTAAGCAGCACATACCGTATTCCTGGCATAAAATCAAACAATGCAACTCATCACTGGCAAAAATTAAAACACAAAATCATGTGCAAAGTAAACACAGCTTACAAATCTATTTATTTAAAAAACATCATTGAATGCAGTAAAATGACAAAATAAAAAGACAGCCTTGCAGTGACATGTGTACTGATGCTACTTTGTGTGTGCACATTTAGCATGGAGCCCTATTCATTCACCTCTGTGCTCAAGTACTGTGTGAATGTGTGTTAATGATGTGTTGAATAACGGCACTATCACAGAGAGGCACACACATCTGTGGAGTGGGAGACTTAATGGAAGATTCTGAGGCGACTGTGCTCATCAATCAAGCCAAAACACACACGCATCAATATTTCTCAGATTTCACTAAACAGAGGAGTATGCTTTCAGCTAATTGCATTCAGACCACATTTTTGGCAATATGAAAGATGAAAACTGTCCTATTGCTCATCAAGTTTGGATAGTTGCTTAAAATACCTTTTAAAAGCATTTAAAACACAACTGAAGTCAGCCTGGTGCATCTTATTACAAACCAAACAGGTCTGCTTGGCTCCTGCTGGGTTTGGACAGAAACATCTCCACTTTGCGTGTGGTGTTGCTGGAGTTGTGAGTGTGCGTTCACACAGTAGTTAACATAACACCGTCAACGCAAGTTCATTCACTTGCTATAACACCACCATGGAGACACAACAGATGTCAGCTGATCCGAGCTGGGCACAGCAGACTTTCTTACCCCGCTTGTTATGGCAGATTTGTCTTTGCTTGTTGTGCAGTTTTATTTGACGATGTTTCTATGAGAGACAAAAATGATTTGAAAAAGGGCTGCACCCAGCTGAAATCTCGGAAACCACTTTACTGAACTGGTCACTTCTCTAGCGACAAGAAGAATCAAACATTTTGAAAAATGTGTTTGTTTGCCAGAATTAGGCCTGAGGTGTGATTGGTACGACAACTGGAAACAGGGGGTAACTGCTAGCCTATAATGAATACATAGTGCCAGACACATTTATGTTGGTTATGTAGAATGGGTGAAAATGGTCGTCTTGCTATTAAATCAGTGACTCAAAGAGGCATCCATATACTGGGTGGTTGGAGGTACAGGTGATAAGTTCTTCTCTTAAGTCTCTTTGTTTCAAGGCTAGCAGACCCTCTCTGCTTCCACTTTGTGTTACATATGGAGCTGGATTCAGGATGTGGTTAGCCCTGGAAGCAGGAGAATAGCCAGCACAGTTCTCCTTAAAGTAAAGAAAAACTACACACCAGCACATCTAAGGCTCATTAGTTAGCACAATGCATCTCATTTTTTTAAACCTCTGCATGAACAGAAAAAGAGAATTTGTGGCTCCAGGAGGGGTTCAATTTATCAACCTGTGCAGCCAAGACATTATATAACTCAGCAAAACAATCACAAATTTTCATGCTTTGTTTTAATGTAAATCAAACAAAAGAGATGCACAGTAATTAGTGAGCTTTAGAGCTGTTCGTATGCACATTTCCACTATGGGCAGAGCCATGCTAACATTTCCCCCTGTTTCCAGTCTTAATGCTAAGCTAAGTCTTGCACCTGAGCACCTCCTGACTCCAGTTCTGGAGGAAAAAAGCAAACAAGCATGTTCCCCAGAATGCTGACTTATTCCTTTAAAAAGCAGAATCTGAGAAACATGCAGGATTTTCCTGTTCAACATTTTGCAGATGCAAACCATGAAAGTAACTGAGTGTCTTGCACCACCCACACACAGTTAAAACAGTCATGCTGCTCGCAGTGTGAACACATTAATCAGCTGAGTGACAGCTAACTTTCAAAATCTGCAGGACTTCAATGTCGTCAAACTGTAACCCTGGAAAAAACACTTGTGAATGACATCAATCTGTCATTATAAAACAATACATGCAATTCTGTCTCACACTATAGCACAGCACTCGCACAGTGTACAAAGCACACACGAGACTCAGGCAACATCTGGACACGGCTGAATATCTAGAAAAGAAGAGTGCTTGTTGTCACCACTTTTCAGTGACTGTTCAAGTGTTGATATAGAAAAAAAAAATGAACCAAGCACACCTCTGTTGGTTCAAATATTGGCACCAGATACAGTAGATCTCACACACAAACACACAGACTGCATATCTCCTTGTAAAGCTTCAAAAGGTCTCTCATTTTAAAATCTCATAATTTTGAAAAAACTAGAGTTGAGAATAAAGGTATATATTGTCCTTTTGATAAGGTAGGAATACTCTGGCCTGGTAGTTCTAGTGCAGTACAAGCACATGGAGCACTTTGTTTACTAGGACGTCCGCTGCCCGAACCAACATGTTTACTCCATGACATTAAATAAGGCTCAGGCTGCTGAAACCATCACCCTCTGCACACACAGAACAGCTTTAGCAGATGTTGTCCATGTGACATAAAGATGCTAAAAACCCTGTGCAGATACAAGGTTCAACCAAACAAGTGAAATGAATCGTTACTATCTTCCCTCAAAAAACAACTAGAGCGAGGAACGCTGGTGTGCCGTCACCAGCAGGAACACAGAGCGGTCATAAAAAAGTTTAGTGTAGTTCAGCCTGAGCATGTCATTTGCTATCCCCAGTGGTTACAGAAGCAGCAGATCTGTTTAGTGATTATTCCCGAAGTTGGCAGTGATGTCTCAGAGGCCTCCTCTTCCTCAAAAATTACACTCTGGATTCGTCATTTTCCCGTAGCGCTATGGTTTTAACAGGGAGTGTATGTGTATATATCTGTGTAAAAATCACTGGAAGCGCCACAGATTTAATTAGATCTTCATAGAAAAAGATGTCTCAAAGGCTATTTTCCCCATTGGTGCTCATCCCCTGCACCTCCACTGCAGAGCTGAAAGATCCTGAGCACCTTGTAAAGCACTGAGATTGGTCAATCAGGCTTCAGTTTCCAGAGCGATGTGTCATTTTACTCCCAACGTCCGTCGCCTGGAAACAACTGGGTGTCCCAGAAATCGTCTATGTGCGTGTGTCTGTTGTGTGTGTGGTGTTTCTTGTGAGCGCTGCAGTATGTGGGTGCGGGGGAAAGTGTTTGTCAGTCCATCTCCAAGTCCATCAGTTTGTTGCGTGAGCGTGGAGTATGCGCAGTGTTGCGGCAGCACCACTGGGCACACACCAGACCCAGGACCAGAGAAAAGAGGCCCACACCTGGAGAGAGACACACAGAGGTTAAAACGAAGAAGACTCACACTCTACTAGTACCTGTACTGATACTACTACTAACCTTACTTGTATTGCAATCATTCCTCCCACTGCTTCTACTACTGAGCAGCTACCATGTCTACAACAGCTACATTCTACTTGTACTGTTATTATTACTTCTAAGCCTGTTTCCACCACAGGAGCCTTTTTAAAAACTCTGGAACCTCGCCGGCATTTTGACTGAAGGAACCACGGCCTCGGTTCAGTCCCTGCTCTGATGGTGTGACGTTTGGAGGGGCCAAACACTGGATGAAAACAAAGCTTGCAGCTGCTATAAACACTATTCCCACAGTATAAAAGATTGAATCATGCTAGAAGTGATTTCTTTTCCTGTGGCTCCGTACTACCTGGCAGTATTTGGTGGAAGCAGTAGTGAAATTCCTATTTCAGGGCTATTATTGCTCCTTCTTGTGCTTGTTAAAATAATCTCACTTCTTCTGACATCTTTCTCGTTTGTTTTCTAATTGCTACATCACTCTCCATTGAAAATGTACTATTAATAGCAACTAGAAATGTTTCCTGTTCATAAGAAAGTCAGTCTCAGTGCTAATTAAAGCACCCTTTATTGATTATTTTGTGGTTATTTTAAGCCTGATCACATTTTGATTCTTGTCTAATCTAAATCCAGTGTGCACTGCCAGTTGTCAGACATGTCCCAAATAAGCACCGTCAGCTAGTGAAGTGCTGAGCAAAACAAAGCATAGTAGCCATAGTCCACTGGCAGCATTTTCAGTGATGTCCACACTGACACCAGTGAGGCAAGGGAGCAGAACCTTTCTCATTTTTATCCAGTTTCTGTGACATTTTGCAGCTGCACTGTGCCTCGGTGCTGCTGCCTGTATTTAAACCTCCACATTTGAATTTGCTATCCTAAAAAACTGGCAGTAATAGTCTGCCATTCTGCATGCAAACAACAAACCAGGATAAACCACACAACCAACTATATTCAGCACTAGAAAACACTAAGTAGAATAGTATAGGAAACCACTGTAGGTAAGATTTGATATGTTGTCAGTAGTGCAGGGCAACTCAGCTAATGACTAAACTAAATTATCTAAACTGAATCAGGGATCTAGATCTATGGTGGGATGTCCTGAAAGTTTGTTAGATGAAATATAATGATACATGCACTACAATAACAAAGACTAAAGCCCAATCCCCAAAATACAACAAACAACCACTTTGATTTGAGGATGTATAAGTGATACATTACCTATTGAGGCTGATGCACCATATAAAAGAGGTAACTGCAGGGAGTCCCACACTGGAGAAGCAGACAGAGAAAGAGAGCTCAGGTGAAAAAGCAGCAGTATGAAGCATCTGCCCCAAGGCTGACACTACTTCTGTGGTAAAAAGAATCTGTCACCTACTACCTCTTCTTTTCAGTTTCATGTTTAAACATGTGCATGTTAATATAATCTCAGTGCCATGTCCACACTGATGGCACCTTTTTGTTTTGGCCTTCCTTCACACTAAGCTAACATTTTCTAATCGCTCTTTGAAGAAAAACCTAATTTCTCTGCACGAGCATGGACATGGTCATGTGTGAAATGTAATGAACACCAGCACACACTCCTCACCAGCGAATCGGACAGTAAGGAAGACTCTGGATGACGTCAGCTCTCCAGCTTGAGTCCAGGCTCCTGTTGAGGCTGACAGGTACCAAGGAGTGGCTACACAATAATACTCTCCACTGTCACTGGAGACCACAGAACACATACAAACACAGATTTAGATTTATGATACCTAGAATGAATCTTCAGGGATAAAATCATTAGCTCATAAAGTGTTTGCTAATGTTTACACACAAATACACACACTCACCTGTCTTGAGTGCAGCAGGTAGGTGTGTGTCTCTGTGCGCTGTATTGAAATTTCACTAGATGAGTTGCGGGTCTCTGTCTTCACAACACCGAAGCGGTCAGCGCTGGCCACCTGGGTGGTCGTCTGTCCACCACGCAGCCTGGTGAAAAACCAACGCACCTCGTACGCCAGGTCATCTGAGCAAGTCAGGCAGAAAAATATTAGATTAGAAACAACTCCAACTACCCTGTTTGTATAGAGACAGTCTGCTCCCAGTCTTTGTGCTAAGCTAGGCTATGCGTGTTGCATGTGCGTTGTTTTCAAAGCCAAATTTAGTTAAATGCTGAGAGTATATTAAGAGCTAGCATCACTAAGTATACTTGCATCAATTTGAAAAGGAACTAAAAGAAAAAAGGGTTCATTACATGCATATTATGATGGCTTTCTTGTTGAAACTACAGAACAAAAGAAAACCAGTAAGTCCAAAAGCTACAGAGCAACTCAACTATGACCACACCAACACACACAGGCTGGTGTTTCTCCAACAGTAAGAGGAAAGAGAAAAAAGATTGACATATGCCACAAAAAGCAGGACAGTGATGACACTAAAGAAAACAGGAGGAAAGAAGGTGTGACAAAGGTAATCTTTGTAAAGGGGGTGAGCGAGCAATTTATTTCCAAGAGCAAGACGTAAAGAGAGAGAGCGAGAGACAGAGAAGCACAAACTAGTCATTAGTCTGTCAGGGAGAGAGCAACTATTAGCTCTGTACCTCCTACACACACACACACACACACACACACACACACACACACACACACACACACACAGAGAAAGTGAAGCACAATAAAAACCACAAGGAGCCTGAGTCATTCTCTGTTATTTCAGAAACAAACAGAAGATACAGATGAAAAAATAAAGAGAACATTTGCAAATGACATTGTTGGAAAACAAGACAAATGATGATGAAAAACGATTTTGGGAGGAAAAAAACGGAGTGAGAGATGGAGGAAGGAGGAGGAAGAAACAGGAGGATGGAGTGAATATAATGAAGTGGAAGACTGAGGAGAGGAGGAGGAGTGAACTCAGCCAGAGCAGAGTAATGAATCACATCTCAATTTCTCTCTCCCTCACTTCCCTAATGGTTTGAATATTCAAGTGCCATATCATTAAAAATCAGCAGTAGTACAAGCAGCAGTAGCAGTACTGTAGCAGTAACAACGCCGTCCTTTGTTTCTGTGCATTTTGAACTACTGGCCAAACTCATTCAGCTTTGCTGTAGATATTCATGGTCTAAGAGGATGATTTTTAGCCTTCTGCTGATGTCAGCTGTCTCTAAAAACCAGACTTGGTTTTGGCTAAGGCTCCATGTGCTTCTAACCTTGGCTAGGTGGAAGGCGGGGCCAATTTACAGACCGTACTTTGACATCACAGGGCAGAGAAGCTGGAATAACCACAGAACATCTATAGGCAGCAGAGTGTCATGGAGCAGGGTATAGCGGAGAGACACCACGTCCTGTCCCCCTGTCACTGGGTTTATCAGACAACCATGGGAAATCTTAGTTAATGCACCTGTAAACACTCCATGATTTATTATAAACATCACACTATTAAGACTGCACTATTACCCATCCATCCATTATCTATACCACTTATTCCTGAACAGGGTCACAGGGGGCTGAAGCCAATCCCAGCTGACACTGGACGAGAGGAGTGGTGCACCCTGGACAGGTCGCCAGTCTGTCACAGGGCTGACAAGTAGACAACCACACACACTCACGCGCAATTTAGAGCTGCCAGTCAACCTAAGCTGCATGTCTTTGGACTGTGAGAGGAATCTGGAGTAGCCGGAGAGAACCCACGCAGGTACAAGGAGAACATACAAACTCCACACAGAAAGGCCCCGGGTCGGCCTGGGCTCCAAACCAGAACCTTCTTGCTGTGAGGTAACAGCGCTAACCACTGCTCCAACCCACTGTTATGTTAAATTCTAATTTATTTCAAGTTCAAAAATCAAACAGTATCTCAGTGCACTGTACAAAACAAAAAATACAGTCAATCAACACTGTGACACAATCACTACTCTGACCCTGATGGTCAGTCTAGAGCGGTGCAATGCATATACTCCACTGAGACCGTCTCTATCATGCGTGTGGAGAAATATAGTGAGGACGCCTCCACAAACCTAACCCACCTACAAGTCAGGTCTCCCCTCGGTGCCTGCTTCAGTAATAGAAAAACAGACTTAGAAAGTGAAGAATGGGTGTGATAAGACTGACGGTCAAAGTGACCTGATGCCCTTAATTCCTACGTGGCTCAACTGGGAGAGACGGACTCTGTCAGAATCATCACTGTGAGCATAGCACGAATCAACTCTCCACCAAATGTTAAATACCCTGCTGTGCATGTGTACAGTGGATTATTCTCACTGCTGATTAATCTGCTGATCATTATTTCAAACTAACAAACATCAAAATATAGTGAAAACAACATCTGAGGCTGGGACCAGCAAACGTTTCAGCCATTTATACAAGAATAATGACTTGACACAAACAAAGTGTTCTGTATGTCAAAATGATTCGGGTAAGAAAACCAAGCTAAGCGATAAAATTATCATCCTGTTGTAAACATCCCTCACACCCTGGCTCAACTTTGACCTGTTTTCCTGTGCGGTGATGGATTATTAGCAACATTTCAGGTGGGCTCACTTTATGATTTAAATCCAGATGAGGTGGTTTAGATAACCTTGACTCCACTTCTGCCATGTTTACAACCTGTTTGAACATTTTAGTGAGGAAAATGTTACTATAAACACAGAGAAATGAATGCCCAAGTCGCCGTCGTCGTCATCCTTTTAGCAGAAAGTATTTTTATTTTCTGCAGTGGAAGACAGAACCTCACTGCCTTTCTTTGCTGGCAAGGTTCTCTTTTCCACTTGATATTTGTTTGAACATACCTAAAATAACCAACATTACTGTAATGACAACACATTTAAATATATTTACATTTGTGAAGACAAGATGTATGAAAGCTATTTATTATGACCGTTCTCTTATATAATCACAATCACTTAAAGACTAGCTGACAGCAGGAAGATACTGTGACGCCCTGACATCCCCAGGTCGGTGTGTGACTTCGCTGTAAATGATAAAAGACATATTTTGTATAATTCCACAGGACTGACACATGAACTCCAGTTGCAAGTTTCAGCGCCGCCGCCAATACTCAAGGAACCGAGCTATAATTAGAAAGTCTCTGCTCTCTCTTCATCCTTTACCTGCTTTGTTCTTGACGGCAGAGTGGACGGAGAATGAGGAGGGAGGGAAGAGGATTTGAAACGCTTAGTGACTGAGGAGATTATTTTGCTTATCACAGGGCCATAAATCAACAGCGAGAGACACTCAGAACACATCTCAAGCCGTGTCTCTGGAGAGCACGTGGACTCACCCCTCCTCATGGGAGGTGCTGGAAGAGTATATGATCCTCCAGCAGCAGGGTGACGCACAGCTTCCTGCTCACAGCTGTTCCTCTGCTGAAGGCAGACTCTTGCTGTCCTCCCATAAAGACCTGTCTGCCCCCCTAAATGAACTCATGAACTCACTGACTCCCAATGCAACATTCACTTGATTGACTAAGGCCGTTTACGCTGCCTTACTGCACAATTAACAGCGAGTAAAGTGAACAAATTAAAAAGTGTGCATCTACATAAGGAGGTGAATAGTGCAACAGGCATTTCCATGTAAACAGATTAATGCACTTAAAGAGTGACTGAACAGACTGAAAAAATGTGATAATAGGATTGTTAGGTTTCTCAATAAACACAAAACCTTTCAAAATGTTACGAACGAGACATCTTTGGTAGATAAATGTGGGACAACTTGGACACAACCAACAAATATTTGGTGTACAATAAGACGCCTAACATATGGCTTCAATATGCTTAAAAAAACAAAATGCTTGTTGGATCGTCGAACAGGCTCACATTATTCATTCCTCACAACTACCTCTGTCACTTTTCATGTGTTCACCTGAGTGCAACACAAAAAACACCTTTCAGGAGAGACAGACACACAACAGAGTTGTTGAAGAGAGACAGGGGACACACTGGGTAGCTTTCCAAGTGTGGCCATTCACACCAGCTACGTGCCAGTGGTGAAAGTATTTATTTTATTAACCTCTTTCTGTTATATAAATGTAGTGAGCACAAAGTATAGTAGGAGAAAATGAAAATACAAAGTACAGATACTTCAAAACTGTACTTAAGTACAGTACCCGAGTAAATATACTTAATTACTTTCCACTTCTGCTACATACAAACACTTGAACATGTCAGTACTTGTTAGTAGGATCCCTGTTGCTTTTGGTGTTTGTTGGCAATAAGGGATATAAAGAACATCTTTATATATCAAGTTTCTAACAATTTGATCAAACAGCAGAGTTATGTTAGTTGACAGTAAGAAAATTAGCTGTCAAGGTTTTGCTGGGAGTAATGAGCTGAGGCATCAGTGGACAAACTGTCAGAACGTCACTCCCACGTTAGCGTCGTTCCTAATAACACTGTTTTATCATCGATATGCAGGAGGGGAGGGACGGTGCACTGTGGTGACTGGATGGTAGAAGAGGAGCTACAGTGCATCTCTAACAGAATATCTGGTTTCTGATAAAACTAAGCTAATAAAACTAAAATGGCTGTCTGTGGAAATGAAGACAGTCTGATTGGATTTCTCTGGATTAATCCCTTGAGGAGAGTCCAAGGCGTAAAACTGCCCGAAACACACACATACACACAGACAGACAGACACACAAAGCACTGACAATTACCACCAGTGCTTCTAATGAAACAGTGTGTGTGTGCTCTGCTCCATAAAGCAGGACAGCACTGGTAGAGTGGAATACTAAACACTATAAAAACACCATTTAGCCTCCCAGTAACAAAGCCACTGGGAAGCAAAGTTTCCCTCGTTACTCGCTGCATGCTTAATGAGACCTGCAGTAATAAATGCAAATTTCACTTGATATTTGCCATGTTTTACATGTAGCTGCCTTCTGAATTCACAGCTACACTGATGTGGGTTTCATCAGGATATATATGTAGATGTTAGTGGCTAAATGCTGTTATTTAAACACTGGATTCGGTATCTGTCCTGTCCATTTCTACAATTGATGACAGGTTTTTCTACCTTTACAAGTAGTAAATTGAGGGTGAATGTGATTTTTGTTAGAGGAAAACATATCACTGAAGTTGCCAAATTTGTAGATTTCAAAAGAGAGAAGTTATGTAAAGGGACTGGCAGCTCAAGTCAAAGAAACACAGCCCTCTATGAACCAGGTCCTGGGGTTTGTTCTGTTTAAAACTCCCACTGACTTTCACTTCAAACAGAAGATGCCCTGTGCATGCTCATGTCTTATCTATGCACAGTGAGAACTTCTGTCTTTCCACCCTAATCACACAAAAATCTGCCATTTCTGAGGATTCCTTTAAAGCTGCAGCTCTTCTCCCATTCCTGTTAAACTGGAGGACCTAATGGAGTGAAGATGATGGCACTGCTCCGCTCTTTAGGACTATCTGCTCAACATTTTCAATTTGTATTTTACTGTTCTTTCATCTCCTCTTCCTACCCTTTCTCTCTCTCTTTAGGTTTGCTGGGAACCATTTGCTCTACTTCTTCACAACAGCTTAAATATCCTGAGCGAGGTACTGTTTGATGTGTTCAGTCAATGCGCTCTGTTCGCTTCTGCTGAACACCTCAAAAGTAGTAGTTCAGGCCTGATCTGGAGGCCGTTGAATATTAAAAATGGTTAAGTACTTTAGAACTATGCCGAAGCTATTATCTGAACATTGCCAGGTGGAACTCGGTTGAAGCAATAACAGACAGCATCTTGTATCTCTAAAGATAAAGATAAGATAATGTCTTTGTCAAAAAGCCATTTAGCGGCTCTAAAATTGACAGCTTCAAACAGTTGTATAAAACTCTGACGACAAAGTGCACAAAGAAAAAAAAGGTACGGCCTGCCAGTAGGTAAAAACTGTTCTTGAGCCTGTTGGTATTAGCCTGAATAGTTCTGAATCTTGTCCCTAAAGGCAGAGGGAAGAACAGATGGTATCCAGGGTGGGTGGGATCCTGTAAAGATGCAGCTGGTTTTATGTTGGAGTCTGCTAGTGTGGATGTCTCGGAGTGTGGTACCAATGCTCTGCTTCCTTCACCACTCTCTGCAGGTCTTTCCTGTCCTTTTCTGTGCAGCTGTGTGTGGCTCAGGTGAGATCAGCTGAGATGTGTACTCCAAGGAACTTAAAGTTCTTCACTCTCTCTACCTTCTGTCCTTGTATGCAGAGGGGAGAGTGCTCAGTGTGCCTTACTTTCCTGACATCCACTATCATTTCCTTGGCTTTTGTGACGTTCAAGTTCAGGTTATTATAAGGGCACCAATCTGTCAGATGCTGAATTTCCACTCTGTAGGGTCTCTCGCTGTTATCTGATATCAGTCCTACTATGGCTGCATCATCAGCAAATTTGAAGATGGTGTTGGAAGGATGAATGGTGGAGCAGCCATAGGTGTACAGGGAACAGAGAAAGGGGCTGAGGACACAGCCCTGTGATATACCTGTGTTCAGGGTGAGAGAGTGGATGATGTGTTGGTTCTTATCTGGATGGCCTGGGGTCTGTTGCTCAGAAAGTCCAGTATCCTTGTGCACAGTGAACTCGCTAAATCACATATAATTAAATCCATCATATTTATCACCAAGTTTACTGGGCATCCAAGTTAGAGTCATTAATGTGTGCTTCTTAAAACTTTAACAGAGCAAATCTGTATTTCTAAGGTTTCATAACACAATCACTCAACTGTTTATTATTAACATTTTATGAGCTGTGGACACTGGTTCAATATACAGTAAATAAAGGCTAAAATCCTTTTTAAAACTGCATCTAGCACAGTCATGGCTAGCAGTTCAAAAAGGGTGCGTGACAGTGGCAAACATTTATGGGCTCAAACTTGACTGCTCTTTTGCATCTTGCAAAAAATTGGTGATGTTATTACTTCTTCTCAGGAAGTTGGTGTCAGGATTGGCTAGTACAGTAGCTGGTACCCCTGATGTACTGTGCACTTTTAAAGGTATGGTGGGAGATTCATTTCAGAAGCATTTTATGTTCACTTCTTGAAATTCTCTTTTCTTCCTGATGGCAATACATTTGTTAAGTGCATTGACAACAAAGAAAAAAAAACCTGTCATCTGTAGTAATTTAGTCATCCCAAGCAAAACCATCGGATGATCTACAGTACTGGTCAACCTGCTTCCTATTTGTGTGTACTGTGCCTGTGCACTTATTGTGCTAAGAGTCTCTCACAAGGCCAGGCAGGCAGACGTGTTACCACTCTGTTGTAGAGCTAAAGCTAACGAGCTATGGCAGAGAAGGTACCACAGCAGCTATCGGTCACAAACGGAGACCATATTCGAGAAAGTTACAACTAAAAGAAGTTGGATGCTGCAAGAAGTAAAACCAGAATTATCATTGGTGTGGCTTCAGAATGAACCATAGTGACATCTGAGAGAACAAAACGGGCTGAAACGTTACGCCATGGTGGTCGCACTTCTGCTGGACAGGTAATTACCGCTCTTGTTTTGTTTGGGTGGCATTGGTTATTTTCCTGAAGTCTAAGTTGTAGCCAGGCAGTGCACGTTGCAGCGTGCATTGTGTGTTGGGAGATAAAGGGTGGGATTTCTTTGCTTGGCTGCTTTCCAAATCAACCTTCCTCTTGCTGGTTTTTCCAACCCTACCTTTTGTTTCAATTTTAAGTAAGTTTTGCTCCAACTAAATTTCATGGGGATCTTGCTGATATATATTGATAACATTGGATATTGTGGCCTAATAACATTGCATCAGGAAGTTCAAGAGATGTCACCAAAATGTCCTGCTGCCTGTGGACATGTTTTCCTCCCATCTGATCAACCTCTGTTGTGCTGGATTAACAGATGGACAAAATCTTAAGACTAGCAGCATAGCAGAAAACAAAAAGCCCACCATTAAACCCAGTCACAGAATAAACCTGAGCTGCCAGTTCCTGGATGAACTCAGGTTAGTGTTTTTTGTTTTTTTATCTTCAGCTGCTACTGGTTCACTAGAAACAGTTAATGGAGCTGCGCTCACCACTTCATATTCTAACCATCCCTCCACTCTTTATCCCTCTCTTCTCCTCAACTCTTCCCATTTTCCCTCTCACCACTTTGTTAGAATTCTCTCCTTTAGGAAACTTTGCAGGCTGTTCTCGAGCCACTCTTCCTCCATTTACTGCCTCCTCTATTCACTCTTGCTCACTTTAACAATCTGTTTAGCTCACACTTTTCCCTATTCACTCCCACCATCTCATAGACTATTCTTTCTCTACCTTGTTCTGTCTCCCCGGCTGGCTAACGGAGCATGAGATTGGCTAATTAACGGCTGCCTGTCGGCCCTGCAAAGACAGCTGGGTAATTTGGGGAGAGTGGAAGGAAGGGGGGAGGAGAGGATGAGGAGAAAATGAGGAGTTGAGGAGCCAAAACAGGAGAGAGGGATGTACTGTTATATTTATCACACTGTTGTTTTAAAATACAATTACGCTGCCAGGTGTTAATCACCTGTTTGAGTGTGTTAAACATGCCTTTGTTCTACTCCTCATTACAATTTATGAATGTTACCTGCTTCATTTCCATGGTACCTGTTATTGAGCAGCAAGGATCCTGGGATATGATGATGCAAAAAAGATCTTTAAGAAAATGTTTCGGCCTCTAGAGGTTCCTAACTGATTTGCTATCTGCTCAGTACTCCCCTGTGCTCACCAGCTAGTCGCCAAATGTGCCTGACTACAGTTTGGTGCTGGGCAGGTACTGTACAGTGGCTTTATTAGGATTTTGTTTAGGAAAAAAAGCTTCCTGCTGCAGCTGGAACCAAGGTTGTTGACACAAATGAGTGACTATAAACAGTACAAATGCCACGAAAACAAAAATGAGCCTTTGAGTTGAGAGGAGCTACAGAGTTTGTGAAGATTCTCTGTGGTTTTGGCCCAACAAGTGGTACATTACACACAGTCACTGCAAATGTAAAAATGCTGATAAGTGCAGTTACTAAATTAAAGGCTGTATCCTAAAGTATGCAGCCCATGGAAGCTGTTCCTATAGTATTTTCATTGCACATCATGTCACGTGCTGTAAAAACTTAGTTTTGTAAGAAACATCCACAGATTGCGTCTCATTATCACCGACTTGGAACAAAATCTGAAGTCATTTGAAATGAGTTGCAAGCCTAAAGCTTTCGTCTCGAGCAGAAGCTGCTAACAGCTGGTTAACAGTAACACGAGGCCAAGCACAAGTGTAAAGCTTATGCACATTTTTTTATAACCTGCAATGGTTGGCAGCCGAGCAGAAAGACCTGCACCGTGTGGTGAAGACTGCTCAGTGCATTGCAGGGATGGAGCCCCCACAGCTAGACAGTATCTACATCAACCGCCTGAGGAAGAAGGCTAGCAGCTTCGTCGAAGACATCACTCACCCTGGACATCCATTGTGTGAACCACTGCCGTCTGGTAGACGGTTCAGAACAATAAGCTCATGCACCAAGAGACTGAGAAACAGCTTCTTCGCTCGCGCTGTGGCCTCTATCACCCCAACAACCCCCGCAATCCCTCCCCTCGCTCACTACAATAACTCAGATTGATAACACTCCCACCCTTTTGAACAACTGCAGACGCAGTATTGCACCTTCAAACTTTAGTGTCTCTTATGAACCGTTACTGCACTGGATTCTTATATATGTACTTATTCACATACTGCACGATGCAGCATTATGTTGCTGTTTATCCTTTCCGCTGTGCTGCTGCCGTCAACTGTATTTTTATTTTTTTAATGCATTTGAACAGTTTTAATAGTTTAATCTGGTGTATTTATTTGCAGTTTCTGCTGAAGACAGAGATGCCACTTAAAGTTTTATTCTACTTTGTATAATGACAATAAAGTCTATTCTAAAATCAGGATGCAGCAGTGTGCCGCTAGAAATGTGACACAGTAAATGCAATTAAATAAAGATTTCATGACACTCAAAAATGTAGCTGTTCAACATGATCCTTCTTCTTTTCATTTTCTCTAATGCTGATGCCATACAGGAGACAGCATGAGACTGCAAGTGTGAACCAGTGAGAACAAAGTGCTATTCTCTCCCAGGAGGAACAGAGTCAGATGCTGTTATTTTAACAAAAGGATTTCAGAGCAGAAAACATCTAATAGTGACGTAATTTCACCAACACTGTTTTCATGTACGCAGTGTCTCACAAACACACACTTCCATGACTGCAATAACATGCCAGTCATTCCGGTGGTAATGAGGGCTGTGTGTCCACGTGCATCAGCAAGCTGACACAACACGTCAAAGCAAAACAACACAGAGACAAAAAGACTCAAACGCGGACGCACGATGTAGCTGAAATAGTGTAAAGCTATTTAAAAATCCTTCTTTAAATCATACTTCATCTGATAAATGATTATAGATCTGCAATAATGATCCAGTTACTGTACTACAGGGGTCCAATAGTCTAAATTTAACTCTGCATTGACTGAGAAGTTGTATATTTGTCTACATTCACTCCTGGTGTCAGTGTTGTCACTGGTGGGAAAACTTCAGACAGGAAGTGAAAACAAGTGACTAAGATTAAAACCTGATAGTGAACTGAACGCCACCACTTTCCTCTGATCCTCTTTCAGTAGCCACACCACATCTACTGTACCACCTGCTGCTGGGGGGTTTCAATGTGTCGAGCTGCTGGAAGCCTCTAAAAGTTACAATGATCATCACACCCAACAATACACAAGTGTTGACTCACAGAGAACAAAGCGGTGAGGAGTAATGAGGGAAGTTTGGTGTGTGTGAGTGTTTCACCATGCCCATCATAAAAACAAGCTCTAACAGGCGAGCTGCTTACAGCCGTCCCTAAGGAATGTGTTACACACACTTAGTGTTGCTCAACCTTTTCAATAATTTCCCCGAGTTGCCCTCTCATCTTAATGTGTGGGAACAACGAGCTACAAAGTGAGGTAGAGTAGTAAGTAAGCAATCATAGAAACACACAGCAGTACTCAGCTGTGGTCTGAACACCAGTCATGCTCTACAGAGCCACACATACTGCCACACACACAACACACACACCAAAAGTCTGGTTTCAGTTTGTGTGCGTGTGTGTGGGTCAAAGCACCTGAGGAAATGAACATTTGGCTTTTCTCCAAACTGCGCCAACATAAGCACCACACCCCTTTGTTAATACATGTCACTTGATATCAGTTTGCTAATTGGTTCTTTACACAATGTTTAACCTGCTTGTAACTCACACTCGTCATAGCTTCAGCCACTTCCTAAGAAATGTAATCTGATTCCTTTGTACCACAGAGCTCCATTGTTGAACTATATGATCCATCAGACCCCTTTTTTTTTAGATGGAGGGAAAGTAGAACGATTATGATGGAGGTACATACAGTAATACCAGTCGCTGCAGAGCTCAAAAGAGCTCCAGCACAGTGAAAGCAGATGCTCTGTTGAGAACTGTCTCAGTGCCGCAGGGTGCCAGTGATGCCCACCTCCTCCTCAGGCAACAAAGTCTTCATTTTACAGTACATCCACATGTGCTCCTGCTGTATTAAAATTTCATAAGTATAATATGCAACTGTTTTCCCCCAAACTCACAAATAACTTGAAATAAGAACAGACACCTGTCACACTCTGTTCACTGCTACACTTCTGCTAATAACAACAGTGTTAAGAGTTTATATTCATGTATACCCATTAGCATCCCGTTCTCCCCTTCTTCCTTCCCATAATGAACACATCCATGTGTAACTTCGCTATCAGCTGTGATGCCGAGGGGGAAAGTCTTCCCATGGTGCAGCTGTCTGTGAGCGCACGCCCCACATCCACCAACGCACCAAACCCTGCAGCATTTCATTGCTGTGCAACAACATTGCTGTTTGTGTATGGGCATATGTGAAAAGCATTCGTGTCTATGAAGACACAGGTGCAAAGAAATGTGAAAGAAATATGCACTGAGAGGGAGACATGGAGAGAAGTGGGGACAAAGTGTTGAGAAACGCATCATGTGATGTTTAAGTTAAAGCGTATGGAGTGAGGAAGAAGGGGGGATGGTAGACGGATGGATGTTTAGAACGAGGGAGGAGAGGAGAGAGTGAGACAGATGGAGAACGTGATGAATGGAGCAAAACAGGGAGGAGTGGTGGAGGTTACACTGCAAAGGATTTATTTCAGCAGCAACAGCAGCCAACGTTTTCTAATTTACGAGGACACTTCTACGACTGAATGTAGTATATTCACTGTACTTAAACACAAGTCCACTTGTACTTTACTACTACTTCTGTTTCACTACATTTCAGAGAAAAAAATATTGTTGCTCCTTTATCTGACAGCTACAGTGAACAGATACTTCTACAGATTAATATTATGGTAAATGGCTCATTTTTCTCCTCCAGCTGCAAAAGCTATTTACCTTTTACATATTAATACACCAGTACTACTCTACTTTCTATACTTTAATGCAGCAAACAGTTACCTAGTCAAACAGAACAGACATGGAGGAACACAGTATTAATTTGGAGTTGTGTTGCAAGAGTGTGCAAGTCTGATATCCTCTCTTCTTTTAGCTCTAACTCCTACAGAAAACATCTGGCTGTGTGTCACAAAACTAAAACGAACTAAAAGAAGCTAGAAGGCTCCAAAAAGAAGGGAAAACTACAAAACATTGCTCATATAAAAATGATTAGTGCAGCTGTTAAGTATTGTTACAATGTGGTATTGTCCCTTTTAATCAGGTATAATACCTAAGCACTGGAATATCTGCTTCTAAACTGAGCATCTGAATTGTTGCGGTTTAATGTTCCAGTGACTGACTATCAATAAATTATTCATTAAAACTCTATGAATGAGATTTCAGCGTTGAAAATCAATGTTCTGGTCATAACGTGGTGAGAGCAGAAAGGCTAGTACCTTAACCAAATCACTAGAAATGATCCTCTAGGATCTGAACAACAGTGTTGGGTGGATCAACAAACTGCCCCAGGATGACATCTTCATTTTCTATGTCTCTGTGTTATCATTAACAATAACAAGGTCATTTTGGATGTGTAAGGAAATGGTTAAGATAGAGACATAACCAGTATTTCAAGCTGCAAACGCCCAGAAAAAAACGTGAAAGGATTTACAGCACTGCATGTTGCTGTGTGCTAACAAGAGTGACTGTGAGAAGAAGAAATTATTTCATCTCTGCAATGATTTGAAATGCAAAAGTCACATCATTTTTATTAGTGGTGCTGCTGACAGGTTGGCAGGTGAGGAACGCAACTGAAGTACAGCATGTGTGTGCAACTGTGTGTGAAAAAAAAATGTTCAAAGAACTCAAAGAAGAGAAACAGTAACTGATTGGTATTCATGAGTGTATGTGAGAAAACATCTACAAGTATGTGTGGTCTACATACAGTAAATGGGTGTGTGTGTGTGTGTGTGTGTGTGTGCTGTACCAGTCTTTGGTGAGGATCCAGAGACGCTGAGCGAACACTCCATTTTGGCTGTTTTCAATGGATAAACAGTGGTGTCGTCTGATTTGATGGCGATGGAAAAGGACGGTCCTGCAACAGCAACACATGAGCCGCTCAAATGCGCTTTATTCATAAATCATTTGACACCAGACAGAAACATCAGAGAAACTAGAGCTGAGATCAAAAGGACTCATTTAAACAGACTGTTTTTAAACCTACAGATACTGTAATTCTGCATGCGTGTCCCAGAGGAATGACAGTAGCGAGCTGCTTGGGAGAAAACAGTGTTCAGAGGGTAAATACGGCTTCAAAGTCAGAGCTTGATTTCTCTGATATGCTGAAATTCACAAGGAGGAAACAGCTGCAGTGTAGATATAAAGAGACTCACAAAAATAGATTAAAAAGTAATTAAACAAGATTTTTTTTAATCTGTTAACATATTCATAAACATTGCATATTCTTTCACTGACATAAATGTTGTCGGCAGTGCAAATAAAAACTGCTGCAAAGTTGATGCCGCCCAGAAGATTAAGACGTTTCCACATATTTTGTCTTCATTATAAAAATAGATTTCAAGTTCCTGTGGCTTTGTATATTTTCAAATATAATTTATCAAGAAATTTCTCTTTGCATGTCAAGTCTTGAAGAGGAAAGGTGAGCCTTGCCAACAGGCTGCATGAGCCTGGGAAGCTAATTGTGAATAAACCAACAAGTAATGGATGAAATAATGCAAAAACACTGGGCCTCAATTTTAAGCACCTGCAGAACTGGACTCTCCATGTACCTCTCTATGGTGATAGCAAACCGGGATGCTACTATGCTAGTACCCCCTATGCTCGCCACACTTTGGCCGACTTTCAAATGTGTGTGAAGACAACGGGGGCAGGCTAAAATCTCCTGTTTCACTGTAGTTTTAATGAGCCATGCCAACAGCCCCTGGAGGCTAAGTGGCTCATGACTCTCCATGACACCAGAGAACATTAGTGAAGAGCAACAATGGGCTACCAGAACATATGATTTTTATGGTGCAAAGCTGGTATCTTGCTCTGGAGGCAGCAGCAGAGACAAGGTGCATCCAAGTTGTGATTGTCAGAGGAGCAGGAACTGATGATGGCCCTCCAGACAAAATCCTGAGGAATCATCCTGATCTGACCAAATGTCACAGCAGGCTCAAGCATTGCAGACAGATGGAGGAGACACCAACTGCTGTCTGTGTTTGGAAGTACAGTGTTGAGCACTATGGAAAGAACGAATTCTAAAGTACAGATTCATGTGATCAAGCCCATTGGTTTAAGGGTGAAAGAGTTGCCAGTGTTCAGTGTGTGAACAGATATGTTCTGTAACA
Source organism: Monopterus albus (assembly GCF_001952655.1). Taxonomy (NCBI): domain Eukaryota; kingdom Metazoa; phylum Chordata; class Actinopteri; order Synbranchiformes; family Synbranchidae; genus Monopterus; species Monopterus albus. Next base: position 443,806 of record NW_018127928.1, read on the forward strand.
GTCTAGCAGGAGCATCCAAGAAACACTTTAGAAGGGTCAGATTTAAATTTCACAGAAGATCCCTGTACACACCGAAACAACACAACACGCCTGAAACATTGAAGATACAGCTGGAACTTGTTCGGCTTGTAACGCACACACACACACACACACACACACACACACACAGCTTCTGTTCCCTAAGCCAAGTCCCAGAGAGAGCGAGGGACAGGTGACAGAGGTGGAGAGTGTAGTGGTTAAAAACAAACAAGTTACAGTTAATATGTAATAGAGTACAGAGTACAGAGTGTGTAGATTACATATAGTTACTATATGTAGTAGTCAATTTATAATTCATCTCTACAAGCCCTCTGTCAGTTCACTGTGTTAAGTTGTTTAAATGTTTGTGTGTGTGCTCAAGCAAGAGCATTTTGGGTTCATGGCCTGTTTGTTTAACCTACTGTGTCAGTTGGCCTGGAGATAATATTGAATAAATATTCCAAAGCACATTCCCCGAAGTTGACGTAGGGTTGGATATTGTCAGGAGGACATAATAAAAAACTAGTGAAGGGACAGAAGATAGACAGATCAGGAGCAAGCGAGGAGCCGGCCAAGAGGGGAGACAAGAGGGGACTGATTCTTCGACTGACTTGACTGCGTGACTAAATGATTGACTCTTGGACAATTCTCTTATTCAACACTGTTATTTAATTCACTGCAGAGAAGGTGGTTCTGTTCCCTGCCTTTCGAATCATTGAACAGCCTTTTGAATTATTGTAAGAATAAATGATTACTGGAATTGTAGTGATTTGTCTGCGATTTAATTTAGCTCACATCAGACATTAGCCACCACAAGAGAACGGGAGGACTGTAAGTGACAGACTGAGAAAGAGGAAGCAGAAGAAGTGAGGCTCAAGGGCTCCTTCCCTCCCCTGAAAAGACAGAAGATCCATTTCAGTCCTCATCTTTCTCTCCTTTACCATCATCTCAGCTTCTCACTGCACCTTGTTTTTGCTTTTTCAGATGGTTCACAGTGCATATTGTCTTGTTACCTAAATAACATGAAACAGTAATTAAAACCGTCTCTCTCTCTCTCTCTCTAGTCACTTGCCGACTTGTCCTCATCATCCCTCCCTCCTTTCACCACCTCCTCTTTCTTCCTCATATTGCCCGTCCCTCCTCTTGCCATCATCTCTTCCTCTTTTACTATATTCATCCAACTTTTCCATTTTGTCAAGCATCCCTTCCCTTTCCTCCTCCCCCACCTCTTTC